>NC_134354.1:659519519-659822756 GCF_048569485.1 Anomaloglossus baeobatrachus
AGGCTAAACCATCCAGATGCTGCACACCAGGGGGCGAATCGGCCATGCAGACATCGCATACAGTTGGACAGCTGCTCACTCCACATGGGCAGCATCATCATGAGATGGTGGCCTCAAATATAGGGGACCTCACAACATATATAGGAGACACCCTCCATCGATCATATCACATACTGCAAGGGACAGCCAGTGAAAAGATTCTAGTTTAACGGGTACCCAGATAATATATAGGGCGTATGCCAGGGGGTTTCTTGAGGGGAGTTATAAGAACCAAAGAGATTATTATGTCCATATATTGTAGGTTTCTTCATACCTCTAAATAAACCCCCTGCCACCGTTTTTTTCTATCAAATTGGACCAAAAATCCATATCTGGCATAAACATATTGTGTTTGTCTATTATGTTGGTTTATTCAGTTGTTTTTGAACTAGTGGCTTCCACCATGATATTCTAAAAGCGGCATGAAACGGGCACGCACGGATTACACATGGTGAAGGCTTTGTGAATTGAGAATTTTTTTGAGGGAGTGGATTCCTCTTTTAGAAAAATTAATAAAGGATTTATTTTAATGCTCTTAACTATACCTATCAATTGGGATTGCTGTATTACCTACTTTATATAGTTATGGCAGGGTTTCTATCCACGGGCCTAAATACTGATGAATGGTTGGTTGAAGCTAGGAATGTCTTTTCAGATAAAGAGTTTACTCAGAAAAGGTATGTACCATCTTATGGGGCAGCCTTTAACGAGTTAACCCAGATTTATAGGGACCAAATTGTCTCCTGGTGGGAGGTTCAATCACTGGAGAGTTATATTAGGGCGGGAATCGTCCCAAGAGGTTTAAGGATCCAGCTTTCAGTTGGACCACGCTACAGGAGTACATCATTTGTTGCCAACTGGGAAAGAGAGGCCACTAATAGTTCTTTGAAACTTATGCAGATTATGCTGGAGGAGGAGAAGGCCACTCTTTCTCAGTTGAATAATAAACTTCAAGAATTTATAGAAATCACTAAAAAATATTCTAGTGAGCCAGACTTTGCCAGTAAAGAAAAAAAGTTACAAGATAGTCTGGAACGGTTCCAATACCATCTGAAAGAACGTAAGCATAAACAATATAACAGGGACGTTCTAGACTTCAAGGATAACCGAGCTTATCAGGTTATTAATAACCAACCACCAGTGGATACTCCACCTATAGTACCTTCGTCCACAGACACTGAAACCTCTGACACCGAGGGATTCAGGAGGTCCAAGAGGAACAAAAATAAGGGTCGAGGAAGGGGAAGAGGAGGTTATAGACTAGGGGATAGATCGGATTACTCACCCCCCCCCCCATTCCTTTGAACCCCATTTTCTCAGGAACCGTCAGTTTCACAGGGGCAAATGACATCCAATATAGAGGTTATCAACCTGTCCAAAAAGACACTTAGTCCCGCCGAAATAGATCTCCTCAAAAGAGGTTTATCATTTGTGCCAACGTCGAACTTTGACCTGTTTGAGTCCATTAAAGACCTTCATCTCTTCCTTAGGAAGTTAAGGTGGAGAAAACACTTTCTTAAACAGGACGCTAGGGTCTGTCAGGACCTTGATATTCCGGCTGATCTCCTTCAAGATATTAGACTTTTAACTAGTCTGGAGATGGAAAACCCTAATTTAGGGGGCCGGGGTCCTTTCACGAACCTTAAAAATAAAAGTTCTAAGAATCCACCGGCAATGTCAGACGTATCCGCAATAGATGTGTTTGAAGAGCTGGTAACTAAGGAACTAAAGGAGCTAGCGGGGAATGGTACCTTTGTTAAATTTAATTTGGACAGGTTGGAGATACAGGCCTTGATGGATCTGGAAAATGACGACCACGTTGTCATAAAGCCCTCTGATAAGGGTGGCAACGTGGTCGTCATGGATACAGACAAATATGTTGATCTCTGCGTTGATCTATTGAACGATCGTGAAACGTATGAGGTACTCTCAGGGAATCCAACCAAGGTGTACATGGAGGAATTAAGGACAATTCTTGAGGAGGGATTGGCCTTGGAGGTCATTGACAGGTCTGAATATGATTTCATGTACCAGAAGAATCCTGTCATGGCAACCTTTTATTGCCTCCCAAAGGTGCACAAGGGGTTGGATCCCCTGAGAGGGAGACCAATTGTCTCTGGCATTAATAGCCTTACCAAAAATTGTGGCATCTATTTGGATCGAGTCTTGAGACCCTTCGTTCTAGCCTTACAGTCCCATGTACAGGACACACCAGACCTCCTGCGCAAGCTAGAGGGCATCACCATACAGACCAACACCACCTTGGGCAGCATAGATGTTGAGGCCCTCTACTCCTCCATCCCACACAACAAAGGAATGGAGGCGGTGAGTTATTTCCTCTCGACTAGGGGGACGCAATACCGACAGCACAACGAATTTGTCTTAAAGCTCCTTAATTTTTGCTTGACCAGGAATGTATTTCTCTTTGACGGCCGTTTCTACCACCAGCTCAGGGGCACCGCGATGGGGAGCCCCTGTGCCCCCTCGTATGCCAACTTGCTCCTGGGCTGGTGGGAGGAGACTATGATCTTTGTACAGGAAACGGAAGAGATAACACGTCATTTTGAAATTTGGACCCGCTACATAGACGACATCCTGGTTGTCTGGAATGGATCCAGGGAGGATCTGTCGAGATATGTAGCGGGTCTGGATAAGAACAGCATTGGACTAAGGTTCACCTCGGTCTTGGAGGAGGGGGGCACATTACCCTTCCTTGATATTTTGATTCAGAGAGATGCCGAGGGGGGTCTTCACACCCGTACCTATTATAAACCTACAGCATCAAACTCTCTGCTCCGGTGGGACAGTTGTCACCCTGAACATCTAAAACGGGGGATCCCGAAGGGGCAATTCCTTCGAATAAGAAGGAATTGCTCCAAGGAGGGTGACTTCCGAGCTCAAGCTTATGATTTAGGAGAAAAATTTCGGAAGAGGGGTTACCCCAAGACGGTTATCAATAAGGCATTTAAGGAGGCGAAGGAAAGACCAAGATCAGAATTATTGGTCACCAAAAAGAAAGTAGATGTCCGGGATGGATCTAATAGATTTATCACCACTTTTGACAACGGTGCTGATGGTGTGCGTCGCATTTTCAATAAGTACTGGCCGATTCTGAGGATGGACAGAGAATTATGCCCAATTTTGTCCAAGCAACCCCAGATTACTTACAGGAAGGGCAGATCTTTGGCAGACCGCTTGGTTCATAGCCATTTTATGCGATCAATTGAGGACAATTGGCTAGTCAAGGGTACCAAGGAAATCAAGGGTTGCTTCAAATGCGCAGGATGTATTGCATGCCCGGCTATACAGGTCACCAAGACCTTTAGGAGTAATGTGACTTCCAGGGAATATGCTATAAGGCACTTTATCAACTGCCGTACGCAGGGAGTCATATATAAGATCGACTGTGTGTGTGGACTTGAGTACATTGGAAAAACCATCCGTGAATTTAGAAGGAGAATAGGTGAACACCTAGGCGACGTGGAACATCGGAGGGACACGGCAGTGTCCCGACATGTCGTTGAAAAACATGGGGGTGATTCTAAGGTACTGAGATTTACTGGGATTGACAAGGTTCCGAGACCTAAGAGAGGTGGAGATTGGGACAGGTTGGTCCTTCAGAGGGAAACGAGGTGGATGTTCAAACTTGAGACCCTCGCACCGGGGGGGCCTAAATGAGCAACTGTTGTTTAATAGTTTTATCTAGTGTCCATAGTACTCCCTGCCAAATAACTGATCCATTTATCCTCCAATTTACTTTGATGGAGAAGTCGGTGGTGTCTATTGAACCAATATTTTTGACGCCAAGGATGTAATCCATTATATGTGCTAGTATCAATATTTACCCCCTATGCCGGTGGCAGGGGGTTTATTTAGAGGTATGAAGAAACCTACAATATATGGACATAATAATCTCTTTGGTTCTTATAACTCCCCTCAAGAAACCCCCTGGCATACGCCCTATATATTATCTGGGTACCCGTTAAACTAGAATCTTTTCACTGGCTGTCCCTTGCAGTATGTGATATGATCGATGGAGGGTGTCTCCTATATATGTTGTGAGGTCCCCTATATTTGAGGCCACCATCTCATGATGATGCTGCCCATGTGGAGTGAGCAGCTGTCCAACTGTATGCGATGTCTGCATGGCCGATTCGCCCCCTGGTGTGCAGCATCTGGGATGGTTTAGCCTCTTTTTTGTTTGGAGACTTTATATTTGGAATGATCTGCTGCTTCGTATTGTGATATAACGTCTAAGATATTAATATGCGGACTTCCTAATATATATCTTATGATCTTACAGAGATAACCCTGTGATGGGTTAAAAAAGGCTATCCGCCCCTTTGCTCAGTCGCCCCCGCTCTATGTAAGAGTGACCGGGCTCTCAGCTAATGGAGTTTCAATGGGGCGGATACTATTATGTCTCCTTCTGGACATGCGCTCCTGGGGGCGTTCCCCTGGTGGAACGCCCGTGGAGCGCAAGCTTGGGGGACGGAATATGGAGAAGCAACCTCCGACGGAGATGGAGTAGGACCCTCCTCTTACCCATGAGCGGTCATTTCCGGGGGCGTTCCCCGGGTGGAACGCTCGTGGAACGCAAACCTGGGCGACGCAGGAGGAAATGCTGCTCTGAGTGGGAGAGGGAGAACCGCCCCCTCCCCTCTAGCCACGTGTCTCTGCGTGCTGGGGATTTCCTCTATGTGAGACGCCAGTGTATTATGGGTCAGATGACGTATTGAGGTGACGTATTGTGGAGGGGGAGGAGATGTTCTTCTCCTCCTATTACCTCTATCTATTGACAGTTGTGGGTGGTTTCTTTCTTGGGATGGAACGCACGCTGAGCAGCATGGATTGCTGCTCTACATGTGCCGAATACTAAGTGGATTACATCACTATCTACATAATACTAATGTAATTAAAACATCAGGTGAGATGTCCCTCCTGATTGGAGGAGCCACATTAACGCCATGTTTAAAAGACCCCATTATGTACGAGCCAGCTTCCTTTGACATCTGTGATATGTGAGGGCTGGCAGTGAGGACCTGGTGTATCTCTAATATGTCCCCTGAGGAGTCAATGTGGACGAAACGCGTCGGGACGGTAACAGGGTCAGCCTAGGGGTCCAACCTTGCATTAGATGTGGACCGTCCTTGTTAGGACGGGAGTTTGGGGTGGCAGGTAATTTGTTGTTTTATGACCTCCTGATTGGACAGGGAGAGTGAATGCCGGGCCAGCATACTGAACCCAGGAATCCAAAAGGAGAGACTGCCTGCCCCCTATCTGTGGAAGGATTTGGTGAGACCATTCCTGCTATATGCCTAACATTTCGTTCATAAGTGTGGTATCTGACCGCTGTCAGTATCATATAACAAGTGATGCAATTTTCTGTTAGGTATATTTAGTTTTTTATGCCTTAGTTTTTCTATTAAGTCGGACCAATGTCCGTACTCTGGCATAATTAATTTGTGTTTGTTTATTACGTTGGTATGTTTTTTTTGTTTTTGAACCAATTCGGCTATATGCCTAACATGCTTATCTAATAGTGATATCTGACCATTGTCAGTACCATTTATAAGAACATGATGAATCTTTGTTAGGTATATTTAGTTTTTATGCCTTAGTTTTTTCTATCAAAATTGGACCAAAAATCCATATCTGGCATAAACATATTGTGTTTTGTTTTTTTTTTTGTTGGTTTATTTAGTTTTTTGAATTAGTGTGTTCACTGTCTTTGAATCAATTTGGCTATATGCCTAACATGTACCAACAATGCGATATCTGACCGTTGTCAGTACCATTATAAGAACATGGTGAATTTTTGTTAGGTTTATTTAGTTTTTATGCCTTCGTTTTTTCTATCAAATTGGACCAAAAATCCATATCTGGCATAAACATATTGTGTTTGTCTATTATGTTGGTTTATTCAGTTGTTTTTGAACTAGTGGCTTCCACCATGATATTCTAAAAGCGGCATGAAACGGGCACGCACGGATTACACATGGTGAAGGCTTTGTGAATTGAGAATTTTTTTGAGGGAGTGGATTCCTCTTTTAGAAAAATTAATAAAGGATTTATTTTAATGCTCTTAACTATACCTATCAATTGGGATTGCTGTATTACATGCCTTCAATTTGAATAATTCCCCAACAGTGTCACCAGCAAAACACCCCCACACCATTACACCTCCTCCTCCATGCTTCACGGTGGGAACCAGCCATGTAGAGTCCATCCATTCACCTTTTCTACAAAGACACGGTGGTTGGATCCAAAGATCTCAAATTTGGACTCATCAGACCATAGCACAGATTTCCATTGGTCTAATGTCCATTCCTTGTGTTCTTTAGCCCAAACAAGTCTCTTCTGCTTGTTGCCTGTCCTTAGCAGTGGTTTCCTAGCAGCTATTTTACCATGAAGGCCTGCTGCACAAAGTCTCCTCTGAACAGTTGTTCTAGAGATGAGAAGGTGTGTCCAAACATTTGGTCTGTACTGTACCTTTAACACATCAGTGAAAAAGGTGTGTGCTAAGACTGATGATCTTATGTGCTGCACTTTTGTTTTTTAGTGCAATTATGCAGGACCCATTAATAAAATTGTAGTGATCTTCTGACCTTCATGCAGGGTTAGGCTGGTTTCACACTACGTCTTTTTAACATCCGTTGAAAACGTTATTTTAGCGGAAATACGGATCCTGATTTTACAGCAAATAACGTATGCAAACGCATCTGTTATTTTGCAGGATCCTGCACTGGATGTTTAGGGGCAGGCATTGGAGTCATGTGATCGGGAGTGAGGGGAACTAGACTGGGAGCCGGCTTCTGACAGCTGCAGACGCTGGTAACCAAGGTAAACATCGGCCTTGGATACCCGATATTTATCTTGGTTACGAGTGTCTGCAGCTGCTAGGAGCAGGGCTGCCTGCACACGTAACCAACGTAAACATCGGGTAACTAAGATAAGTGGTTACGCGATATTTACCTTGGTTACGAGTGTCCGCAGCTCTCAGGTGGGAGAGAGAGGAAGGGGGAGGAAGGGGGAAAGACAGAGATAGAGAGAGAGGGTGAGGGAGGGAGGAGGAGAGACAGACAGATCACGCGAGACTGGTTCTGGGCATGCTCAGTACTTTCTGGGCATGCTCAGTACAAAAGCAGGATCCTGTCTATCAGCATGCCAGCGTTCACCTGCGTTTGCGTGCTGTTTAGTCAGGATCCAGCAATTTGCAGTATTTGGACGCAGCTCAAAAACGCTACAAGTAGTGTTTTTGAAACATGTTAAAAAACTGCAAGTCACTGGATCCTCACTATAACGAACGCAAACGCAGGTGAACGGATGTTAACGCGAGTCCATTGCAAATGCATTGAAATGAAAACGCATTTGCACTGGATCCGTACTTCCGCTAAAATAACGTTTTCAACGGATGTTAAAAAGACGTAGTGTGAAACCAGCCTTACACATATAAGCCAGGTTTTTGGTTATTTAGTGTTAAACTTAAAGGTCATATGAGCAACTTGTAAAGTCCAGCTAAAAGCCTTATTTGCAAAATCACATTGATCTGTAAATGGTATAAATAAACTGTACCTTAGCTAAATAAACGGGAAAATTGATCATGCCCACATGGATGCAGGTCTTTTTCTCCGAGTGCTCGATCTTGATTAGGTCTGAAGAGGCCTAATTCAGAGGACCTCACTGGTGATCCCATAAGCTGACTTGTGACAAAACAGAACAGCTACAACAGGATATATACTGCTGTGTCCAACTATTTTAACTTGGCCCTAGCCTCATAGGAATTTATACGAATATAGTTTGTCTATACTTATATTTAATAAACATTTACATTTGGGCTTTATATGCTCACCTCTTGATCTTTTTTTCTCATACCCTAGATTTCAGAAATATCATTTACTTTTCTGGGACATGAAAATGATTTTCCACAGCAAAAATGCTAGGTAAAAACATGGAAAAATAATGCATCAAAAACACGATGTATGAACATATCCTAATAATGCAATGGTGCAGTGTAAAGGGACGACTCCAGGTTCCAGTGAGATGTGCGCAGGGCTGTACCGCTCTACAAGCAGTATTTTAACCATTTTCCCTTTAATAAATAGGAAAAAGCCTTAACAAGCACTCAGTTTTTATCTTTTACATTCGCATTTGAATTATTTTACCAACGATACCATTAATTGAGATTTCCACTAAGCCTCATGCTGTTCTAAATCTCTTGCTATAATATACGTGTGCTTCAAGCAAGTGAATTAAAACATGGCAAATGTATTAGCTACATACAGTTACTCCATTTATTTTTACTTTATTTTTTTAGTATGGTTCTGCACAAAAAAAGCTCAGAAAAAAAAGAATATAGCCTATAATTTGCTTAGATACCAACCCCCCGTAGAATGAGTTCTGCTCCGCTCTGCCTGTGGAGTGTTCATCTTATTCAGGGAGTGTTGCCAGTTACAAATAATGACACTGCAAGTGTTTCACATTATAATCTTCATATATCCGAGGCTGCTATGATAACCAATGGGTAATTCAATTAAAATAAAAGCAATTAAAGCTGATGTTGTTTCAAAAACTCATTTGAAAGCAGCCATTTACCACTGTGATGCAGAAACTGAAGTAGTACAAGCACTCGCGTAAATACTTCCCAGTCTTTCATTACTGGAGGTAACTGGGCATATAAACCTAAACTTATGTGACCAGAGCTCATCTTTAATATATAATGGTGGCCTATTTGGCCTAGGCCCAGAGTTAGAGCGCAGGAGGGCAGCACAACTCTATTATAGCCTAGACGGCCAATGCCACTACAGATGCACACTTAACGATCACTAAGGGGTACTTTGCACGCTGCGACATCGCTACTGCGATATCGTCGGTGTCAAATCGAAAGTGACGCACATCGGGCGCCAGTAATGACGTCGCAACGTGTAGAGCCTAGATGCGCCGATAAACGATTGCAAAAGCGTTGAAAATCGGTGATCTGTGTAGCGTCGGTCATTTTCATAATGTCGTACCACTAGGAGATACGATGTTGTTCCTCGTTCCTGCTGCAGTAGACATCGCTGTGTGTGAAGCCGCAGGAGCAAGGAACCTCTCCTTACCTGCCTCCACCGGCTATGCGGAAGGAAGGAGGTGGGCGGGATGTTTACGTCCCGCTCATTTCCGCCCCTCCGCTTCTATTGGCCGCCTGCCGTGTGACGTCACTGTGATGCCGCACAACCCGCCCCCTTAGGAAGGAGGCGGGTCGCCGTCCAGAGTGACGTCGGCAGGGCAGGTAAGCGCGTGTGAAGCTGCTGTAGCGATAATGTTCGCTACGGCAGCTATCACAAGATATCGCATGTGTGACGGGGGCGGGTACTATCGTGCTCGGCATTGCTAGCCGATGCTAGCGATGTCGCAACGTGCAAAGTACCCCTTAGTGTGCAGAGGCTGACATTGTTCTCAGCAGCACAAATCTTTTTTACACAGGGCAATGCGCTGCCAAGAACGATGATCTTTTTTGTGTAAACCAAAAAAAAAATTCAACCAATGAACAAGCTTTTTATATATTGGTTGGGTGATCGGTAGCCTGTTAAAACTGCATAATTATTATGAAATGAGCATTGGGAGTAATGCTTGTTTATGATAACTGTGCAATGTAAGGGCTCGTTCCGACGACTATATAAATTGGACGTGTGCTATCTGATTTTTCTATCGGATGGCACACTCACTTATGTTATTCAATGAGTCATCACAATTTTTTTCCTTGATAGAATCTGTCTGTGCTAGGAAAAAAATGGATGCCAAAGTACGGCATCTGATTTATATAGATACATTACCATTCTGTAACATAGGAAACTTTAAATGGTCTTTTAAATGATTAAAGGGGTTGTCAATTACTAGGACAATCCCTTCTCATTCTACGTTTCCCCTATCTAAAATAATAAACCTATACTCACTTACTGTGCCATCATTGCTCCAGCAATGTACATGTAGCGCCCCTGACTATATCAGGGTGCTACAGGAAACTGCATCCTGTCCTCCAGGGTGCAGGACCCAACCCCCATGGTTCCAGGTTCCCAATAACTGGTGTCACACCATCAGCACTACAAATCCAAACCACACCTCACATCAAACCTGTCAAACACACCAGTGGGATGGTCAAGCTGGAGTAGGGCCACCCACCTAGGGATAAGACAGACTGGTGGGAGGGACCAGTAAGTTCTGGGGAGTCGAGGAGTTGAGAGTAGCCCTCAAAGAGTGAGGAGCTGGTAGTAGTAGCTCCCAGGGAGCGAGACCAAGGTTGGGTTGCAGACTGTGGTCCGGGACCACAGGAGTCGGGGACTGGTGGCAGTGACATTGGAAAGGGTGTGAAGGACATAGTCTAGGAGGACTGTCGGCATCAGAACCCCAAAAGAACTGTCCGGTACCGAGAATGGCGGGGTACAGGACCCTAGGTCAGGAGCAGGTTCATCCGTCCTGATAATTAACCTGGGAGGGAGAGTATCTTCATGAACTTCCGTTCCATATGAGCTTTGAGAGTGAAGGCATCAGCACAACGCGGGGGATAGGGTTCTCCATAAAAAGTAGCCCAATTGAAATCCCAAGTGCCAGCAATCAAGAGCACAGCTGCACTACACACAGGTAGCGGGGCCACAACAGATTCATGCCAAGGGGCCACAGCAGACAAATAAAATTGTGCACGGAGGTAGGGTCCGGACCATCAAGTGACACCGGTGGGAGTGGACACCTGGACGGGCTCCCCTTTAGAGACTGTGATGCAAAGAGACTTTGGTTTATCTTCAGCGTGAGTTTCTGCTTTATAATCCTCATCCTGCACCACGACTACCCACAGTGAGTACCCTGGTTCCCCTGCACCCTGCGCTCCCAAATATTCCACACCATTACCTCAGAGGCATGGTATCTGTTTAATACATTACTTTTGCCCACATAACAAAGGACTTTATTTATTAGCTAATAATGCATAATGTAATCCAAATGAGCTTAAAGTAATAAAGAAAGGATCAGTATTACCCAGCAGTTTAAAGCAGGATTGGCTGTTTCCCTGACGTGCATTTTGAGTGGCTCACTTTTTCAAGGGGCTCTCTTTATGATTTTAAGTTCATTTGGACTGTACTATGTGTTAATAGCTAATGAACTGCCAATCAAGTCCTTTGTTATGTGGGCAAGAGTAATGTATTAAACAGATACTTACTAGTGATGAGCGAGCATGCTTGTTACTACTCGGTACTCGCACGAGTATCACTGTACTCGGTCTACTCGGCGGGGACCGAGTAATCTCGCGATACTCGTGCTGTACTCGTGGTCTTCATTTCTGCATGTTGGCGCTCTTTTGAGAGCCAGCCCTCATGCAGGGATTGGCTGGCAGACCACTGCAATGCCACAGCCCTGTTAGTTGTGGAATTGCAGTGATTGGACGGCCTGCACAGCGTGACCGAGCCTTTATACCGGCCGGCGCGCTGTGCTCTGCTCACAGCTATCCAGACAGTCAGTGCAGGGAGAGTGTCGCTGATTCAAGGAAAGCTTTGCGGCCCTTTATAGTTAGTTCCGGAGCAGGGCTGCAAACAGTGTGACCAGAAGTCCTTCTCAGGACTATTCTAGTTGTATACAGGCAGGCAGGGTATAGCCAGGTCGGAGTACAGTAGTAGAGTCCTTCTCAGGACTATTGTTGCTATATACAGGCAGGGTATAGCCAGGTGGGAATACAGGCTAGTGACCAGAAGAGTCCTTGTCAGGACTATTGTAGCAGTATACAGGCAGGCAGGCAGGCAGGCAGGGTATATAGCCATTCCTAGTGGTGACCGTATACCAGCCTTCATCATATCTGGGGCTGGTGTACATGTGGCGCCCCTGACCTGGTCAGGCACCACTGAGTACTGCACCCATGCTGGGGACAGTACAATACAGGTAATCCAGAAGGCTGACCGAGGTGTGACTACACAGGCGCATAGTGATCAGGTCTCACACATGTACCTTTGAGAGGACCCCTGGGGATCCCAGGAGGGGGCAAAGCCTTCACCTCCACTTGAGGAGTGGAGGGGGCGAAGCCTCCATCTCCACTCAAGGGGTGTGGTAGAGAGCCTGGTTGCTAGGTGGCGTAGGCAAGAACAGGAGAGGAGAAGCAGTGAGCCGGTTTAGTGTGCAGTCCAGGGAGAGCAGACGTGAGGAGCAGACCCTGGAGCTGTTGCAGTCTAACAGCGTCCGCGCAGTGACTACCGACGGGGGAGAACGGTCACCTGGTAGTGCTGCCCGAACCCCACACACAGCTAGAGAGAGCAGCGTAGTGGAAAGTACGGAGACTGTCAGGGAGTACCAGGCCCAAACGGGCGGCAGATCCCGGTGCGGGGATAGATCCACCTTTCCTTGCTAAACCTGCCGGTGTGGGGCCCTCAAAGCCCACGCCACAACACCCCAAAAGCCGCAGCCACGTAGCCACAGTTAGGGCCCATAGTTCACAGGAGGCAAGCAGCTGGAGTGATCTGGTCCAGGCGACAAGCAAACGGCAAACAAACGAGGGGAGCAGCTACTTCCCTGGGTGACCCCCATAGGGACTAAAAGTCGGGGTTACCACAAACCACAGAAGGGCTAAGGAAGGCGAGTCGGTAGCCACCCTCATCAGTCAGCCTGAAGGACACCTGGTTCCAGCCTGGTTCATCCCAGCTACGCCCGGGTTACTCACTCTGCCACCTTCTGTGAGTAAAACCCCTGAAAGACATTCTGCTTGTGTGGAGTTATTCTGCGCCTTGTGGTTCTATACACCTACACAGGGCCCTGGGGCTTGCCTCACTCTCAGGAGGCTATTACAATTGGCTGCACCCACCATCAGCCCCAGGCATCCCTTAACCTGCAGTGGCGGTCCCCACTGACCGCAATTCTGAGAGTGGCGTCACGACAATCCTAAAAGAAGATCTCCTACCTCTGACAAGATCCAGCTACGTGGAGTCCCTGAAGGTAATGCATCGACACAACACTGGAGGGGCTTCACATCTGGCGCTGTGAACAGGATAAGGACTAGACCTGTTCAGACAGGTGACCATGTGCCTGGGCGGTCCGCTTGAAAAATTGGAAGCGCCGCCATATTGCCACCATGAAAAGCGCGCTGAAAAACAACAGCAGCCCGCGCTGGGAGAAGTTACCGCCCACGAAGAGGTGTGGCTACCCAGAGATCCCCTGCAGAGTCCTGACCTCGCAAGTGAAGAGAGCGGAGGCGTTCAGAGACGTCGGGACAGAAAGGGAGCCAGAAGCCTGCTGCTGGAAGAGGCAGAGCAGAAACTGAAGAGCCTGCTACTGGAGGCAGCAACGAGTCCGCTGCTGGGAAATCGTGCAGAAGAAGGCGCAGAGGAAATGGCGTCTGAACGCAGAGACCCAGAGCCAGGCTCCGCTGCCTGGTGGTATCAGGAACTTGCCCAGTTCTGCGACCAACTGGAGGCCAGGGTCATACGACAGATCAGCGAGGAACGCACGGTGCTTCTGGAGATGGCTGCCGCGGTGCAGGCCTATGAGGAAAAAGCTGCGCGACGAGTGCCAGACCGAGCGGCGACGACTCAGACCCCGATGGTGCCACTGATGGGTGAGTCCAGTGTTGCCCTTGCCAGCGCGAGTGCCCCGACCCCTGCTGCCACGCCCGCGGTCCCTGAAGAGGCGCCCGGCGCGGCGACGCTGGACCAGGCCGCAGCAGCGATGCCCTGCCCGGCCCGCCAAGCCCAGGCCGCCGCAGCGATGCCCTGCCCGGCCCGCAAAGATCCGGCTGCCACCGCAACCCTCCTCCACGCCGCAGGTGCGACGCTGACCCAGGCCGCCGCCATGCTAGGCCCAGCCCGCCAAGACCCCACCGCAGCAGCGACGCTCGTCCGCGCCGCAAGTGAGGTGCTGAACCAGGCCGCAGCCACGCCAGGTGCGGCCCGCCAAGCTCCGATCGCTGCAGCGACGCCCAGCCCAGCCTGCACAGATCCCATCGTAGCTGCGACGCCAATCCAGGCCGCCGCAGCGATGCCCTGCCCGGCCCGCCAAGAACCGGCCATAGTAGCGACGCCCGCTAAGACTCCAGCTGCGACCCTGATTGCAACTGAAACGCTGATCCAGGCCGCCGCCATGCAGGGCGCGGCCCGCCAAGACCAGGCCGCCGCCATGCAGGGCGCGGCCCGCCAAGACCAGGCCGCCGCCATGTCAGGCGCGGCCCGCCAAGACAAGAATGTACCTCTGTTTACCCCGGCCTGCAAGGCCAGAGCAGACACTGCTCCCCAGTCTAAGGAAGTCCCTGCTAGGAAGTCCCTGATAGGAGAGGACCCCGAATACTGGAAGCTGAAGGCTGACCTAGAGGCCCAGTTCCCACGGGAGATGGTGGATCGGTATCTGCTCCCCCCGCACACCCCCAAGGCGACTTCTGCAACATTCATGCCAAAGAGTCCCCCGCCCGGGCCTGCTGATGAGAATCCATCCCTAGCGCTGCCACAAGAGGAGTGCCCAGAAGAACTAAGGGGGAGGGGAGGCCAGGAAGCTGAGAAGCTGACCCCAGAGCCATCAGCAGTGGATGCAGCACCAGTCCAAGAGCCAGAGATGCTGCCGTACTCCCGCTGGGATGAAGAGGGCCCGACATCCTCTGCTGAAGAAGATCTGTCCAGGTACCTCACCTGGGAGCCTGCAAACAGTGAAGCCGCAACCCAGCAGAACCCAGCCCGTAGGACACGGCGCCGTAGCAGAACAAGGTTTTCCCCTGCACCGCAGTCTCCAGAGCAGAAAGACGAAGTCATGGCCAGAGACTTGGAAGAGAAACGGTTCCTGAGAAGGGCCAAATCCCAGGTTAGAGGTCCACTTTGTCGTGGTGTAGTAGAAGACTTCAGCTTGAAATCAGGATATGGCTTCATAGTAGCTCCTGGTATGAGGGAAGGCATCTTTGTTAACAGAAGAGACGTTAGAGCCCATTTGCCCAGAGGACATCCAGGAAGGAACCTACGGACAGGAGATTCAGTGGAATTCACCATGCACCAAGGAGAAAGGGGATGGTATGCATTGGATGTTACACCATGTCCCAGACATCCCTACAGTGAACCTGCGGTCTCAACAGAAAAAGAAACAGATACAGAAGAAGAGGAAAGAAAAGACAAAGAATCCATTGATGAGACCACAACTGATGATGACAAGGATGGAGAAAACAACAGGTGCCGCAGCCCTACAGGCCCAAGCCCTGGTGAGGAGGAATCTATGTAGAGAAAAGTAAGAAGTACAGCAAGTTAAAGTTTTGAAAAGTTTGCAACGTTAATGTTTAAGAAATGTGCCCACATAAACTAGTGTGAGAAACCCATGAACCTTAAGGCTATGAACTGGCTATAGCCACAAACTCTCGCAGTGTAAATGGTTACCCCAGAGGTACCACCACCAGAGCCAGCCTGTTTATGGGGCCTGGCTCACCTGCAACCAGAGAGCACGCCTGTTTATAGGGCATGGCTCTCCACCACAAAGAGGGTACCTGGTTGGCACCAACTGTGGAGGCCGCCTCTGCATCCTGCCAGAAGAGGCTGAAGGCGCGGCTCCACCAGGCCAGGTATACCCTGAAACCACCAGCCCATGAAAGCCGCCTCTACATCCTGCCAGAAGTGGCTGAAGGCGTGGCCAACGTGAGAGGGTTTTGGGTGGGTTAACGGACTTGTGGGTGGAGGGTGGTGATGTATGGTACCTGGTGGTTTTAAAATGTTTTACCATGTTTTACTGTTTTATGCATTTTAAAATGTTGTCTTGCAGCCCGAGGACGTGCTGGTGATAACTAAGGGGGAATGTGGCGCCCCTGACCTGGTCAGGCACCACTGAGTACTGCACCCATGCTGGGGACAGTACAATACAGGTAATCCAGAAGGCTGACCGAGGTGTGACTACACAGGCGCATAGTGATCAGGTCTCACACATGTACCTTTGAGAGGACCCCTGGGGATCCCAGGAGGGGGCAAAGCCTTCACCTCCACTTGAGGAGTGGAGGGGGCGAAGCCTCCATCTCCACTCAAGGGGTGTGGTAGAGAGCCTGGTTGCTAGGTGGCGTAGGCAAGAACAGGAGAGGAGAAGCAGTGAGCCGGTTTAGTGTGCAGTCCAGGGAGAGCAGACGTGAGGAGCAGACCCTGGAGCTGTTGCAGTCTAACAGCGTCCGCGCAGTGACTACCGACGGGGGAGAACGGTCACCTGGTAGTGCTGCCCGAACCCCACACACAGCTAGAGAGAGCAGCGTAGTGGAAAGTACGGAGACTGTCAGGGAGTACCAGGCCCAAACGGGCGGCAGATCCCGGTGCGGGGATAGATCCACCTTTCCTTGCTAAACCTGCCGGTGTGGGGCCCTCAAAGCCCACGCCACAACACCCCAAAAGCCGCAGCCACGTAGCCACAGTTAGGGCCCATAGTTCACAGGAGGCAAGCAGCTGGAGTGATCTGGTCCAGGCGACAAGCAAACGGCAAACAAACGAGGGGAGCAGCTACTTCCCTGGGTGACCCCCATAGGGACTAAAAGTCGGGGTTACCACAAACCACAGAAGGGCTAAGGAAGGCGAGTCGGTAGCCACCCTCATCAGTCAGCCTGAAGGACACCTGGTTCCAGCCTGGTTCATCCCAGCTACGCCCGGGTTACTCACTCTGCCACCTTCTGTGAGTAAAACCCCTGAAAGACATTCTGCTTGTGTGGAGTTATTCTGCGCCTTGTGGTTCTATACACCTACACAGGGCCCTGGGGCTTGCCTCACTCTCAGGAGGCTATTACAACTGGCTGCACCCACCATCAGCCCCAGGCATCCCTTAACCTGCAGTGGCGGTCCCCACTGACCGCAATTCTGAGAGTGGCGTCACGACAATCCTAAAAGAAGATCTCCTACCTCTGACAAGATCCAGCTACGTGGAGTCCCTGAAGGTAATGCATCGACACAACACTGGAGGGGCTTCACATACACAGTGTAAAACAGTCCAGATAGTGTCAGACTTCTCAGTAATTGTCGCTCCTAAAAACCAGTTAGGTTCTTATTGCGTCCGTGCTTGCATTTAAAAACAGCACGTGTGTGTCTGTCGGTGGCAGCGTACAGGTGCGCATTTTGCACAAACTATTATATAACGCACAAGTCTAGTGTATAATACACGTCAGTCAGCAGTGTCTGATAGTGTCAGACTTCTCAGTAATTGTCGCTCCTAAAAACCAGTTAGGTTCTTATTGCGTCCGTGCTTGCATTTAAAAACAGCACGTGTGTGTCTGTCGGTGGCAGCGTACAGGTGCGCGTTTTGCACAAACAATTATATAACGCACAAGTCTAGTGTATAATACACGTCAGTCAGCAGTGTCTGATAGTGTCAGACTTCTCAGTAATTGTCGCTCCTAAAAACCAGTTAGGTTCTTATTGCGTCCGTGCTTGCATTTAAAAACAGCACGTGTGTGTCTGTCGGTGGCAGCGTACAGGTGCGCGTTTTGCACAAACAATTATATAACGCACAAGTCTAGTGTATAATACACGTCAGTCAGCAGTGTCTGATAGTGTCAGACTTCTCAGTAATTGTCGCTCCTAAAAACCAGTTAGGTTCTTATTGCGTCCGTGCTTGCATTTAAAAACAGCACGTGTGTGTCTGTCGGTGGCAGCGTACAGGTGCGCGTTTTGCACAAACTATTATATAACGCACAAGTCTAGTGTATAATACACGTCAGTCAGCAGTGTCTGATAGTGTCAGACTTCTCAGTAATTGTCGCTCCTAAAAACCAGTTAGGTTCTTATTGCGTCCGTGCTTGCATTTAAAAACAGCACGTGTGTGTCTGTCGGTGGCAGCGTACAGGTGCGCATTTTGCACAAACTATTATATAACGCACAAGTCTAGTGTATAATACACGTCAGTCAGCAGTGTCTGATAGTGTCAGACTTCTCAGTAATTGTCGCTCCTAAAAACCAGTTAGGTTCTTATTGCGTCCGTGCTTGCATTTAAAAACAGCACGTGTGTGTCTGTCGGTGGCAGCGTACAGGTGCGCGTTTTGCACAAACAATTATATAACGCACAAGTCTAGTGTATAATACACGTCAGTCAGCAGTGTCTGATAGTGTCAGACTTCTCAGTAATTGTCGCTCCTAAAAACCAGTTAGGTTCTTATTGCGTCCGTGCTTGCATTTAAAAACAGCACGTGTGTGTCTGTCGGTGGCAGCGTACAGGTGCGCGTTTTGCACAAACAATTATATAACGCACAAGTCTAGTGTATAATACACGTCAGTCAGCAGTGTCTGATAGTGTCAGACTTCTCAGTAATTGTCGCTCCTAAAAACCAGTTAGGTTCTTATTGCGTCCGTGCTTGCATTTAAAAACAGCACGTGTGTGTCTGTCGGTGGCAGCGTACAGGTGCGCGTTTTGCACAAACTATTATATAACGCACAAGTCTAGTGTATAATACACGTCAGTCAGCAGTGTCTGATAGTGTCAGACTTCTCAGTAATTGTCGCTCCTAAAAAACAGTTAGGTTCTTATTGCGTCCGTGCTTGCATTTAAAAACAGCACGTGTGTGTCTGTCGGTGGCAGCGTACAGGTGCGCGTTTTGCACAAACAATTATATAACGCACAAGTCTAGTGTATAATACACGTCAGTCAGCAGTGTCTGATAGTGTCAGACTTCTCAGTAATTGTCGCTCCTAAAAACCAGTTAGGTTCTTATTGCGTCCGTGCTTGCATTTAAAAACAGCACGTGTGTGTCTGTCGGTGGCAGCGTACAGGTGCGCGTTTTGCACAAACAATTATATAACGCACAAGTCTAGTGTATAATACACGTCAGTCAGCAGTGTCTGATAGTGTCAGACTTCTCAGTAATTGTCGCTCCTAAAAACCAGTTAGGTTCTTATTGCGTCCGTGCTTGCATTTAAAAACAGCACGTGTGTGTCTGTCGGTGGCAGCGTACAGGTGCGCGTTTTGCACAAACAATTATATAACGCACAAGTCTAGTGTATAATACACGTCAGTCAGCAGTGTCTGATAGTGTCAGACTTCTCAGTAATTGTCGCTCCTAAAAACCAGTTAGGTTCTTATTGCGTCCGTGCTTGCATTTAAAAACAGCACGTGTGTGTCTGTCGGTGGCAGCGTACAGGTGCGCGTTTTGCACAAACTATTATATAACGCACAAGTCTAGTGTATAATACACGTCAGTCAGGAGTGTCTGATAGTGTCAGACTTCTCAGTAATTGTCGCTCCTAAAAACCAGTTAGGTTCTTATTGCGTCCGTGCTTGCATTTAAAAACAGCATGTGTGTGGCAGTCGGTGGCAGCGTCAGGCTCCATATTGTCCCTGGATAGAGACGTGCATGATGGCCTGTAAACATGAAGTGCCCATTGTAAGGAAGTGGGTCTATTGTAGTATAGCCCTTAGGCAGGGCAGCCAAAAATTGGGAGGCTCCACATTGTCCCTGGATAGAGATGTGCATGAGGGCCTCAAAACATTGTTCCCATTGCAAAGGAGCGGGTCTCCTGTCGTTGTAATGCCCATTCAGAAAGAATGGGCGAAAAAATTTACCACTGGGGGTATACCTGAAACAACGGCTTAACTATTGTAACGGTCACCATGATGGCGCATGAGGAGAAGGAGGAGCAGTCCAGCGATTAGCCAAAGTCCAGAAGTGTGTTACCATGGGTGAGTGGAGGTACATGGCAAATTCCCGTTACAAACTTTAAATTCCGCTGTAATTTGCTGTTGGTGTGTGTGGTGAAGTCTGGCCAAATCCAACCCTTGTTCATCTTGATCAGAGTCAGCCTGTCAGCATTTACAGTTGACAGGCGGGTGCGTTTATCTGTAATGATTCCACCTGCGGCACTAAAAACACGCTCTGACAAAACGCTAGCGGCAGGGCAGGCCAGGACTTCCAAGGCGTAGAGAGCCAATTCATGCCACGTGTCCAGCTTGGATACACATTAATTGTAAGGCACAGAGGAATGTCGGAGTACAGTTGTTTGATCTGCAAGGTACTCCTTGAGCATCTGGCCAAACTTAGGATTTCTTGTGTCACTACCCCTCACCTCAGGGGCTGTGGTATGTGAGGGGCTGAGAAAACTGTCCCACATCTTAAAGACTGTTCCCCTACCTCTGGCGGATTGGACTTGTGCCCCTCTCGGCTGTACGCCTTGGTTGTCCAGTGATTCCTGACCTATGCCGCTAGCGTTTTGTGAGGGGAATGCTTTGCCTACTTCCGTGACTATGGCCTTCTGGAACTGCTGCATTTTGCCTGACCTCTCCGCCTCGGGAATAAGAGACATAAAGTTCTCCTTTTAGCGTGGGTCTAACAGTGTTACCAACCAGTAATGATTGTCGGCCAAGATGTTCTTAACGCGAGGGTCACGAGACAGGCAGCTTACCATAAAGTCAGCCATGTGTGCCAGACTCTTAACAGCCATCACTTCAGTATCCTGACCAACACGATGACTGAACATGCTGTCCTCCTCCTCCTCCTCCTCATCATCTACCCTGTCCTCTGGCCAGCCACGCTGATCCGAGGATATGACTGCATGTCATATCCTCAATTTGGCCAGAGAGTTGCTCCATGTCTTCATCCTCCTCCTCGTCATAGTCCTCCACTGCACGTTGTGATGAGACGAGGCTGGGCTGTGTGTTATCATCACCCACACCCACTACTGTTTCTTGCTCAAACTCATCGCGCTCCGCCTGCAATGCATCATGGTTGTTTTTTGAGCAGAGACCATTTTAGAAGGCAGAGAAGCGGTATGGTGACGCTAATAATGTCGTCATCGCCGCTCACCATCTTGGTGGAGTCCTCAAAGTTTTGGCGGATGGTGCATAGGTCGGACATCCATCTCCACTCCTCAGGTGTTATGTGTGGAGTTTGACCCATTTCCCGACGGCTTAGGTGATGCAGGTACTCAACAACTGCCCTCTTCTGCTCACATATCCTGACCAACTTGTGCAGAGTTGAATTCCAACGCGTGGGGACATCACACACCAGTCTGTGTGCCGGAAGATGCAAACGGCGTCTTAAGCCGGCAAGGCCGGCTGAAGCAGTAGGTGACTTTCGAAAATGTGCAGACAGGCGGCGAACTTTTACCAGCAGATCAGACAGCTCTGAGTATGACTTTAGAAACCGCTGAACCACGAGGTTGAGCACATGGGCCACGCATGGAACATGTGTCAGCTGGCCTCGCCTCAAAGCCGCCACCAGGTTCCGGCCATTGTCACACACGACCTTTCCTGGCTTTAGGTTCAGAGTTGTGAGCCAGTGATCTGCCTGCTGTTTCAGAGCTGTCCACACCTCTTCTGCATTGTGGGGTTTGTCACCTATGCAGATTAGCTTCAGCACTGCCTGTTGCCACTTCGCCGAGGCAGTGCTGCAGTGCTTCTGTGTCGCCCTGGACAAGCCAGGGGCCACAGAGCACAACACTTAAACACCCCACACTCCCTGCAGGCATATCATAGTCAAAACACAAAATCCTTGTTGCCTTCCCCAGAGGCTGTTGTCCACACCAGGGTGTGGAGCCAGGCGGTTGGTCTCCACCCACCGAGGAGGAGGGAAAACACAGGCAGTGAGAGTTAAGCTAAGGAAGTGGAAGGAGGAAAGTAGTAGAGAGGACAAAAGTGACAGCAAAGAGCCTGAAGTTGGTCCGGGTGTGTGGCCCGGACAGGACAGCAAGGTTGGCAGGATGTGGTGACCGTCTGCAGTGGAGGCCGATTGGAGTCTGCCGTAAGGACCGTGGACGGGTGGTGACCCGGCCGTACTGGACCGGTATACAAAGAGAAGCCAGCACCATTGGCAGAGGACTTTCGGATCCTGGCAAGGCTTGGTGTCGCCGTGAATTTGCCAAATCTGTTAGTGAAGGGAACCTCAGGGTTTCCAAACAGCCAAGTCCAGATAGAAGGCAACCGTACAACCGTGAAGGGGAGACACCGCCACCGCTAAGGGCAACCGTCTCCCAGGGCCAGCGCCTGTGGGCAAAAGGGGCTCCTCCGGCCCATATCCAGGTCGGGGAGCGGGTTACCGTTGGGAAACTATCACTACCAACACTTAACTTAGCTGCAGGGAGAGACAGTCATCACTAACCTGCAAGGAGGAACAACCGCAGCCGTCCGAGTGACCCGTCCATCCAGCCACTTGTTTTACCGTGAACTGTGTCATCATCATTGGGCTGAGTGAGTACCTCCGTGCCGTGCGGCACAGCGCTGCCCCTGCGACCCTGCACCTCATCAGGCCCCGCAACCTGCCTGTCATCCATCTCTACCCCATCACCAGGCCCCGGGACAACCAACCCCCCTACCCACGGAGGGGAGAAATAACAACAAAGCTGCTCCCTGTCACAGGCTCCCGGGATCCCCGTCCAGAGCAGCGGTGGTGTCCACACACAATCACCACAACCGTGGGTGGCGTCACGGACAATATCCCCAAAACCCAAACCACCCCTTTTCACTCACGGGCGAGTAGCGCCGCTCGAGTCCCCGGGATCCGGCCATTGCTCGAGCCAACGAGCAGCAGCAGCCGTAGAGCAGCGTCAGCCGGACCCGAGCAGTGGGAGAGCGCACCGTCCCCTCCTCCGCCCGCGACACTTCCAGCTTGGGACTGGTGTGGAGGGTAAAGTGGATCAGGATGCGCAGGAGGAGGAGGAGGCTGAGGAGCATGACATTCCGGAGCTGTACAGTGTGTGTGAAACCCTGACTGAGGTAGGGCCTGCAAAACTTGGTGTGTGAAGGACGTGTTCCGTCCCTCGCTCAGACTGGGTCCCAGCTTGCACAATATTAACCCAGTGTGACGTCAACGAGATGTAGCGGCCTTGCCCACATGCACTTGTCCACGTGTCTGTGGTTAGGTGGACTTTGGCTGAAACAGCGTTGTTCAGGGCACGTGTGATGTTTTGTGACACGTGGTTATGCAATGCGGGGACGGCACACCGGGAGAAATAGTGGCGGCTGTGGACCGAGTAACGTGGGACAGCTGCCACCATCATGTCGCGGAATGCTTCTGTCTCAACCAGCCTAAAAGGCAACATTTCCAGCGCAAGCAGTCGCGAAATGTTAGCATTTAGAACTGTGGCATGTGGGGTGTTGGCAGTGTATTTGCGCCTGCGTTCAAAGGTTTGCTGAATGGATAACTGAACGCTGCGCTGGGACAAGGACGTGCTTGATGATGGTGTTCTTTCTGCGTAGGCAACTGCAGGTGCAGGAGTGGAGGAGGCTTGTTCGCAGGCAGCATGGACAGGGGATTGGCTCGCATGCACAACCAGCGAAGACGTAGCAGTGACATCAGCAAGCACTGCTCCTCGACTCTGTTGTACTTCCCACAAAGTCGGGTGCTTGGCTGACATGTGCCTGATCATGCTGGTGGTGGTCAGGCTGCTAGTTTTGGTACCCCTGCTGATGCTGGCATGGCAGGTGTTGCAAATGGCCTTTTTAGAATCATCTGGAGCCAACTTAAAAAACTGCCAGTGTCAGAGTTCCGGATTTTCCAGTTTTCTTTTGAAAGAGCTTGCCCTTTGTTAACATGGAGTTTTCTGTTCTGTTGCCCTACTTCCTGTCCATCTGTTTAAAAGCCGCCCCTAAAGCTTAGTCCAGTGCCTGAGTATACTGCTTCCTGTGTGCTCCTGCCCTGCTGCTTTTGGTTCCTGATTGTTATTCGGATCCTCTTGGAAAACAACCGACACCGACTCTGGACTTCATCTGGTATCATCTAGCTGTGCCCGGACTCCGTTTGCCGTCTTTGGTCGGCACTTCTGCCCGGTTCCTTCCGTTTAATACCACTCTGGACTCACATCACGTACGGACATTTTTGGACTTACCTATTGCCCTTTTGTGTCCCTGCTGCTGCGCATTTAGGGCTTCTGGGGTGATTGCCAGACAGTCCCTGTATAGGGGTTCGCTCTTGGTGGTCTCCCTGGGGGAGTCCGGTGCGCGGTCCCGGGAATTCCCTTTCGCTCCGTCCCTGGAAGGTATTTCCTGTATTTATGTTCTACTGTGTTTTTGTTCCGTTTATGTACATATTTGCTGGTTGCATATTATAAACGTCTTGCACCAAGAACTCGTCTCTGGTTGTCATTGCCCTAACGCAATCGAAATCCTCAATACATACAATAGTATTACAGCCAGACTCGGGAAGACCTAACATTTGTACAGGCACCTTGTGTCGTGTTGTTCCGGGGAACAGTTGCCTGACGTCTGCCTGGGGCCACCACTCTGCTTCTTACTGCCTGTTGGGATGCTACGCCTCTCTCCCCCTGTGCACTGCTGTCCTCGCTCTGCATATCCTCCTGCCAGGTTGGGTCAGTTACTGGATCATCCACCACGTCGTCTTCCTCTTCCGCACCCTGCTCCTCCTCCTGACTTCCTGACAATTGTGTCTCATCATCGTCCACCCCTTGTTGAGACACGTTGCCAACTTCGTGAGAACGTGGCTGCTCAAATATTTGGGCATCTGTACATACAATCTCGTCATGGCCCACTTCAACAGGAGCTGGCGAGAGGCCAGAATTTGTGAATGGAAACGTGAACGAACAGCTCTTCCGAGTGTCCAAGTGTGGGATCAGTAATGTCCGTGGACGTGTACTCGGCCTGGTGGTAGGAAAGAGGATCAGGTTCTGAAATGTGCGGTGCAGTATCACGGCTACTGACACTTGACCGTGTGGAAGACAGAGTGTTTGTGGTGGTGCCAATCTGACTGGAAGCATTATCCGCTATCCAACTAACAACCTGTTGACACTGGTCTTGGTTCAAGAGCGGTGTACTGCTGCGGTCCCCAAGAATTTGGGACAGGACGTGCGAGCGACTAGATGTGGCCCTTTGTTGTGGCGAAATTAGAGCTTGCACACAACCTCGGTCTCTGCCTGCACCACCATCACGTCCACTTCCTTGTTCGTTGACAACGCCCTTGCGCATTTTGCAATGCTGTGCTGATGTGTATTCACTAGACTTGTGCGTTATATCCAAGTTTTTGCAAAACTCACACAAATGCAGCGGAAAGCTGCCACCAACAGGCACACACGTGCGGTTTTTAAATGCAAGCACGGAGGCACTAAGAACCTAACAGGTCTCTATCCAGGGACAACGTGGAGCCTCCCAATTTTTGGCTGCCCTGCCTAAGGGCTATACTACAATAGACCCACTTCCTTCCAATGGGCACTTCAGGTTTACAGGCCCTCATGCACGTCTCTATCCAGGGACAACGTGGAGCCTCCCAATTTTTGGCTGCCCTGCCTAAGGGCTATACTACAATAGACCCACTTCCTTCCAATGGGCACTTCAGGTTTACAGGCCCTCATGCACGTCTCTATCCAGGGACAACGTGGAGCCTCCCAATTTTTGGCTGCCCTGCCTAAGGACTATACTACAATAGACCCACTTCCTTCCAATGGGCACTTCAGGTTTACAGGCCCTCATGCACGTCTCTATCCAGGGACAACGTGGAGCCTCCCAATTTTTGGCTGCCCTGCCTAAGGGCTATACTACAATAGACCCACTTCCTTACAATGGGCACTTCAGGTTTACAGGCCATCATGCACGTCTGTAAGCAGGGGCATTGGTGAACCTCACAATTTTGGACTGCCCTGGCAAAGGAAAATACTACAAATACTCACTTCCTCAAAATGGGCACATTAGACTCAAGAGGCCTTCATGTACGTCTCTTCTCAGGGACATCGGAGTGCCACACAATGTTTTCACGTAAAATCTTTCATGTATTAATCTCAAAAAGTAACATACACCAGCTCTATCTCACTATTGGGTATGTGCCCTTAACATTTCCGCCATGAAAAATCATTTTGGGGTCATTTTGGAAGGTTTTCTGGTGAGTCCGTAAAAATGGCGTAAAACGCGGACAAAATTGTTCACAGCTGTGACTTTTCAGTGATAAATGCTTCAAGGGGTCTTCCCCATGCTGTTGCCATGTCATTTGAGCACTCTTCTGAGACTTTTGTGACATTTTTAGGGTTTCTCCATGCTGCCGGGGGGTCATTTCACAAAAATACTCGGGTCTCCCATAGGATAACATTGGGCTCGTTGCTCGGGCCGAGTACACGAGTATCTTGGGAGGCTCGGCCCGAGCTTCGAGCACCCGAGCTTTTTAGTACTCGCTCATCACTAATACTTACCTATGATGCATTTGTCACTTTATATGTAATACTCTGCTGTATAAGGTGGTATATTTAATCATACTGCCCTCTGGTGGCTAATTAATAAATTTCATATATTGCCACATTACAAAGGAGCATAATATGATTATGGATCAAACAACTGATTTATAAATGTGAATTATGATTATGTTTAGTAACAAAACATTTGTTTTGTTAATATATGTAAATACATTACTAGGGGGGTATAGACGTTACTAGGGAGGCATAGACGTTACTAAGGAGGCATAAATGTTACTAGGGAGGCATAGACGTTACTAGGGAGGCATAGACGTTACTAGGAAGGCATAGACGTTACTACGGAGGCATAGACATTACTAGGGAGGCATAGACATTACTAGGGAGGCATAGACGTTACTAGGGAGGCATAGACATTACTGGAGGACATGCAGATTACTGGGGTGGGGAGTATCCAGCTCTGGTGGTCCATACAGCTCTGGAAAATCCATACAGCTCTGGAGGACCCATACAGCTCTAGAGGGTGGCCCATACAGTTCAGAGGACACACATATAGCTCTAAGAGGCTCAAATAGTTTTGGAGGGCCCATACAGCTCTGGGGGTTGCTCATACAGCTGTGGGGATGGCTCATACAGTTCTGGGGGCCCCATACTGCTCTCGGGGGTGGTCCATATAGCTCGGGAGTGGGGAGCACATGCAGCTCTGACGTGGGCACATACAGCTTTGAAAAGCTGCCCATACAGCTCAGGGGGCATATACAGCTCGGGGGGGCATACTGCTCTGGGGTGTGGCTCATACATTTCTGGGGGGCACATACATCTTGAGGGGTGGTGGGCATATAGAGTTCTGTGGGGGCACGAGCTCCGCATACAGATGAACTTATATACACATGCACGCATTGTTCAGCAGTGAGAGCTGGGAGCAAGTGCACGGCCGGAGCCAGGAAAGTGCAGCTTCTGGCTTTAGATCAGCAGTCCTCGGAACTCAGCCCAGGGACCGCAGAATTGATCACCGCCCCTAACGACAGTAGGTGCCCCCCCCCGGCTGTCCAAGGCCCCTAGCCCGGGTATGCCGGGTGCTGACGCCGGCCCTGCCTGCTGCTTACATATCAATTGTTTAAATATAGTTTGTCATAAGAAGTATACACTATTTTAGTGCAATTAAGTTGTAGGTGGAAGCCTTGGATCCATATATCTCATAGAAACTGCCTAAGTAGAAATCAAATTTTAGGAGTCCTGAGGCTAGGTACACATAGAGGCTATGCCCACTGTCAGGCACATAAACCTAGGAGGAATGCGCCTGACAATGGTCACAGATAGAAGAAATGCTTTGGCATCACTTGCTTGATTGGCCAGCAAATTTGCCTGACAAGCTTCATTGAGAATCTATAGAGTATTGTCAAGAGGAAGATGAAAGACATCAGACCCAACAATGCAGATGAGCTGAAGGCTGCTATCAAAGCACCCTGGGCTTCCATAACACCTCAGCAGTGCCACAGGCTGATCGCCTCCATGCCACGCCGCATTGATGCAGTAATTCATGCAAAAGGAGCCTGACCAAGTATTGAGGCATTTAGTGTACAGACTTTTCAGTAGGCGCCAACATTTCTGAGTTTAAAATCATTTTCATCATGGTCTTATATAATATATTTTCTGACTTTTAGATTTTCTTTGGCTGTAACCATAATCATCAACATGAACAGAAATAAACACTTGAAAGAGATCCCTCTGTGTGTAATGACTCTATATAATATGTGTTTCCCTGTTTGTATTGAATTACTGAAATAAATTAACTTTTTTGATACTTTAATTTGTTGAGAAGCACTTGTATCTGTGAAATACAGGCAATAGTTGGATCACAATACCCTTCCCCAACAACCAAGTTTCTTGACCTAAACTATCTGCATCATATATGCCTACGATGCATATGTGTTAAGCACACAATAGTTCACACGTGGTAGATAACAAAAATAAGGTTTTACTTAATACTGCTACACCTGAACTGCCCAGTTCTTGTACAGACTAGATGTTCCAGTTGCGCAGTCCTTAAAGGCCCCTACGCAGACTTAAACAACCCTAACCAGATAAGTCAGATGACCACTTGGACCAATAGCTCCCTCAGCGGCCATCAAGGATGGAAAAGGAGAAACACAAAACCAACAGCCTGTAGTAATAAGTTCTGCCCACTTTAGAAATATCACCAGTGAGGGATGGAGGGAAGGCTTTAAATAGTTACAACCACCAGGTGACATGGCGCACCAAATTACATACAGTAATAGGCAATGTTTTTTTTGTAGGGGGCAGCAGCTGATGGGGTGAGCGGTGGCAGATGGAGGGGGCAGCGGCTGATGGGGAGAGCGGTGGCAGATGGATGGGGCAGCGGCTGATGGGGAGAGCGGTGGCAGATGGAGGGGGCAGTGACTGATGGAGGGGGGGAGGCAGATGGAGGAGGCAGCGGCTGATGGGGAGAGCAGTGGCAGATGGAGGGGGCAGCGGCTGATGGAGGGGGGAGGCAGATGGAGCGGGGACAGTAGATGGAGAGGGAGGGGCGGCGGCGGCTATAACTTACTGATGCGGAACTTGCAAGGATCGCTCTCCTCAGCTTCCACAGACGCTTGGAGTGAAGCTGAGAGGAGTGGTCACCGGCCGCAGATCCACAGTGATTGGAGAGATCAGTCACAAGACCGATCTCTCCAATCAGAGCTGGGGGCGGGTGAAGCAGAGGTCACCCAGCTCCAGCCAATGATCAGTGCTATAGCTGCACTGATCATGGCTGGATTTCAATGTTTCAGCCATTTTCAATGGTTGAAACATTACAGTGGCTGTGATTGGCTGAGCGGTGTTCGTCAGCCAATCACAGCCTCCGTAGGTCCAGGGAGGCACCACCCCTACTGAGGTCAGGCAGGTCCTGCAGCTCCAGAAGCTGCTCTGCTTGTGCCTTCACTACACACATGGCAAAGTTGTATAGTTTACAAATTAGCCATGTGGACAGAGCCAGAGGTGCTGGCCCTCAGCGCTCTTCAGATTTTCTGGTACGCCGTACCGGCACGTACCGCCGCAAAAAAAGCACTGGTAATATGAAACACTTTTTGGCACAGACAATGAATACCAAATGTGTAAAAAACAGAGACTAATAGTTCAGGCCTCGGACAGCGACCTGACTGTGGTCCAGTGGAGAAGGAAACAGACCATAGCAAAGGAGGAAGCTGGATCAAATCTGAGGCATGACAATATGTTTAGTGAAACAGCCTAAAGAGTATGCAGAGATAGCAATAACATCAGTACCATAATGCTTTAAGACCCCAAATGCCCCTCTGACAATCAAGAAGACTAGTATTATTAAAGGGGTTATTCACACTACTAGAACAACCCCTTCTGATTCCACATTTAAAACCAATTAAATGAAAAAGCTTACACTCACCTCCCATGCTGACGCCCATTCCAGCGGTGTCCGGACCTGCAATTCCAGGGCTCACATGACGTTGTGATGTGATGCGAGCCCCATGTCCAATCACCGCTGGCTTCCCCACCTTTGGACAAATGAGTTAATCAAAAAGAAGTGAGCACTGTGGCTGCTGCTCACGTCCTGTTGATTTCTCCTGCATCTGAAAGTTGTGAGACAGAAGACAGCGATGATTAGACTCAGGGTTCACATGAAATCACACCATCACCTGAGCTCCGGACACCGCTGGAACGGCGCCAGCATGGGAGATGAGTATAAGCTGTTTTATTTTACCAGGTAGAAACATGTGGAATCAGAAGGGTTTGTCCTTGAGGTGAACAACCACTTTAATGAAAATTATTAGTCAGGGTTCATATTACAAATGCTCCATTGGTGCCCATGAACTTAAGTTATTCCTTTGCAATAAATGCTTCCAGTTAATAGTTCTGGACTGTATATGACCCTTTGTTCTGGTCTATCAAAGTTGTAATTTATCTTTTTGGTAGTTTTAGACTTTACTTGGTGAATCCAATCCCTGCAATAGCACATTTGACTACTTTGATACAATTTTAAATTGTGGAACTGACGAACAGTGTGCATGAAAGTACGATAAGGCTATGTGCCTACGATCAGTTTTCAAAGTGTTTTGGATGCAGCATGCTTCAGCTACATCCAAAACACTGCATTGTACAGTAAAAGCACAGTGGATGGGATTTCTAGAAACCCCTTGCCCACTGTGTTTGTTTTTTCAACAGCAAACACTGATCTGCAGTGCGACTTTCCGAGCTGCAACATGTCAGGTGTTTGCTGCGGAGTCGCAATCGTTCTCCGCAGGGAGAACAAACGAGAGAGACCGCAGCTCCCCGAGCCCGGATTGTGGGCATGAGCAGCTGTGGTCTCCTGCGTTCTTCTGGGAAGGAGATTCATGGCCCCACAAGTTGGACCAACCGTGTCCAGGATGCAGCGGGTCCTGATCATGGGCAAGTACTGTTACGCAGTGTTCACGTCTGTGTTTATAGTTCATCATAGGAACAGAAAAAGGAATTTTAATATGGGATCCATCACATGAAGGGCACCAATGGTACCCCAAACCACTGTCTGCAATAGGAGTACCAGCTTTTTTGTCAAGGTGACTGTCATGGATCAATCATTTTTGATAACTGATCCACCAATTCAGAAGTGAGCAAAAATATGGATGCTAAAATTTGCAACTTTTAAACTTTCAATCCTGTTTACGTCAGTTTTTTAAGAAGTAGGTGTAGCTTTGCACCAGGAGCAAGCCACGAGTTTCCTGCTACACTGACTATAATTTATACTAGAAAGTGATATAAGTGGTAATGTAGTTTACTGATTTGTAAAGCACACACAGCAAGCGATGCGCTACATTGATTAAGAGAACTAGGCTTAATAAGAAATCTGGCGCACTTGAGGTCAGTGAACTTTTTAGTAAAAAAAATATGTAAAATATGACATAAATATTCCCTATTGTCCGTAGTCAGGTTTTGGGACTAAAAATGTCATCTGCAGAACCACTACCAAAGACCATATATCCAGTACTACTCTTCTTGTAGCTCAACTTCAGCTTTGAATATATTCCGATTTACTTAGTATAAATATGATTTCGTACAATATTTCTACCTGTGGTTGTTTATTACTATGCAGTAATTATACATAAGATTAGTATAGCAGTCATACCTCACAATTCCATTATCTTCAGCTCAGAATTACCATACATCTCTTCTGTAATTACATTGAAGTTTTATTCCATCCCTGACATAATTTTATGTATCCCAGTGGCTAGTAAACAGTTACTACTTTTGGAATATGCTTGCGTATGTCTCTCGTCTAGAATCTAATTAAATTGATATCACTATCTTGTTACCAACTTGTAAAATAGCTAAACAGTTTTCAAATAGGAACTGCATTAATAAGAGTCAAATTACAGGACCAGTGCTTAAATAACGAGGAGTTAATTATATGGTAAATCAATGTGCGCTTAATGCAACCAGCCACCCTCCAAATACCGTTTCAGAATCAATATGTACAAAATTAACACATCAAAACTGCAGCTTGGGATTTTGGTGGGAGGACATATACCTTGGAGAGCAACACAATGTACGCATAAAACATTTTTATCATATTATTTGTCCTTGCTGGCTTTAATAACACAGGCATTTATATTATTGTGTTTTATTATAATAATCAACTTTGTCTACTGCAGGCAAAATAAAACACTCACACAAATGTATGTCTAGTATCAATTATGACAGATGAAACGCTTCCTTGGAAAAACTTCTAAAGTATCAAATGTTCTATATTTCTAAGATATCAGTTTCATCAGTGTTATTCACCTAGTGAGGGGCCACCATCGCAACAATCAAAATGAATGAACACTGTCTACTACTAATGCTAGTACAATGCTTAATGTTAATAGCTAAATTATGTTTGTATTACAATTCATTTAATTTAAAATGACATTTAAAATGATACACAGTGCAATCTCACGCATTAAAGATGATTCTGACAGAGGGGATGTTCTCTTAAAAACAAGATATAATGGAATTGAAAATCTGAATTAAAGGGATGTGTACTCAAGAAGGTTTTGGAGAGGTTTAAGGCTGTGTGCATACGGTGCATTTTTGTGCATGTTTGGGTGCATTTTTGTTACAAAACTGCATACCTATCCTTATGCCATTAAAATCAATGCGAATTCTGAAGTGCTGTGCACATGTTGCTTATATTTCCCATGCAGATTTGGTGCAGAATATAATCTAACACCAAAAAAGATATGTGCAAGCCACATAATATGATCTGCAGCATGTCCATTTTTTTCAGTGTTTTTGCCAGCGTTTTCTCCATTGAAAGCAATAAAAATGCAGCAAAAAAACATTAAAAAATAGGCAAAAAAAATGCATTTTTGCGCTGCGTTTTTTCTGCCAATAGTTGAAATTTCTGCAAACAAATACTCAACGTGCGCACAAACCCAACGTCAGCTGTATTTTCCTGACAGTTTTGTGAACCGCCCTGGTTTTTGCTGCATTATTAAAAGAATCCAGTCTTTTCAGCGGTTTTGCCTTGGCTTTTCTCCCTAGTGATGGGTGGACTCGCAGATACCCAGGATCGGCAGGTCTAACCAGTTTAAGTGTTTCCTTTTGTTTTTTTGAACAGTGTATTGGAGATGACCGCATCAATCCTCAGATGATCCAGTTTAGGTCATAAATTTCCTGAAATTCATGGTTATAAGCAAATTCAAACATTTTGACATTTGGTTTGCAGAAAAGAAGACATTTCCATTATCATTGCCCACATTGCTGAAGAATTAGCGTAAACTAGTGTCTTTTTTAATGGCTTCCCAGCATAGTAGAGTTTGTCTATTAGTCATTTTCCATCCCCAGAGTCACCGGGTAAGTCTCTCTCTTCTGTAGACTGTAAACTCTTAGGCGGGCTTTGCACGTTGCATTGTGGCCGGCGGCAGGTAGGAGATGTTCCTCGCTCCTGCGGCTTCTCACACAGTGATGTGTACTGCCGCAAGAACGAGGAACAACATCATACCTGTCGAAGCACCGGCATTATGGAAATGTCGGAGCCTGCACCGATGATACGATAACGACGCTTTTGCGCTCGTTAATCGTATCATCTAGGATTTACACACTACGACATCGCAAGTGACGCTGGATGTGCGTCACTTTCGATTTGGCCCCACCCACATCGCACCTGCGATGTCGTAGTGTGCAAAGCCGCCCTTAGGCTATGTGCGCACGTGTGCGTATTACATGCAGTTACGCTGCGATCTGCAGCGCAGCATAACTGCATGCGTCCTGCGTCCCCTGCACAGTCTATGGAGATTGTGCAGGAGCTGTGCGCACGTGGCATATTAGAACGCAGCGATTCGGCTGCTGCCCGAATCACTGCGTTCTAAGAAGTGACATGTCACTTCTTCCGTGCGGTTTGCATGCTGTCTATAGGGAGAGGCAGCATGCAGAGCACACGTTCTCTGCCGGCACCATGCGCTTCAGAACGCAGCTTTTCAGCTGCACTCTGAAGTGCACCTTTTAGGTGCGGTGCAGAGCGCACACGTGCACACATAGCCTTATGGTCAGCGGGGTTCTCCCTCTCTCTTTCTCTCTATCTCTGTCTCCTGTAGTGTGTAAACTCTTATTATCAGCAGGGTCCCCTCTCTCTTTCTTTTGTAGAGGGTAAGCTCTTATGGTCAGCAGAATGCTCTCTATATCTCTGTCTCCTGTAGATTGTAAGGTTTTATGATCAGCAGGATCCTATCTCTCTTTCTTTTGTAGAGTGTAAGCTCTTATGATCAGCGACTTTCTCTGTCTGTCTTTTGCAGAGTGTAAGCGCTTATGGTCAGAGGAATTCTCTCCCTCTCTTCTTCCCCATGTGTAGTTTTATATTTATTTCCGCAAATTAAATTGTGGGGCAAAATTATGCAAATTTGATGAATTCAGTTTTCAAAAGATTGCTTATCGGTAATGACAATGTATTCTAAATGGTACTTTACATGCTGCGATATCGGTACCGATATCGCTAGTGAGCGTACCCACCTCCATCAGTTGTGCGTCACGGGCAAATCACTGCCCGTGGTGCACAACATCGCTAACACTCATCACACGGACTTACCTTCCCTGCGATGTCGCTCTGGCCAGCGACCCGCCTCCGTCCTAAGGGGGCGGTTCGTGTGGCATCACAGTGACGTCACACGGCAGCCGTCCAATAGCAGAGGAGGGGCGGAGATGAGCGGCCGGAACATGCCGCCCACCTCCTTCCTTCCTCATTGCCGGTGGACGCAGGTAAGGAGATGTTCCTTGTTCCTGCGGTATCACACATAGCGATGTGTGATGCCGCAGGAACGACGAACAACATCGTACCTGCAGCAGCAACGATATTTGGAAAAGGAGCAACGTGTCGACGAGCAACGATTTTTCACGTTTTTGCGCTCATTGATCATCGCACCTAGCTGTCACACGCTACGATGTCGCTAACGACGCCGGATGTGCGTCACAAACACCGTGACCCCGACGATATATTGTTAGCGATGTGGCAGCGTGTAAAGCACCCTTAAGATTATCTTGAGAAATAATTATTAGTAACAACCTCAGTTCCATGATTCCCTAAATAAGAAGTATGACAAATTATTTTATAGTGTTGATCTACAGATATTAAACCAGTCAATTTCAGTCCATGCAGCTTGAAAGTAAAAAATGTAATATAATGACAAGTCCTTGGTATGATAGAAGTATAAACATTAACGACTTGCTAGGAATTATGAGATGTGCTATGTTCATGATGAATAATACAGTATGTATTATCAACTTACTGACATTGTTATATTACTGTAGCATAAAGACAGACTGTCATCTACATCAGAAAAATAATCAGAATAACCTTTATTTATACAAGGACCCTGAATCAGTGAAAGTAACAAATGTACAACGTGACAAATAGTTGTAAATAAGTATCTAAAATTACTAAAGTCAAATTAGAGCATCGTGCTTCCTAGCCATAATTTAGATTTTTGTGATTTTTCACGTACGTACAAAGCGGTCAGATTTTCATCAGTACTTTGCATGTAATTTTCATCAGTGTTTGGTGTTTCAGTATTTGCCATCAGCATTTTATCAGTAATTTTCTCATATAACAAAATAAAAATAATAAATTCCAAAGCCTCTAATATCCATTACAACATTAAAAATGTGCAGCACATGAATTGCACACAGATTAGTTGTGATCCATGACTCAGATTAAAAATCGGGGAAAAAAGTTCAGTACTTGGTTAAAATACTAGAGGTGCTTGTAAGCGCTTGATCGAACATATTCAGAAACAGCACTCTCTTTAGTTCAGTGTGTGATAGTTAATTTTACAATGGCAAGTAGCTGTGACTTTAGATAATTTAAGACATTTCCACTCTTCTTGAGCCTCCTTCATACAGTCATAAAAAGGGGGAATATAGAAGTATAAATCATAGTATAATTATTAATATGAATCAGAATCAACGGACGTCAATGGACTTATCACCTTTTTCAATATTTGTACAAAAGATTCTTACACTGCTTATAAAGCAGACTAAATCTTTTTTATTTGTTAGTGTGCCACCCCCGTGCCAGCAGCCACCGCTGCTCGGATCCGGACCTTCAGGGGTGGTGGCTGGAGGGTTTCCGGACACGGGGGTCTCGCCGAATAAAATGGGGGACGTAGATGTACGGGCTAGGCCGTAATAGGTTCGTGACGCCACCCACGGTGTGTGGTGAGGTGGGACACCACCGCTGCTGTTACGGGGCACCCGGGGGAGATGTTGTGCAGCAAGATGTTAACCCCTCCGTGGGCAGGGATGGTGGTCCCGGGACCCGATGGCTCTGGTGCAGGGGGAATGACGACTGCAGAGGGTGCTGGTGTACTCACAGTTAGGAAAACACACAAGTCTCTGGTAAACCAAGATGGTGGTGGCCAGTGCCGCGGCCGGTTGCGTTCGGGATTCCCCACCTGGCTGGTTGTCTCTATCCTTGTCCTGCACTTTTTTTAGTAGAAAAGACTTCCTTGTATGAGACGTAGGAGTCCGCTCCCGGCTGGATGTGGCCTAAGGAGCCGTGCCCGCAGACACTGGCCCATGGGATCTATGGGCCTTGGTGGTGACCTCTTATCCCTAATCGGTGGGCTGTTGTCTTCTATGAGGGACTTTGGGTGGGACAGGACCTCTAGTCCTGGCCTCAATCGGTTAATTAACCAGTTCCAGTAGGTTCTGGTTCCTGGCTTCAGGGTCCGAGTAACCCCCTTTGTGCTACGGTTTCCGGGTCGGTTCCCCGTGTCGGTACCGGCGGGCTACAACCCTGGCCCGGTCCACCTCGGTTCCATCGAGCCATCTTCCCGTCTCCTGTCGACGGAGACCACCGTCTGCCTCCTAGCCAGTGGCACCAGGGCTCCTACCCTGGTACCTGTCAGTCTGCTTCAGGCCTGACACACAGGCTTGACCTCCACTACTCAACTCTCAAACTGATCTCACGCTTTTCCCGCCCCGGGCTGTCTAAACCCCTGGGTGGGCGTGCACCAACCGCCTGGCCATGCCCACTGGTGTGTCTAACTGTCCCTAAGGGGAGTGACTAGGGTTTAATGGTTGGCTTTGTGTTTCCTAGTGAGGGAAAGGTGTAATGCGGGGGCCTAACTGTGACTACCTGGTTTTGCCAGGGTGTCACATTGGCATTTAGGTTAAATACACCCTGAGTGCCTATTAATCACCTTAGAAGTGGTTCATGTACACACCTCTATCACACATTCTAGAAGTATGGAAGCGATACACGGAATCCTTTTGGTATCATCATTGGCACCAAATGCTTTATCAATTTGCCTTGACTTATTAAATCTAGTGCTTCAGGAAAACTACTTTACATGTGGCTAGTAATGAACGATGCTCAGGCATGGTCATTACTTGGCCGAGTATCGCTTGTACTCAAACGTCATGCTGGAGTTCCCGCTACCCATGTTTTGCAGCTGTTAAACATCTAATAAACATGTGGCAATTGCCTGCCATAGCCATGTTGGCTACTGACATTACTGTGATTGGCCACTCGCATTGCACCATTAGGTCTTACATGCAGGGCTGCCATCAGGGCATTACTACAGTGCCTGGTGTAGGGGACTGGTGAAGAGAGTGGGCCCGGACAGGCCCAGGGTAATTACTTAGCTTTGTTAAGCCCCGTGCAGGTCAGGCCTCCCCTCTTCACCGGGCCCCAGTCACAGCCACAGCAAAGGGGCCCGGCCATTTCAGCCACTGCACACAAGGCTAAACTGTAGGCGAAGCCCTTCTAGGGCATCGCATGCAAATTAGCTATGTGGCCAGAAGCAAGGCAGCAGAGCAGAGCAGGGAGGCGGCGCGTCATCACACAGCACTGTGATGAGGTCTTCACTCTGCACCTCATCACAGTGCTTCTGCAGGCAATGCTGAGGTGGTGAGTATGCGGCATCCTGCTGGGAAAGGTAGGCACTCAGTGAGCTGAACATCGCTGAAGGGGGGGGGCACCCCTGTCTTGCTGTAGCTCAGGGGGTGCAGCCCCCCCTCCAGTGCTGTGTACAGCCCCCCCTCCAGTGCTGTGTACAGCCCCCCCTCCAGTGCTGTGTACAGCCCCCCTCCAGTGCTGTGTGCAACCCCCTCCAGTACTGTTAATCCCCCCAGTGTTGTGTTCCCTCTAATGCTGTCTACCACCCCCTGTGATGTTTGCCCCCCCAGTGATGTCTGTGTGCCCCCCTAGTATGTCTGTGTGCCTCCATAGTGATGTCTGTTTGCCCCCCCCAGTGATGTCTGTGTGCCCCTCTAGTGATGTCTGAGTGCCCCCCTAGTGATGTCTGTGTGCCCCCCTAGTGATGTCTGTGTGCCCCCCTAGTGATGTCTGTGTGCCCCCCAGTGATGTCTGTGTGCCCCCCCAGTGATGTCTGTGTGCCCCCACTAGTGATGTCTGTGCACCCCCCCTAGTGATGTCTGTGCGCCCCCCCAGCGATGTCTGTGCGCCCCCCTTAGTGATGTCTGTGCGCCCCCCCAGTGATGTCTGTAATGTAATTTTTGAGGGAAATACTTCATCTGGAACAACTTCAAGGGTGGCCACACTTGGCCATGTGTGTTTGTGTATATATGTATATATATGTGTATGTGTGCGTGTGTGTATATATATATTATATATATATATATTACTAGCTATAGTACCCAGTGTTGCCTGGGATAGTTACTGTCTGTCTCTCTCCCACTGTCCCTCTCTCCCAGCCTCTGTCTGTATGTCTCTTTCCTGTCTATCTCTTCCCTTTGTGTCTGTCTCTGTCTGTCTCTGTGTGTCTGCCTCTTTCCCTGTCTGCCTCTTTCCCTGTCTGCCTCTCCACCGATATCACATCACCTCACACATAAGCTTCTTATACTAAGAATATCCTTCGCTGCCTATTGCAACCAATCACAGCTCTTATTGTGACGCCCTGGACTAGCCAGGTAGTCACAGGTAGACTCCCGCACTACACCTGTCCTCTAATAAGGTAACATCAGCTAAACCATTAAAACCTAGTCACCTCTCTCAGTGCTTAATAATCACACCATGGGGCAGAGCCAGGCGGTTGGCCACGCCCACAGAGGAGTTCAGAGGGCCTGAGGCAGGAAACACACGGAGATCAGAGTCTAGTGTCAGTGAGTGAGGAGTGCAGGAGTCTGACAGGTGCCTGGGTTGAAGCCCAGGCACCTTTGGCTAGGAGGCAGACGGTGGCCTAGCCTGCAGGAGCTGGGAAGACGGCTCGGTGGAACCGTGGTGGACCGGGACAGGGTAGTGACCTGCCGGTACCTACCCGGGGAACTGACTGGAAACCAGAGCACACAGGGGGCTACTCAGACCCTGAAACGAGGTCCAGAATCCACTGGACTGAGTTAATTGACTGATTGCGGTCTGGGCTATAGGTCCTTTCCCACCCAAGTCCCGACTGAAGACAACAGCCCACCGAGGGGGATAGAAAGCCACCGCACAGGCAGAGAGATCCCACAGGCCAGCATCTGCGGGAAAACTTGCTCTCCCGACAAACACACAGCCGGGGAGCAGACTCCCGTCGCTAAAGCGCAGGGAGTCTAGACATACACTACACGGTGCAGGAGAAAGGCAAAGACCCCTGAACCGGGTAGGGGACCAGACGCAGCCGGCTGCGGGTACCGACCACCATCAACTTTCTTTACCAGAGACTTGTGTGTGTCAACAACAGTGAGTACAACAGTGCCCTACGGCCGCGCACCGCCCTGCACCGCCCAGCTCTCCCCAACGGGTCCCAGGGCCACCACCCCTGCCCACGGAGCGGTTAACACCTTGCTGCATCACCATCTGCCCCGGGTGCCCAGTAACCGCAGCGGTGGTGTCCACCTTCACCACAACCCATGGGTGGCGTCACAAACTTAAACACGGCTCCGGCCGTACACCTACTTACCACCCCCCTAAGTAGCGCCAGCACCCTTTCAGAACAAAGTGACCCCGGGTCCGGAGACGCTCGAGCCACCCACCAACAAGCCCGGATCCGAGCGGTTCGGCTGCAGCCGAGCACGGGGCGGTACACAATTAATAACCTGTAGCATTCAGCTCCTTTGACTTTAATGGACGGAAGTTTTTTGGAGAGAAACTATAAACTGCAGGGTTAAATTTTCCACTCAAAACAATAGTCTATGACGTTCCCTGGGTCACATGGGGCGTCTGTGCAAAATTGTGTGATTGTAAATGCAACGGTGCGAATTCATTTAGCGGACATACACACAAATACACACACACATACATACACATACATACACTCAGCTTTATATTATATATATATATATATATATATATATATATATATATACACACATATATATATATATATATACATAGATAGATAGATATATATATATACACATACACGTTTTTCCAAGCATGGCGTTAAGAGTGTGGAAGGTTTGAGGGGTGGAGGCAGGGCTGGGGTGGAGCCTGGCTGGAGTCTCAGGGGGGGTCCAAAAATTTTGCCAGGATGGGGCCCTGAAATTCCTAGTGGCGGCCCTGCTTACATGAGTCCCAAGGTAGCGATGCTTGGCACACTGTCCTCTGGAAGCAGTTCAAAGAGACTTAATCTAGGAGGAACAGCTTACATAAGAGCAGGGTTTGTACCCTTTAGTGCTTTTAATGTGGATCTAAAGGGTGTTTTTAGCCTTATTTGACCTAATAAATAAATATTTTTAAAAATGCAGATGGGGGCTGATATGATTAGGCTGTGAATACCCAGGTTATTTGGCCCTTCTCAGCCTAAGAATATCAGCCCACAGCTGCAATGTGCCTGGGTGATAGACATGGGCGAATGTCTCAGTTTCTTTACCCTGGCATGCTACAGACAATGGTGTGTAGTAGCATTACCCCTGTCAACTGGTACCTCTAAGCCAGAGTCCTTCTTCTCCTGCTCATAGTGTGGAACCGCTGCATTTATGGTCATTAAGGGAGAGCCCAGAATGGTTAAAATGTATTTTACTTTACTTGCAAGTAGTTTTAGACACAGTTCATTACAGGGCATGTCAATCTTACACATTCTGGCTTTCCCAGAACAGTTGCAGACATGTTGATAACTCCTTCCACACGCTGATGTCAGTGTCTTTTAGCTAGGCAGCCTCTTCCTCTTCCTCTCTAAAGGGCCAACAAAATGTCCATGTCCATATTTAATAAGGCGGGTACAGATGTGCTGGGGGGAAAAATGGTCAGACACATGCATACATGCAGGAGCTTTTAAATTATTATCTGGGGAAGGGAGGGTAGTTGTACAATAAAGGGAGTAGATAGAGTAGTCAGAGAGAGTAAAGGCCCCGTCACACTAAGCAACATCGCTAGCAACATCGCTGCTAACGAACAACTTTTGTGACGTTGCTAGCGATGTTGCTGTGTGTGACATCCAGCAACAACCTGGCCCCTGCTGTGAGGTCGTTGGTTGTTGCTGAATGTCCTGGGCCATTTTTTAGTTGTTGCTGTCCCGCTGTGAAGCACAGATCGCTGTGTGTGACAGCGAGACAGCAACAACTAAATGTGCAGGCAGCAGGAGCCGGCTGGTAACCAATGTAAACATCGGGTAACCAAGAAGCCCTGTCCTTGGTTACCCGATATTTACCTTTGTTACCAGCCTCCGCCGCTCTCACTGTCAGTGCCGGCTCCTGCTCTGTGCACATGTAGCTGCAGCACACATCGGGTAATTAACCCGATGTGTGCTGTAACTAGGAGAGCAAGGAGCCAGCGCTAAGCAGTGTGCGCTGCTCCCTGCTCTGTGCACATGTAGCTGCAGCACACATCGGGTAATTAACCCGATGTGTGCTGTAACTAGGAGAGCAAGGAGCCAGCGCTAAGCAGTGTGCGCTGCTCCCTGCTCTGTGCACATGTAGCTGCAGCACACATCGGGTAATTAACCCGATGTGTGCTGTAACTAGGAGAGCAAGGAGCCAGCGCTAAGCGGTGTGCGCTGCTCCCTGCTCTGTGCACATGTAGCTGCAGCACACATCGGGTAATTAATCCGATGTGTGCTGTAACTAGGAGAGCCGGGAGCCAGCACTCAGTGTGCCCTGCTCCCTGCTCTCTGCACGTGTAGCTCCGTGCGGTGGTAACCAAGGTAAATATCGGGTTGGTTACCCGATATTTACCTTAGTTACCAAGCGCAGCATCTTCCACGCGGCGCTGGGGGCTTGTCACTGGTTGCTGGTGAGCTCACCAGCAACTTGTGTAGCGACGCTCCAGCGATCCCTGCCAGGTCAGGTTGCTGGTGGGATCGCTGGAGCGTCGCAGTGTGACATCTCACCAGCAACCTCCTAGCAACTTACCAGCGATCCCTATCGTTGTTGGGATCGCTGGTAAGTTGCTTAGTGTGACTGGACCTTAAAGGTCCAGTCACACTAAACAACTTACCAGCGATCCCAACAATGATAGGGATCGCTGGTAAGTTGCTAGGAGGTTGCTGGTGAGATGTCACACTGCGACGCTCCAGCGATCCCACCAGCAACCTGACCTTGTAGGGATCGCTGGAGCGTCGCTACACGAGTTGCTGGTGAGCTCACCAGCAACCAGTGACCAGCCCCCAGCGCCGCGTGGAAGATGCTGCGCTTGGTAACTAAGGTAAATATCGGGTAACCAACCCGATATTTACCTTGTTTACCAGCGCACGCAGCTACACGTGCAGAGAGCAGGGAGCAGCGCACACTGAGCGCTGGCTCCCTGCTCTCCTAGTTACAGCACACATCGGGTTAATTACCCGATGTGTGCTGCAGCTAAATGTGCACAAAGCAGGGAGCAGCGCACACCGGGTGCAGCTGCACAGGGTACATATATAGGGTATAGAGTACAGGGTGCAGCTGCACAGAGCAGGGAGCAGCGCACACAGCTTAGCGCTGGCTCCTTGCTCTCCTAGCTACAGCACACATCGGGTTAATTAACCCGATGTGTCCTGCAGCTACATGTGCACAGAGCAGGAGCCGGCACTGACAGTGAGAGCGGCGGAGGCTGGTAACAAAGGTAAATATCGGGTAACCAAGGACAGGGCTTCTTGGTTACCCGATGTTTACTGTGGTTACCAGCCTGTGGTTAGAAGCCGGCTCTTGCTGCCTGCACATTTAGTTGTTGCTGTCTCGCTGTCACACACAGCGATCTGTGCTTCACAGCAGGACAGCAACAACTAAAAAATGGCCCAGGACATTCAGCAACAACCAACGACCTCACAGCAGGGGCCAGGTTGTTGCTGGATGTCACACACAGCAACATCGCTAGCAACATCGCTGCTACATCACAAAAGTTGTTCGTTAGCAGCGATGTTGCTTAGTGTGACGGGGCCTTAAGGCAGTAGGTGTTAAAGTGGGTTTAGGAGGGGCTGGGAGATGCAAGGAAAGTAGAGAGGCAAGGAGTAAGAAATGTGTTAACAGTGTTAAATGTTTGCTGGCAAATGCAAGAAGTATTGTAAGCCAAATGAATGAGTTGGGGACTCTTATGTCAACCACGGATAATGATGTGGTGGGCATTACGGAAACTTGGCTGGATGAGAGCCAGAGTCACAAACGTAGATTGCTACACGAAATTGACAAACGACAGGAAAGACAGAAAAGGTGGTGGAGTGTGTATATTTATCAAATCTAACTTAAGACCTGTGCTCAATGAGGACATTGGGGGAACTGCAACAATTTAGGGTCAGAATGGATTAATGTACAGGGGGAGGGGAATAATGTAAAGCTGCTAATTGGAGTTTGCTATAAGCCTCCTAACATACCTGAAAAAATAAAGGGTGAAATGTTGCAACAAACTGAAAGGGCAGCTAATAATAATAATAATAATATTATTAATAATAATAATAATAATAATACTGTAATCGGGTACTTATTATGAAGATTTCAACTGTCCAGACATTCAGTGGGACATAGAATCTTCTGGTTGTGCTAAAAGCTGCAAGTTCTTATCTACTATTCAAGTCAATTACCTCTCTCAGTTGGTAAATGAACCGACAAGGGGAGGTAATTTGCTGGATTTGGTCCTGTCAAATAGGAGTGACCATAATATGATCAGTTTCAATGTAATAGTCAATAGAACATTTATAAAGGGAAATGCTGAAACCTGGAATTTTAGGAAAGTTGACTTCAACAAATTAAGGTAAGAGCATAATCGTGTACTTTGGGACAATGTCATGGTAACTGGGGATGTGAAATATAAATGGGGCAAGTTTAAGGATATACCAATTTTTCCTTTTATAAGACGCACCGGATTATAAGACACACCCCAAATTTAGAGGAAAAAAAGAAAAAAAAAAACAAAAAACATGGGGTCCGTTTTATAATCAGGTGGTGTCTTACCAGAGGGGGGCGGCATCGGTGGTCACAGGAGGCAGGGGCAGTGCTGGAGTATGCGATGCTGTGGGTGGTGCAGAGGGGGGCCCAGATACTCACTGCAGGCTGCAGCGCTGCTCTATCCTGGAGCTGCGGGCTCTCCTCTTTGGTGGGGCACCGGGCTCTGCTCCGTCCTGGGGCACTGGTCTCTGCACTGCACTGGGGTTTCAAAGAAACTGAGACCGGAGTCAGTGCCTGCGCTAATGAGAGCTTGAGCTGAGTTCTCCATCTGCGCATGCGCCGACTCTGGCCACCATTATTTGAAGTACTCACCACTGCCAGCCGCACAGATGCCCACCACCGGCCGCATAGATGCCCGCCGCAGGCCACATAGATGCCCAAACCCGCAGGCCGCACAGAGCCTCGCAGCCGCAGGCCGCACAGTTCCTTGCCACCAGCAGCACAGATCCCACCGCACAGAGCCCCGCAGCCCCAGCACAGAGCAGCACCCGCAGCACAGTGCACAGCATTCCCCCGCCTCCTGTGACCCCTCTCCACCACCCCCGGTAAGCTACATTAGGATTTTAAGACGCACCTCTCACTTTTCTCCCAAAGTTTTGGCTGGAAAAGTGCGTCTTATAATCCGATACTAGAATACTAATACTAGAATCCGGTAAAAGACTTATACCCTCTGGTAAGAAATTTTCAGCTATAAAAAGACACCACTATGGATAAATACAGTACAAAGAATAATAAGACAAAAACAAAGGGCGTTCAAAATATTGAAGACTGAGAATACAGAAATAGCATTTCAGAAGTATAGAGATCTCAATAGGAAATGTAAAAAAGAAATCAAGCAAGCAAAATTAGCTAATGAAACAAAAATCGCCAAGGACATTAAAATAAATCTCCCAAAATGTTATAAATACATCAATACCAAAAGGAAAAAAAGGATAGTATCGGCCCCGTAAAATATATAACAGGATTATTCTAGAGGACAAAAGAAAAGATTGAGATATTAAAACAGGCACCTCTCATCAGTCTTCACCAAGGAACTGAGTGTTCCACAGGGATCATTAAACAAGGCAAAAATCAAAGTCTCCCCCCAATATAACTAGTTTAACACAAGAAGAAGTACACCTGCGTCTGAGTTAAGTAAACAATGATAAGGTCCGACATCAGTGGTGTGCAAGATTTGTGAGGGCATTTTAGGAGATGACATGCAACAATATATTAAAAAGAATATTCTAATAACTGACAAGCAGCATGAATTCATGAAAGATAAGTTGTGTCTAACCAACATGTTATGTTGCTATGAGGAGGTAAGGACCTCATAAAAAATAAATGTAGTCATCTTCCCACTAACCTGGCCTTATCTGCTCAGGTAGTGAATTACAGATTGGAAGTTGATATCTATATTGAGATTTGAGTGCTCTGGTAAGGTGCAAACACTAAGAGAATCTGTCAGCAGGTTTTTCCTATGTAATTTGAGAGCATCATAATGTAGGGGCTGAGACCCTGATTGCAGTGATGTGTTACTTACTAGGCTGTGTGTTGCGATTTCAGTCAAATCAGTGTTTTAACAGCAGGAGTTTATTACTACAAGACAAGTTGTCTCCTGCTTACTCATCATCTGCTATGTGTTACCCTGCTCCCACCACTCAATAAAAGCTCTCTGAAATATACAATGTATGCAAAAAGCTGTTGTGCCGCCCCTGTGCCAGCAGCCGGTGCTGCTCGGATCCGGATCTATGGTATGGCTCAAGGGGTTTTCCGGACCCGGGGGTTGCGCGGACACTCCGAATAAAAGGGGACGTATTTATACAGGATTGGTTGTAAAATGTCTGTGACGCCACCCACGGTGTGTGGTGAGATGTAGCACCACTGCTGCTGTTGCAGGGGCTCCCGGGGACGTTGGGCTGGCAGCTGGATGTTAACCCCTCCGTGGGTAGGGATGGATGGCCCAGTGTCTTTATGCTTTTTTCTACCGGTGAGCACACTCAAGAAAAAGCACCCAAGAATTGAGTCTGACACGTACGGCGTGTACTCCCTCCCCTACCAGCCCTCTCCACACATGTAACCTCCACCATTGAATAAACTGCACCTTGCACAGCAAAGATCCGGTGAGTGCAATATTTTTTCCTCTTTCTTATACTGGATGGTCTTTATGCTGAGGATGGTGATTGCAGGGCCGGCGCACCCGCTCAGGCCGGGGGTGTTACTCAGGGTCGAATAAAGCACACAAGTCCTGTGGTAAACCAAGGTGATGGTGGCCGGCTGCCGCAGATGGGTGTATCAGGTCCCACACCCGGGCTAGTAGTCAATGCCTTTCTCCTCTGCACTTTGTGTTGCTCTAAGATAGACTTCCCGTTGTGTGTAACACGGGGAGTCCGCTCCCGGTCCGTTGGTTGGGAGCCATGCCAGTCTGAAGCTGACCCTTGGGATCTATGGGCCCTGGTGGTTGCCCTATCCCTCTCTGTGGGTGGTTGTCTACTTTTCGGGACTTAGTTTGGGACAGGACCTAAAATCCTGCCCTCAATTGGTTAATTAGCTAGGCCGTCGGTGCTGGTCCTGGCTTCAGGATCCAAGTACCCCCTCTGTGCACGGTTTCCGGGTCGGTTCTCCGATGTCGGCACCGGCGGGCTACAACCCTGTCCCGGTCCACCTCGGATCTCCAGCAGCCGTCTTCCCGTCTCCTGCTGGCACTGGCTACTGTCTGCCACCTAGCTAAGGTGTCTGGGCTCCGACCCTTGCACCTGTCAGCTTGCAGTTCAGGCCTTGACTGCCTGAGCTCGCTTCCTCCACTCCACTCTGAACTTGACTCTAGACTTATCTGACTGTTTTTCCCGGCGCGGGTTCTCCAGACCCCTAGGTGGGCGTTTCCTTATTACCTGGTCCCGTCCACTGGTGTGCCTGTCCTTCCCTGAGGGGGGTGACTAGGGTTTCAGGTCTGCTGATTTAACCCTTTGTGGGATGGGTGTTATGCGGGGGCCTATGTGTACCTCTACCTGGTTTTCCAGGGCGTTACACTGTCAATCAGTGATGTGGGCAGGGTTATACAGGGCTCAACATTCTGACCACTGCTAGCTCTGCAGCAGAGAAAAGACTGATTGCATCAAAATCACAACATTGCTGGAATCAGGGTCTCAGCCTTTGTATCATGCTGCTCTCAAATTACATAGTCAAACCTGGTGACAGATTCCCTTTAAGCACTTTAATCAGCCCTAGAAGAAATTGTTCTTGAGAAAAATACCTTCAATAAAATATATTTCTTTTGTCACTAAACAATATTTGAGAAAAAACTAAATTTGTGTAAGACTTGGGTCTGACATGGGCACAGCATGGGCCCCGAGCATGGCGGAAGTGCTGCTTTCCAGCTTGTTAAAGGGAACCTGTCACCACTTTTTTGGACTATAAGCTGCGGCCACCACCACCACCGGGCTCTTTTATGCAGCATTCTAACATGCTGTATATAAGAGCCCAGGCTGCTGTGACAACATAAAAAACACTTTATAATACTTACCTAATGGTCGCGCTGCGGTGGAATAGGGCCTAATGGGCATCTCCGTTGTCCGGTGCCAGAGCCACCTCTTTTGGCCATCTTTGTTCTTCTTCTTCTCTAGCTGTAGTGCATGATGGGTCCGACGTCATCCACACTCACCGGCATTCCGGTCCGGGAGCAGGCGCACTTTGATCTGACCTGAGCAGGGCAGATCAAAGTATTGTAGTGTGCCTGCGCAGGACCGGCGAGTGTGTATGACGTAGCGGCGTCATGCACACAGGCTTCAGAAAGAGGACGAAGATGGCTGAAAGGGGAGGTGCCCGCACCGGACAACGGAGACGCACATTAGGCCCTATTCCAGAGAGAGCGACTGTTAGGTAAGTATTATAAAGTGTTTTTTTATGTTGTCACAGCGGCCTGGGCTCTTATATACAGCATGTTAGAATGCTGTATATAAGAGCCCATTGGTGGTGGCCGCAGCTTATAGTTCAAAAAAGTGGTGACAGGTTCCCTTTAAGGGACTTTTCTGAACTATCTGCATGTATATGTCGCGGGCGGAGGAGGAGACGCCGCGCTCTCCCACTGCTGCTCGGGTCCGGCTGCCGCGGCTTCTGCGGCCTGATGCTGCTCGGTGGCTCGAGCGTCGGGCCGGATCCCGGGGACTCTAGCGGCGCTCCTCGCCCGTGAGTGAAAAAGGGGATTGGTTTTTGGGATGGGTTTATTGTCCGTGACGCCACCCACGGTTGTGGTGATTTGTAGCACCACCGCTGCTCAATATGGGGATCCCGGGAGTGGTGATGCGGAGCAGCCAGGTGTTGTATTGCCCCTCCGTGGGTAGGGGTTGGTGATCCCGGGGCCCAGTGATGGAGTGGAGGGTGCAGGGCTTGGTGGGCGCAGGGACGCGGGGGCAGCGCTGTGCCTTGCGGCACTGTGGTACTCACTCAGCCTGAGGCGTTGACACAGTTTTACGGTAAACCACACGGCTGGAAAGACGGTTCCCACGGATGGCTGCACTTGCTCTCCCAGTAGGTAACGGTGATGTCCCTTTGACCTGCACCTATTGTTTCTGTGTTGGTAGCGATGGGTTCCCACCAGTAACCCGCTCCCCGACTTGGATATGGGCCAGAGGAGCCCTACTTTGCCCGCAGGCGCTGGCCCTGAGAAACTGGTGCCCTGGCGGTGGCGGTGTTTCTCCTCAATGGTTGGACTGTTGCCTTCAGTCGGGACTTGGTTGTTGGGGGATCAACGTCCCCTTCACTGACGGATTCGGCAAATTCTGGCGACTCCTAGCCTTGCCGGGGTCCGAGAGGCCCCTGCCCTGGTGCTGACTGTCCTTCGTATACTGCTCCAGACCGCCGGGCCACTACCCGTCTGCGGTCCTTCCAGCAACCTCCGAGCAGTCCCCCTCCAGACGATCACCGCTGTTGCTGACCTTGCTGACACTGTCCTGCACTTAGCTGGACTAACTTCAGGTCTTTCTACTGTCACTTTTACTCTTTTCTTCTTTGCTCCACTACTACTTCACTTTCACTTAGCTCCTCTACCACTTCCTTCTCTTTCACTCCCCTAGCTTGAACTCCTGGTTCTTCCCGCCTCCAGGGCTGTGTACTCCTTGGTGGGCGGAACCAACCGCCTGGCCCACCCCCTGGTGTGAACATCAGCCCCTGGAGGAAGGCAACAAGGATTTTAATAGCCTTGGTGTTCCTAACTGGGATGTAGGGTGTGGTGGTGTTGTGACCTGTGACCCCTGGCTTGCCCAGGGCGTCACATATACAATCATATTGTTAGTGTTTCTCAGTAGAGCAACCCTAAAAATATTTACATTGATATATTTAGAAGAATTTGTGTAAAATACATGACTGTTATACATTACATATACCTGATGACAGATTAGTAGTGCAGCCTGCACCTAGGGAGCCAGTGGCAATATATAGATTGCCATATGCGTAATCTGTCTGAATTATTTCGCTATAACCCTTTACTGCCATCAAACACATCCCCTAATCAAGAATCCTCAGTGATAGATTAAAAAAGCACTATCCTGGCCAGCAAAACATTGTTTTTGGAAAAGAGTGAAGATTAGGAGGGAGGGCGAGATTAGGCCTCGAGCATCGGGGGACGATTTTTACTCAAACAAAGTCTGCTTCTCTCTTTTCCTATTAACTGCTGATCAATCCAATTACAGGCACTGTATAATTAGACCCATCTGCTCTCCTTAAATCTACAGAGATACTGATTTCTTACTTCACACTAAAAGCAAGAATGAGCAAAAGGGAGATGGAGAAAGAGTATTAACCTATACGATCCTGGAGAGGGAAAGTAAGCCTTTACATGCCCCTTTGGCAATGATAGCTGACTTTGCATGTACTAAAGCCCCAAAGAATTATTATTTTTAGCCCAATTAAAATCTACTCTATTGCGTATTTCATGGTGGGACCCAGTCTGTGGTCCTGACCCATGGCCGTGCACTCCTCCGACATCTGCTGCACTCTGGTGGAGATATTACTGTTATCTTTCGGAAGCCTATGTGCATATAGTGCATATATTTTATTATACAGTATTAAGGTTTGATTGCACAAGGGATGTAACGATAAACTATATGAACCATCTGGTTAAGATTAATAGGCAGGAACCAAATACATATTACATTGTTCAATCCATGTAAGTCTTTAAACAAGTTAAAATAATTCACGAGAAGAAAATATCACCACTTCTTTATATAGTTTTTCAAGCTTTGAATGATTACACAGGTCTATATAAAAATAATTTTTGTAATCATTGCAGGTGACTTTGTACTTTTCCAAATCATCTTTTTGTCCTGATTTCAAAAATGTCTATAGTTTTTCTGTAGCACGTATTGTTTCCATGGAGCAGCATCATTATTATAAGGTATAGGAAATATACTGGGGGCGTTAAGAAAACAGTAATCTACATATTAGAAAAAAATGCTTTACCTTACTAAACAGTTTTTATTGAAACAAAATAATTTCCCATGCAAAATAGAAACCAAAATATGAGCAGAAATTACCGTATTGTTTGGACCATAAGACGCACTTTTTTCCCCCCAAATGTTGGGGGAAAGTTGGGGGTGTGTCTTATGGTCTGACTGTGGCTGCGGGGAATGAGGGTGCTGCGGTGGAGCGGGTCATCGGGGGTACGAGCAGGCTGTAGCAGCCTGCCGTGACCACGTGGACCCGCTCATTTAATATGCACGGCCATCCTCCCACCTATCTCTCAGCAGTGAAGTCGGCACTGACAGGTGGGCGGGAGGATGGGCAGGGATAAACACCACGTGGACCCGCTCATTTAATATGCACGCCCATCCTCCCACCCATCCTCCCACCCATCTCTCAGCGGTGAAGCCGGCACTGACATGCTCCCCATGCTGCTCAAAATATACCCCTATCCTGCTATATGCCCTCATCCTGCTCATATACTCCCCATGCTGCTCATATACTCCCCAGCCAGCTATATACTCCCCATGCTGCTCATATACTCCCCAGCCTGCTATATACCCTCATCCTGTTCATATACTCCCCAGCCTGCTATATACCCTCATCCTGCTCATATACTCCCCAGTCTGCTATATACCCTCATCCTGCTCATATACTCCCCAGTCTGCTATATACCCTCATCCTGCTCAAAAACTCCCCATGCTGCTCATAATATACCCGTATCCTGCTATATGCTCTCATCCTGGTGTATGGCCGCATCCTGTGGCACATAAAAAAAATAAACGTTCATACTCACCTCACCTCACTCCCTGCAGCACCGCTCCTCTTACCGTCTATGTCAGCGGCAGCTCCGCTGAATGCAGCCGTCCCCCTGCAGCATCGCGATGTCCTCCGGTGGTCTGTGCCGGCGGCTGCGTGTGGACACGAGCGCACAGCGATGACGTCATCGCTGTGCACGCCGCTAGTCACGCAAGTCAGCTGACCGGCACAGACCGGAGGAGATCGCGGTGCTGCAGGGGAACGGTGAGTAATCTGTACTGATTCACTGCCCCCCACACTGATGATGATGCGCGGGGGGCAGTGAATACAGCCGCACATGATCACTCCAGGCTGCAGTTGCCAGGGGTGATCATGCGGGCCGGCTGTTTATCCCTCGACCATCACCCCGCCCACCTGTCAGTGCCGGCTTCACCGCTGAGAGATGGGTGGGAGGATAGGCGTGCATATTAAATGAGCGGGTCCACGTGGTCACGGCAGGCTGCTACAGCCTGCTCGTGCCCCCGATGTCTCGCTCCACCGCAGCACCCTCATTCCCCGCAGCCCTACAGTTAGGTCCAGAAATATTTGGACAGTGACACAATTTTCGCGAGTTGGGCTCTGCATGCCACCACATTGGATTTGAAATGAAACCTCTACAACAGAATTCAAGTGCAGATTGTAACGTTTAATTTGAAGGTTTGAACAAAAATATCTGATATAAATTGTAGGAATTGTACACATTTCTTTACAAACACTCCACATTTTAGGAGGTCAAAAGTAATTGGACAAATAAACCAAACCCAAAAAAAATATTTTTATTTTCAATATTTTGTTGCGAATCCTTTGGAGGCAATCACTGCCTTAAGTCTAGAACCCATGGACATCACCAAACGCTGGGTTTCCTCCTTAATGCTTTGCCAGGCCTTTACAGCCGCAGCCTTCAGGTCTTGCTTGTTTGTGGGTCTTTCCGTCTTAAGTCTGGATTTGAGCAAGTGAAATGCATGCTCAATTGGGTTAAGATCTGGTGATTAACTTGGCCATTGCAGAATGTTCCACTTTTTTGCACTCATGAACTCCTGGGTAGCTTTGTCTGTATGCTTGGGGTCATTGTCCATCTGTACTATGAAGCACCGTCCGATCAACTTTGCGGCATTTGGCTGAATCTGGGCTGAAAGTATATCCCGGTACACTTCAGAATTCATCCGGCTACTCTTGTCTGCTGTTATGTCATCAATAAACACAAGTGACCCAGTGCCATTGAAAGCCATGCATGCCCATGCCATCACGTTGCCTCCACCATGTTTTACAGAGGATGTGGTGTGCCTTGGATCATGTGCCGTTCCCTTTCTTCTCCAAACTTTTTTCTTCCCATCATTCTGGTACAGGTTGATCTTTGTCTCATCTGTCCATAGAATACTTTTCCAGAACTGAGCTGGCTTCATGAGGTGTTTTTCAGCAAATTTAACTCTGGCCTGTCTATTTTTGGAATTGATGAATGGTTTGCATCTAGATGTGAACCCTTTGTATTTACTTTCATGGAGTCTTCTCTTTACTGTTGACTTAGAGACAGATACACCTACTTCACTGAGAGTGTTCTGGACTTCAGTTGATGTTGTGAACGGGTTCTTCTTCACCAAAGAAAGTATGCGGCGATCATCCACCACTGTTGTCATCCGTGGACGCCCAGGCCTTTTTGAGTTCCCAAGCTCACCAGTCAATTCCTTTTTTCTCAGAATGTACCCGACTGTTGATTTTGCTACTCCAAGCATGTCTGCTATCTCTCTGATGCATTTTTTCTTTTTTTTCAGCCTCAGGATGTTCTGCTTCACCTCAATTGAGAGTTCCTTAGACCGCATGTTGTTTGGTCACAGCAACAGCTTCCAAATGCAAAACCACACACCTGTAATCAACCCCAGACCTTTTAACTACTTCATTGATTACAGGTTAACGAGGGAGACGCCTCCAGAGTTAATTGCAGCCCTTAGAGTCCTTTGTCCAATTACTTTTGGTCCCTTGAAAAAGAGGAGGCTATGCATTACAGAGCTATGATTCCTAAACCCTTTCTCCGATTTGGATGTGAAAACTCTCATATTGCAGCTGGGAGTGTGCACTTTCAGCCCATATTATATATATAATTGTATTTCTGAACATGTTTTTGTAAACAGCTAAAATAACAAAACTTGTGTCACTGTCCAAATATTTCTGGACCTAACTGTATATTCAGACCATAAGACGCACCCCCCACTTTCCCCCAACATTTGGGGGAAAAAAGTGCGTCTTATGGTCCGAAAAATACGGTAACATCCAACAGTAATCTGACATCATTGAGTTATTCTTGGTAGCGGTGTTCCATTACTTTAATGTCGTGGTGAAACCACTCGCCTTGTTCATCACTTACATCCTGAAGATTTTGAGGGAAGAAATCTAAATGTGAATGCAAAAAGTGCATTTTCAGAGACATGCGACATTCAAGACACTGGTATACATTTAGCAGTTCCTCAACACCTTCAACATATTCTGGAGATTTATTTTTCCTAAGAAGTTCTCACAGATCCACTTGAAGCTTTTCCAATATCTCAATTCTTTATCATTTAGAGGTCCTTCAAACACATCATCTCTCATAAGCTCTCTGATCTGAGGACTAACAAATACCCCTTCCTTTGCTGATGAAATGCTGGAGAATTCCTATAAAATGTACTGGAACGCTTGTGAATTTGACTTTGCCCAGGTTTTCATAAAGTTGTTAATCAATCCCAACTTTATATGTAGTGGAGGAAGAAAGATTTTTGTTGGAGCAACTAAAGGATAATGCTGAACATTGTTTCTACCTGGAGCAAAGATGTTCTCTGTCCCCAATCACGATGAACATAATGCTTTACTGTGTTTCTACTGTCCCATAAACACAAGAAGCAACAATATTTTGTGAAACCTCCTTGCATTCCCATTAGCAGACCAATCATTTTCAAATCTCCACAGATATTCCATTGATGATGCTTATATTGGATAGCATCCAAAATAACTGACAGATTTTCATAACTTTCCTTTAGATGACACGAGTGAGCAATAGGGATTGATGGTTTCATATTTCCATTGCGAAGCAACACTGCTTTCAAACCTCTCTGGGATGAGTCAATAAACAATCGCCAATCTGCAACAAAATACTCTTGATTCAATTCTTCAAAAAGGCAATTCACATTGTTAAGCGGGCTTTACACGCTGCGATATCGGTACCGATATCGCTAGCGTGAGTACCCGCCCCCATCTGTTGTGCGACACGGGCAAATCGCTGCCCATGCCGCACAACATCGCCCAGACCTGTCACACATACTTACCTGCCCGGCGACGTCGCTGTGACCGGCGAACCGCCTCCTTTCTAAGGGGGCGGTTCGTTCAGCGTCACAGCGACGTCACAGCAGCTTCACTGAACCACCACCCAATAGAAGCGGAGGGGCGGAGATGAGCAGGACGTAACATCCCGCCCACCTCCTTCCTTCGCATTGCGGCCGGGAGGCAGGTAAGGAGAGCTTCCTCGTTCCTGCGGCGTCACACGGAGCGATGTGTGCTGCCGCAGGAATGAGGAACAACTTCGTTACTGCTGCAGTAGCGATATTTGAGAATGGACCCCCATGTCACAGATGAGCGATTTTGCACGTTTTTGCAGCGATGCAAAATTGCTCATAGGTGTCACACGCAACGGCATCGCTAATGTGGTGGGATGTGCGTCACAAATTCCGTGACCCCAACGACTTCGCATTAGCAATATCGTAGCATGTAAAGCCCCCTTTACAGTAAACCATTAGTCGATCAACTGTGAAAAATTGTGTTAAAGTGTTACTTTTGTTTCGGTAATAACAAACTTTTACTTCATCATGAAGAAAATTCTTCTGTTTCAACTTAAATGCAAGAAGTTCCGTTTTATCTTTTGACAATTAAAGGTCTCTGATGAGTTCATTTAATTCATGTTGAGTAAAGAGTTCTGGCTGCTGCTTGGCTGCTCCATTAGGTACATGCTCAACTTGACTTCAGATCTCCATGTCTTCGACAGTAGCTTCAGCTCCATAGTCTTCATTTTCATCCAATCCAGACCACGGTGTACAGGAACTGGCAATGTACCATCATGTGGAACTGGCCTAATCACAGATTCAACTTCAGGGTAATTAATCTTATCTTGTTTGTTCTTTGTAGAAATGCCCTTCAGTTTGACAAAACAAAAGTATCAGTCATCACTATGATCTTTGGGTTCTCTCCAAATCATGGGAACAGCAAATGGCATAGCCACTTTCCTCATATTCAACCATTCACGAAAATCACTTTAATAACTTGAGCATATCACATGATGGGCCCAGCATACATTGAAAATGCGGAAATAACATAATAACGAAAATACTTCTATCTCAGAAACTTTGTGATCTTTTATTTTTTGTATCTCACTCATTTTTTATATGTGAAGGTTGCACATATAGGATGCAAGGAAAAAAAAGCAAGTAAAAGAGCAGATACACTATGTAAGATGTAACTATGCCTTAAATATGACATAAATATATCTTTAGTTTTTTTTTACTTATTTATTAGGGCTTTAAAACATCATTTGTGTGTCATTCAAAAAATTATATAGCTTTGTAAAGAGGGACGAGCCTTAATGTAGGAAGGGGAGGTTCTAAATTTGTTGTATTGAAGCCAAAACCACGTAAAGTAAGCAAATCAATAGGTGATGTAAAGGTAGATGACAGTGTCTAAAGATGTGTCCAATTTATCATCCAGAATGAGCCACCATAGTAAATTTGGCACATTTAATAACTGTTTGTTAAGTTTACACTAAATGCTAGACCAGATTAGTAAATTTGGCAAAAAGTATTTATACAATGAGTTGAAGGTATTATGCAATTTAAATAACATATTTCTCAAATTATAAGACTCCCTTTTCCTCCCAAAAATTTGGGAAGAAAATGAGGGGTGCGTCTTATAATCTGAATCTAGCTTACCGGGGATATGGTGGAGGGGGTCACAGCAGGCAGGGGAGATGCTGTGGGCTTACTGTGGGCTGTGCACTGTGCTGCGAGCTGTGCTGTGGGCTGTGCTTTTGGCTGTGCTGGCGTGCGGCCAATATGAGCTGTCCCTGCTGGACTTCTCTGCTGGGGCGGATGACTATGCAGCTTGGATGGTTCAGCTCTCCACAGGCAGAGGTGTGGCCTCAGGGCGGATGGTGGTGGTTGTAGTCTCTTAGACGCTGATAGATCAGGGGGCGCGATGGCATGGGCGCCAGCAGTAACGGGACGACACAAGCGGTGCAGTTCAAGGTCTCTTTACTCACTGCCTACACGTACAGCCGTTAGTAAGTGCCGATCCCCGCTGTGATGGGCTCCAGCCGATCCTGGATACTTCGGAGGTCGTGACCGGCGGTCCCTTCTGTCAGTTTCCTTTGAATGGTCTCCCTCTACCCCAGCTCCTGGGCCGTGGAAGGGGTCACGGGTACCTGCTGCACTCCCCACGAATCCTGGGATTTCCCTTCCTTACTTAAGAAAACGGATTGAGCCTCCTGCTCCAGACCACGAGTCCCATACTATTTGTTGCTTGCTGATCCTCCAAAGTGCGACCTCACACGGACACTGTCCGGTGCAGACTGACTGTTGTGTGTAGGATGGCTCCTAACTTCCCCCTGTGGGTGCCTTGTCTCCCAGGTTCTTGACTAGTGGGCATGAGGTCCCATAGCTCATGATGGCTACCCCAGCACCTACACTAGCCCGGTCCCAGTGAAGGAACCCCCGTGTTATGTGTTGGTTGTGGTTGTTACCAGTGATGACCTCCTTCGTCTCCAACATGAATACTGCACCTTAAGTGGGGTGCAGTACCTTGTGGTGCCTGCAGCCGCAGGGGCGCCACATATGCGAAGATGGATCTCTTGGCTCAAGATCTCATTTGCACATGCGCTGCCTCCAGTCCATTGATCTCCCTGCAGCAGGAAAATGGCACCCGGAGGTGGCATGTGTACAATTGAGATCTCGGCTTGGAATGAGCCGATAGCTCAATCTTTGCATGCGCTGACTTTGGGCAGTATTTCTTTGAAGTCCGCACCGCTTACAGTTTCTGGATGTTCCTCCTGCCTCAGCGCCTGCAGCGAGCATCTGGGACATCCGCTGTACCGCCCACAGCATTGCTGTACTCCACCACCTCCCCTACCTCCTGAGACACCGCTCTATCACCGCTGCCACCCCCCCGTCCGGTAAGACAGGACCAGATTATAAGACTAACCCCATATTTTTTTGCCCTTTTTTTTCCCCTCTAAATTTAAGGTGCGTCTTATAATCCGGTGCATCTTATAAAACAAAAAATACGATACCGCTAAAGTCTACTATGTGCCGTGCAAATCCTGCTATTACCTTATCAACCATTTGTAAAGATAAAAAATGTTTAAAGGGCTTGTTCAGTCTTTTGATCCAGTCTAGACGTCTTCACTTGACTCACTTGTATTGAGTGAGGCCATGCACGTCTAGTTGGAATGTGGCCATGAATATTCAAAAAGCATGCTCGTGGACATGTGACCATCTGGTCTTGCTGCAGATATAGGAGAATCCTGACAGCATGTGGTGCATACGATGTGAGGATTTAGATGTCTGCAGTCACACAGAGTGATTGCAGTCTTTTAGCAAAAGATCCAACAACCCATTTAAACTGTACCACTGCAAAATGTTTGTATTAAATAAAACATATAAGGCTTTTTAATGACTGCCTAAGAAGTATCTTGTAGTTTTATTCCTTTGAGTGACTAGTGGTAAATGTTCACGTACACTGCAAAGTCTTTTTGAACGCAGTGGTAATAGGCTGTGATTGTCTATATAGCTATAATTAGGTTGTTCCTTTTTCCGCTGTTTGGTAAATGAAGTAGGCGGCAGACGGACTATTGAATCAAATGCTTCCTCCTCCACGGATCGCTTGCTCTGATTATTTACAGCCGGCTGAGGTTGTTACAGTGGGGACTTGTCTGCTATCTTAATAACAGATGTGATGAGTTTTTTTGGCATATTTGTACACGGCTTAGCTAAGATCTGCTTCTTAACCCCCCATTCCAGCTGCTTAAAATATATCATATTACAGATTATTTGAGAAACTACTGTACGAGTACAATCATTGTGATAAGTTCCCTTTTAGTGTTTTATATAAGGTATATGGAAAAATGGGGAAATAGAGGAATAGACAAATGTCCTTCTTTTGTCTTATTTTTTAACATAATTAGTTTTATGACACAAACTTATGACATAATGTAATCCCTGCACTGTACAATGATTAATGATAACTATTAATGTGTACATTTTGCCCAATCTACATTGTTGCTAGAGTGCCTGACACCAAAGGTCACCCCTCCTGCCTTAACATTGTGTGTGGGTCTGGAAAATGATGCAAACCACCCACGTACAGATATTGTTGTTTTAGTTCAGGTAAGGACAGGACTGAGTAGACAAAACTGCTGTCAATTAATAATTCATGTGGATTTGACATAACCACATATTCTCTGAAATGGACACAAAGTTATATACATTTATTATATCTATGTAATCCATGTCACAGATAATGGTCTTTGAGTGACCATTTGCACACATATAGTATTTATTAACCTAACGCGCTTATCATGGAGCAAGATATCATACTATGGAAAACTGTAATGCGACACTTAACGTTTACTGTGTTAAAGCGAACATGTCAAGTCAGATAACACTATTAACCATTGATAATTGCTCGGCCGCTGTACTGAAAGTGCGGAACCCAGGAGCAAATGAATTGTATTCCTGCTGGCTTTCAGCCATCCATGCGCATCAGTGCATCTACAGTCATTGCTCGCGATACTGTGAGCAGCGCCTATAAGCCCACCCCTGTACTTTGACTGACAGCCGGGTCTGCAGTGCATCAATGTATTTCTTCACTGCCGTGTGCCTCCAGTACTAAAGTGATGTAACTTTTCATGAATTTAACAATCATGAGTAGCCACGCTTTGATGCACTCTTATTCCATCCATATTGGCGTAGCTGGTCGGGACTAGTGTGAAAACATCAATGGTTGCAGTATTTTGGGGTAATTTCTGAGGTGAGCGGTTACATCGAGGCTCGGTTCGCCGGCAGGAAATGAGCCTAGCTCCACAGGCTCGAGCTTGACCCAAACCCCGGATCTAGTCACTGATTGGCAGTTGAGTCTCCGCTCACATACAGCCAGCCATAAGCAGATCACTTCCGGGGGAGGGTTGAAAGGTTTTTTCAAACTTTTTTTTGCTACACACTACATCCGATCACACTGTTGTTACCCCCAGTGTGTGCCGTTCAAACACTGCAAGTGGCTCGCAAACAGCTGAGCACCAAGCGAACCTGAGCTTAGCGTTGCTCGTACGAGATTTGTTCACACGTAAAGCATATGATCCTCGAACTTGAACCTTGATTTATAAATTTGGGATTTGGTTCGAAAACCGAACCTCAGGTTTGCTCATCTCTATTTAACACAAACATTCTCACAGAAACACCATCATGAATCAAGCCCTTTATTTAAAATTTGTTAACTGATTTATCCCCATTTATCCCTTTAGCAAATTTGTGAGCTCAGCCAACCTGTCACTTACCAGATTCACCCCAAAATGGCTGGTGCATATCGTGCCTTTGTTTTTGTACTGGCGATAATAGTCCCTCCTGATTGGCTGTGCTATACCATGTGATGTGAGAATTATGGGACATTACTGGTAAGCCTACCTGGCTATAAAGTGATGAAAGAGTCGGCTCCGCACAAATCCAATAAAATATAAAAAAATTACTTTATTGATATTTCCTTAACCCCTTAACGACCTTTGACGTACTGGGTACGTCACGGTGACATGGTGCTAAACGACCCATGACGTACCCAGTACGTCATGGCGAAATTGCGGTCTCGGAGCCCCGGGGAGTCCAATTTCTTTGATTAAACGGTAGATTCGGGAAGGAGGGGACCTCTGCCTGACCTAAGGAGGGGTGGTGCCTCCTCCCCGAACCTACAGAGGCTGTGATTGGCTGACAAACGCCGCTCAGCCAATTACAATCACTGTAATGTTCCAGCCATTGAAAATGGCTGGAACATTTAAATCCAGCCCTGATCAGTGCTGCTGTAGCACTGGCCATTGGCTGGAGCTGCGTGATCGGTGCTTCATCCGCCCCCAGCTCTGATTGGAGAGACCGGTCTTGTGACCGCTCTCTCCAATCAATGTGGATCTGCGGCCTGTGACCATCCCTGGAAGCCGAGGAGAGCGGTCTCTGCGGGTGCCCATCGGTAAGTTGCCGCCCGCCCCTGTCCCCGATCGCCCGCCCCTGTCCCCCCCTGTCTCCGATCACCCCGCCCGCCACCGCCGCTGTCTCCGATCGCCCCACCCGCCACCGCAGCTGTCTCCGATACCCCCGCCCTCCACCGCCAGCCCCGCCGCGGCTCCGATCGCCCCGCCGCTGCTCCCGATCCACCACTGTCCCCGCCGCCACGCTCCCGATCCACCGCTGTCCCCGCCGCCACGCTCGCCACTGTCCCCACCGCTGCTCCGGATCCACCGCTGTCCCCGCCGCCATGCTCGCCACTGTCCCCACCGCTGCTCCGGATCCACCGCTGTCCCCGTCACCACGCTCACCACTGTCCCCACCGCTGCTCCGGATCCACCGCTGTCCCCGCCGCCACGCTCGCCACTGTCCCCACCGCTGCTCCGGATCCACCGCTGTCCCCGTCGCCACGCTCGCCACTGTCCCCACCGCTGCTCCGGATCCACCGCTGTCCCCGCCGCCACGCTCGCCACTGTCCCCACCGCCGCTCCCGATCCACCGCTGTCCCCGCCGCTGCTCCGGATCCACCGCTGTCCCCGCCGCTGCTCCGGATCCACCGCTGTCCCCGCCGCTGCTCCGGATCCACCGCTGTCCCCGTCGCCACGCTCGCCACTGTCCCCGCCGCTGCTCCGGATCCATTGCTGTACCCGCTGCCACGCTCGCCACTGTCCCCGCCGCCGCTCCCGATCCACCGCTGTCCCCGCCGCCACGCTCGCCACTGTCCCCGCCGCCGTCACACCCACCTTTTTCAGCCGCTGCTGCCCCCGAATCGGCCCCCACTGTTCCCGATCGGCTGCGGCCACCGCCTCCTTCATCGGCTGCCCCTTCTCCATCGCCACTACACCTCCTATCCCTCCATGTGCTTCAAGCCACCCTCCACCCACATGTGGGGGGCGGGTGGCTTGCAGCACATGTGGGGGGAGGGTAGCTTGCAGCACATGTGGGGTGTGGGTGGCTTGCAGCACATGTGGGGGGAGGGTAGCTTGCAGCACGTGTGGGGGGAGGGTGGCTTGCAGCACATGTGGGGGGAGGGTGGCTTGCAGCACATGTGCTGCAAGCCACCCTCCCCCCACATGTGCTGCAAGCCACCCTCCCCCCACATGTACTGCTGCAAGCCACCCTCCCCCCACATGTGCTGTAAGCCACCCTCCTCCCGGGCCCCCCCCTCCTCCATGTGCCATCTCTCTCTCCCATCAGACTCTGCCCCCCTCCCCGATCTCCTGCCTGCTCTCTCCCATCCTCTTCATCTACTGCCCCCTCTCACCCTCCTCAATCTGTTGCCTCCTTCATCTGCTGCCTCTTCTGTCTGCTGTGATCCTGCTGCCTAGATCCATCCTGTAAGGTAGGTATCCCCATCTCACCTCCCTCCCCCCCCATCCTCTGCCGCTCCTCCATCCGCTGCGCCATTTCCCATCTTCCATCCGCTGCGCCCTTTCCCATCCTCTGCCGCTCCTCCATCCGCTGCGCCATTTCCCATCCTCTGCCGCTCCTCCATCCGCTGCGCCATTTCCCATCATCCATCCGCTGCGCCCTTTCCCATCCTCTGCCGCTCCTCCATCCGCTGCGCACTTTCCCATCTTCCATCCGCTGCGCCCTTTCTCATCTGCCGCCCTGCCCTCTTGCATCGCATTATCCAGCGCAGTTGCTTGGTTCCAGACTGCAGTGGATGATGCGATGCGAGACTCGTGCATTGCTCTCACGTTTGGCACTGGTCTTAGTGGCAGGTGCTCTTTTTTTTTTTTTTTTATTAATTTTTTTTTTTTTTACTGATGTTTGTATTTTTTATTTCGCCAAACTAATTTTTTTTGTATGGGGGGGGTCTAGTTTCCAAAACGGGATCACATGTGGGGGAGCTCCATTGTTTAGGCACCTCAGGGGGTCTCCAAATGAAACATGGCGTCTGCTAATAATTCCAATCAATTTTACTGTGAATTGGCGCTCCTTCTCTTCTGAGCCCCGCTGTACGCCCAAACAATTGATTTCCACCACATATGAGGTACCTGTGTACTCAGGAGAAATTGCACAATACATTTTATGGTGCATTTTTTCCTCATACCCTTGTGGAAAAAAAAGCTACCTGTTTGAAAAAACAATTTTGTGGTAAAAAAAAGAATAAAATATTTTCACGGCTGAACATTACAAACGTTTGTGAAGCCTCCAGGGGTTCAAAGTGCTCACTAAACAGCTAGATAAATTCCATGAGGGGTCTAGTTTCCAAAATGGGGTCAATTGTGGGGGAGCTCCATTGTTTAGGCACTTCAAGGGGGTCTACAAACGCAACATGGCGTCCGCTAATAATTCCAACCAATTTTGCTGTGAAATGGCACTCCTTGCCTTCCGAGTCCTGCCGTGTGCCCAAACATTTGATTTCCACCACATATGGGGTATCTGCGTACTCAGGAGAAAATGCACAATACATTTTATGGTGCATTTTTTCCTGATACCCTTGTGATAAAAAAAAGCTACCTGGTTGAAGCAACAGTTTTGTGGTAAAAAAAATTTTTTTACTTTTCACGGCTCAATGTTATAAACTTCTGTGAAGCCACCAGGGGTTCAAAGTGCACATCAAACATCTAGAAAAAATAATTGAGGGCTCTAGTTTCCAAAATTGGGTCACTTATGGGGGAGCTCCATTGTTTAGGCACCTCAGGGAGTCTTCAAACCCGTCATGGCGTCCGCTAATGAGTGCAGCTAATTTTGCACTCAAAAATTCAAATGGCGCTCCTTGCCTTCCGAGCCCTGCCGTGTGCCCAAACATTTGATTTCCACCACATATGGGGTATCTGCGTACTCAGGAGAAAATGCACGATACATTTTATGGTGCATTTTTTCCTGATACCCTTGTGATAAAAAAAGCTACCTGGTTGAAGCAACAGTTTTGTGGTTAAAAAACTTTTTTTTTCTTTTCACGGCTCAACGTTATAAACTTCTGTGAAGCCCCCAGGGGTTCAAAGTGCACATCAAACATCTAGAAAAAATATTTGAGGGCTCTAGTTTCCAAAATGGGGTCACTTATGGGGGAGCTCTATTGTTTAGGTACCTCAGGGAGTCTTCAAACCCGACATGGCGTCCGCTAATGAGTGCAGCTAATTTTGCACTCAAAAATTCAAATGGCGCTCCTTGCCTTCCGAGTCCTGCTGTGTGCCCAAACATTTGATTTCCACCACATATGGGGTATCTGCGTACTCAGGAGAAAATGCACGATACATTTTATGGTGCATTTTTTCCTGATACCCTTGTGATAAAAAAAGCTACCTGGCTGAAGCAACAGTTTTGTGGTAAAAAAAAAATGTTTTCTTTTCACGGCTCAACGTTATAAACTTCTGTGAAGCCCCCAGGGGTTCAAAGTGCACATCAAACATCTAGAAAAAATATTTGAGGGCTCTAGTTTCCAAAATGGGGTCACTTATGGGGGAGCTCCATTGTTTAGGTACCTCAGGGAGTCTTCAAACCCGACATGGCGTCCGCTAATGAGTGCAGCTAATTTTGCACTCAAAAATTCAAATGGCGCTCCTTGCCTTCCGAGTCCTGCTGTGTGCCCAAACATTTGATTTCCACCACATATGGTGTATCTGCGTACTCAGGAGAAAATGCACGATACATTTTATGATGCATTTTTCCTGATACTCTTGGGAAAATACTAATTTTTATGGCTAAAGTAACATTTTTGTGTTAAAAAAGTAACATTTTCATTTTTTTGTCTACATTGCTTTGGTTGCTGTGAAGCTCCTAAAGGGTTAATAAACTTCTTGGATGTGGTTTTGAGCAGAGTGAGGGGTACAGATTTTAGAATGGGGTCACTTTTGGGTATTTTCTGTCGCCTAGGTTTCTCAAATCACTCCAAATGTGATGTGGTACCTAAACATTTTTTTTTGTAAATTTTGTTGGAAAAATGAGAAATTGCTGATGAACTTTGAACCCTTCTAACTTCCTAACGGAAATTTTTTTTTTTCAAAAATTGCGCTGGTGTAAAGCAGACAAGTGGGAAATGTTATTTAGTAACTATTTTGTGTGACATATCTTTTAGATTTATGGGCATAAAATTTCAAATTTTGAAAATTGCAAAATTTTCAAAATTTTCGCCAAATTTCCGAAATTTTCACAAATAAATGCAAAACATATCGGCCTAAATTTACCACTGACATGAAGTACAATATGTCATGAGAAAACAATCTCAGAATCGCCAGGATCCGTTGAAGTGTTCCAGAGTTATAACCTGTCAAAGTCACACTGGTCAAAATTGCAAAAAATGGCCAGGTCTTTAAGGTGAAAACAGGCTGGGGGCTGAAGGGGTTAAAATAGTCATTCCTGGAAACACATCACACAAAGGTATAATCTGCATACAGGTAAAACTTTACGCGTTTCGGACCTATATCATAAAAACAAAAGGGTCCTTAGTCATAAGTACCTGTATGCGGCTCTGGACTAGAGTTGAGCGCGGTTCGTGGTTCGTGGTTCTCCAGTTCGCGGCTCGAGTGATTTTGGGGCATGTTCTAGATCGAACTAGAACTCGAGCTTTTTGCAAAAGCTCGGTAGTTCTAGAAACGTTCGAGAACGGTTCTAGCAGCCAAAAAACAGCTAAATCATAGCTTGGTTTCTGCTGTAATAGTGTAAGTCACTCTGTGAATCAAACTATTATCACATTTCAGTGTATAGTGTGCGTGAACAGCGCCTTCAGATCACTGCTGTTTCTATAATGGCGATCGCCATTTTTTTTTTTTTTTTTTCTTGTCTTCCTTCCCTAAGTGCGCGCGTCTTGTGGGGCGGGCCAGCATGTCAGCCAATCCCAGACACACACACAGCTAAGTGGACTTTGAGCCAGAGAAGCAACGGCATGTGTGATAGGATCTGCATGTCACATGTCCCTGCATTATAAAACCGGACATTTTCTTCACGGACGCCATTATCTGCCTTCTGCGTCTTTGGTGTCAGACATCACTGTCGCAGCTCCGTCTTCCTGAGTCCTATAGCCGATACAGCTGTATGCGCTGCATACACAGCGTTAGACAGCTTAGGGAGAGCACTTTATAGCAGTCCTTTTAAGGGCTCCAACCGGCAGGGTCAGAGAGCCATAGGTGACAGGTCCTGCAAACAGCAACAGCGTCTGTGTAGCCCAGGTCAGGGATTTCCTACCTGCATTTCACCATTAGGAGGGAATAGAAAGGCAGTCTTCCATTCCTCTACCCAGAGCACCACAATCCTGCCACTGTACCCTCTTGTCCTCTGCACACTCCAACTGATAACTAAGCCATTATACTAGCAAACACTCAGTGTACCTAGTGGCATCCTATACGTGGCTATTGGACTTTGCTATAGTCCCACTAGTGCAAAGACATTTGCAGAGCGCGTCTGCCTGCATTGCACACTACAACTCATTCTAACCAAGCCATTATACTAGCAAACACTCAGTGTACCTAGTGGCATCCTATACGTGGCTATTGGACTTTGCTATAGTCCCACTAGTGCAAAGACATTTGCAGAGCGCGTCTGCCTGCGTTGCACACTACAACTCATTCTAACCAAGCCATTATACTAGCAAACACTCAGTGTACCTAGTGGCATCCTATACGTGGCTATTGGACTTTGCTATAGTCCCACTAGTGCAAAGACATTTGCAGAGCGCGTCTGCCTGCGTTGCACACTACAACTCATTCTAACCAAGCCATTATACTAGCAAACACTCAGTGTACCTAGTGGCATCCTATACGTGGCTATTGGACTTTGCTATAGTCCCACTAGTGCAAAGACATTTGCAGAGCGCGTCTGCCTGCGTTGCACACTACAACTCATTCTAACCAAGCCATTATACTAGCAAACACTCAGTGTACCTAGTGGCATCCTATACGTGGCTATTGGACTTTGCTATAGTCCCACTAGTGCAAAGACATTTGCAGAGCGCGTCTGCCTGCGTTGCACACTACAACTCATTCTAACCAAGCCATTATACTAGCAAACACTCAGTGTACCTAGTGGCATCCTATACGTGGCTATTGGACTTTGCTATAGTCCCACTAGTGCAAAGACATTTGCAGAGCGCGTCTGCCTGCGTTGCACACTACAACTCATTCTAACCAAGCCATTATACTAGCAAACACTCAGTGTACCTAGTGGCATCCTATACGTGGCTATTGGACTTTGCTATAGTCCCACTAGTGCAAAGACATTTGCAGAGCGCGTCTGCCTGCGTTGCACACTACAACTCATTCTAACCAAGCCATTATACTAGCAAACACTCAGTGTACCTAGTGGCATCCTATACGTGGCTATTGGACTTTGCTATAGTCCCACTAGTGCAAAGACATTTGCAGAGCGCGTCTGCCTGCGTTGCACACTACAACTCATTCTAACCAAGCCATTATACTAGCAAACACTCAGTGTACCTAGTGGCATCCTATACGTGGCTATTGGACTTTGCTATAGTCCCACTAGTGCAAAGACATTTGCAGAGCGCGTCTGCCTGCGTTGCACACTACAACTCATTCTAACCAAGCCATTATACTAGCAAACACTCAGTGTACCTAGTGGCATCCTATACGTGGCTATTGGACTTTGCTATAGTCCCACTAGTGCAAAGACATTTGCAGAGCGCGTCTGCCTGCGTTGCACACTACAACTCATTCTAACCAAGCCATTATACTAGCAAACACTCAGTGTACCTAGTGGCATCCTATACGTGGCTATTGGACTTTGCTATAGTCCCACTAGTGCAAAGACATTTGCAGAGCGCGTCTGCCTGCGTTGCACACTACAACTCATTCTAACCAAGCCATTATACTAGCAAACACTCAGTGTACCTAGTGGCATCCTATACGTGGCTATTGGACTTTGCTATAGTCCCACTAGTGCAAAGACATTTGCAGAGCGCGTCTGCCTGCGTTGCACACTACAACTCATTCTAACCAAGCCATTATACTAGCAAACACTCAGTGTACCTAGTGGCATCCTATACGTGGCTATTGGACTTTGCTATAGTCCCACTAGTGCAAAGACATTTGCAGAGCGCGTCTGCCTGCGTTGCACACTACAACTCATTCTAACCAAGCCATTATACTAGCAAACACTCAGTGTACCTAGTGGCATCCTATACGTGGCTATTGGACTTTGCTATAGTCCCACTAGTGCAAAGACATTTGCAGAGCGCGTCTGCCTGCGTTGCACACTACAACTCATTCTAACCAAGCCATTATACTAGCAAACACTCAGTGTACCTAGTGGCATCCTATACGTGGCTATTGGACTTTGCTATAGTCCCACTAGTGCAAAGACATTTGCAGAGCGCGTCTGCCTGCGTTGCACACTACAACTCATTCTAACCAAGCCATTATACTAGCAAACACTCAGTGTACCTAGTGGCATCCTATACGTGGCTATTGGACTTTGCTATAGTCCCACTAGTGCAAAGACATTTGCAGAGCGCGTCTGCCTGCGTTGCACACTACAACTCATTCTAACCAAGCCATTATACTAGCAAACACTCAGTGTACCTAGTGGCATCCTATACGTGGCTATTGGACTTTGCTATAGTCCCACTAGTGCAAAGACATTTGCAGAGCGCGTCTGCCTGCGTTGCACACTACAACTCATTCTAACCAAGCCATTATACTAGCAAACACTCAGTGTACCTAGTGGCATCCTATACGTGGCTATTGGACTTTGCTATAGTCCCACTAGTGCAAAGACATTTGCAGAGCGCGTCTGCCTGCGTTGCACACTACAACTCATTCTAACCAAGCCATTATACTAGCAAACACTCAGTGTACCTAGTGGCATCCTATACGTGGCTATTGGACTTTGCTATAGTCCCACTAGTGCAAAGACATTTGCAGAGCGCGTCTGCCTGCGTTGCACACTACAACTCATTCTAACCAAGCCATTATACTAGCAAACACTCAGTGTACCTAGTGGCATCCTATACGTGGCTATTGGACTTTGCTATAGTCCCACTAGTGCAAAGACATTTGCAGAGCGCGTCTGCCTGCGTTGCACACTACAACTCATTCTAACCAAGCCATTATACTAGCAAACACTCAGTGTACCTAGTGGCATCCTATACGTGGCTATTGGACTTTGCTATAGTCCCACTAGTGCAAAGACATTTGCAGAGCGCGTCTGCCTGCGTTGCACACTACAACTCATTCTAACCAAGCCATTATACTAGCAAACACTCAGTGTACCTAGTGGCATCCTATACGTGGCTATTGGACTTTGCTATAGTCCCACTAGTGCAAAGACATTTGCAGAGCGCGTCTGCCTGCGTTGCACACTACAACTCATTCTAACCAAGCCATTATACTAGCAAACACTCAGTGTACCTAGTGGCATCCTATACGTGGCTATTGGACTTTGCTATAGTCCCACTAGTGCAAAGACATTTGCAGAGCGCGTCTGCCTGCGTTGCACACTACAACTCATTCTAACCAAGCCATTATACTAGCAAACACTCAGTGTACCTAGTGGCATCCTATACGTGGCTATTGGACTTTGCTATAGTCCCACTAGTGCAAAGACATTTGCAGAGCGCGTCTGCCTGCGTTGCACACTACAACTCATTCTAACCAAGCCATTATACTAGCAAACACTCAGTGTACCTAGTGGCATCCTATACGTGGCTATTGGACTTTGCTATAGTCCCACTAGTGCAAAGACATTTGCAGAGCGCGTCTGCCTGCGTTGCACACTACAACTCATTCTAACCAAGCCATTATACTAGCAAACACTCAGTGTACCTAGTGGCATCCTATACGTGGCTATTGGACTTTGCTATAGTCCCACTAGTGCAAAGACATTTGCAGAGCGCGTCTGCCTGCGTTGCACACTACAACTCATTCTAACCAAGCCATTATACTAGCAAACACTCAGTGTACCTAGTGGCATCCTATACGTGGCTATTGGACTTTGCTATAGTCCCACTAGTGCAAAGACATTTGCAGCACGTCTGCCTGCGTTGCACACTCCAACTAATTATAACTAAGTTGCATTGTCAGGGATATTTATTCTTTATTATTCTGCTGTTAATAAAGCTAGACCACCACTGCAATCTTCACCACCTCTCAATTTTTACTACCACATTTTCAGTCCACAATCTTGTCGCAATCAACATGAGTGGCAAAATGACAGATGCTGGTGGAAAGGGGAAGAGGCGTGGTGGAAAAGGCAAAAAAGGTTTTGTCCGTGGGGAAGGTGGCAAAGCTCCATTATCATCTGCTGAAGATAGACCATCTACCAGCAAAAGTAAGATGTCTACTACTTACCGTGGACAATCCGATGTGCTCCCTTTGTTACGGACACGAACAACAGGAACAAAGGTAGATGATGGGCAAAAAAGGAAAATGCTTGAATGGATCTCAAGTGGTCCAACAAGTGCCCTCTCTGCCACTTCAAGTACCGCATCCAAAAAACACCAGTCCTCTGAGTTGTCATCCCAATCAAACTTGCTTTCTCCCAGCTCTGAAGTCTCCATCAGCCCTGCACAGTATGGTGGAACTGAGATGGCTGAGTCTGCAGAGCTGTTCAGTCACACTATAGCCTGGGAATCAGAGGTCTGCTCCCAAGCTACAGTGAGTACAGAACAGGAAATGGTCTGCAGTGATGCCCAGAACCTTTGTGACTCAGATTCAGGCCGTGAGGACCAAGTTTCTGAGCATAATGTTGACCCTTTGTCACAAACTGTAACACCTGTGGTTATAGACAATGAGGAACATACTGATGAAGATGAGACGCAGATACCCGATTGGGATGACAACTTAAATATTCCGTCAGGGCAAGAAGAGGCTCGGTCTGAGGGGGAGGGGAGTGCAAACACAACAATTGATGATGACGTTCTAGATCCCACCTACTGTCAACCCCCAGTCAGGCACTCGAGGAGGTCAACAGAGGCGGTGGAGGAGGATGCAACCGACGACGAAGTTACCTTGCGCCTTCCTGGACAGAGTCGGAGCACTGGTAGCACGTCTACAACTGCATCCTCAGCCACCACTCTGCCTATGAGCATTATTCGGGGTGGATCAACAGGTCGCATGGCCTCTAAGCCTTGCCTAGCCTGGTCCTTTTTTCACATCGAAAAAGATCGCCCAACTCATGTGATATGTAACATTTGTCATGATTCTGTTAGTAGAGGTCAAAACCTCAGCAGTTTGACAACTTCTTCCATGAATCGTCACATGACTAAATATCATAAGTCCCGGTGGGAAGCTCACCGTGCTGCAATGCGGCCTAGTGGAGCGAACCATCCACCGCCCGCCCCTTCCACTGCATCCGCGCGCTCTTCATCTTCTAGGACTGTGGGGACAGCTGCCACACCTGTTTTTCCACGCAAAACTTCCACCACTGTAACCGCAACAGGCAGTTTGCTTGTAAGGTCGTCAGTTGGTTTGGAAGGGGAAACAAGTGAGTGTGTACAGCTCTCTCAGACATCGATAGCACCAACGTTGGATGAAGGCAACATCATGTCTCCGCCTGCACTTTCCTCACAAACCTGCATTTTTCAAGGGACACCCTACTCAACACCGTCTACACACAGCAGCCAGATCTCTGTCCCTCAGATGTGGTCAAATAAAAGGCCACTTCCTCCGACCCATGACAAAGCTAAGAGGTTGACTCTATCCCTCTGTAAGCTGTTGGCTACCGAAATGCTGCCTTTCCGCCTAGTGGACACACAGGATTTTAGAGACCTTATGTCTGTCGCTGTGCCCCAGTACCAGATGCCTAGTCGCCACTACTTCTCTAAGAAAGGTGTGCCCGCGCTACACCAGCATGTCGCACACAACATCACCGCTTCCTTGAGAAACTCTGTGTGTGAACGGGTGCATTTCACCACCGATACTTGGACCAGTAAGCATGGACAGGGACGTTACATGTCGCTGACTGGGCACTGGGTAACTATGGTGATAGATGGTGAAGGGTCTGCTGCACAAGTCTTGCCGTCCCCACGACTTGTGTGTCAATCCTCTGTCTGTCCAAGTTCCGCCACTGCTTCTGCATCCTCCACCTCATCTGGGTCCTCCACCTCCGCCCCAAGCCTGCCTGGTCAGGCCACCAGCGTTCTCACTGCGCAGAAGGAATCACGCACCCCTCATTACTATGCTGGCAGCAGAGCGCAACGGCATCAGGCGGTCTTTAGCTTGACATGTCTTGGTAATAAGAGTCACACAGCTGAGGAGTTGTGGTCAGCTTTGCGGTCCGAGTTTAATAAATGGTTGTCTCCACTCAAACTGCAGCCTGGTAAGGCCGTGTGCGACAATGCTGCAAACCTGGGTGCGGCACTTCGCCTGGGCAAGGTGACACACGTACCTTGTATGGCTCACGTGTTGAACCTTGTCGTGCAGCAATTTTTAACACACTATCCCGGCCTAGATGGCCTTCTGAACAGGGCACGAAAACTGTCAGCTCACTTCCGCCGTTCAAGCGCCGCAGCAGAGCGACTTGCATCGCTCCAGAAGTCTTTCGGCCTGCCGGTTCATCGCCTGAAATGCGATGTGGCGACACGCTGGAATTCAACTCTCCACATGTTACAGCGACTGTGGCAGCACCGCAGAGCCCTGGTGCAATACGTCATGACGTATAGCCTGGGCCAACGAGATGCAGAGGTGGGGCAGATCACCCTGATGGAGTGGTCTCAGATCAAGGACCTATGCACCCTTCTGCACAGTTTCGACATGGCGACGAATATGTTTAGCTCTGACAATGCCATTATCAGCATGACGATTCCAGTCATTTACATGCTGGAGCACACGCTAAACACTATTCGGAGTCAGGGGGTGGGACAACATGAAGGGGAGGAACTACAGGAGGATTCATATGCGCAAGGGACAACAACATCACGAAGGTCCAGACGTTCATCATCACCAACGCAGCAGGCATGGGACCATGGGGGACAGGGATCGACAAGGGCGCATAGTAGCAGGCGAAATGTTGAGCAAGGTGCAGGAGAACATGAAGAAATGGAGGACGAACTGTCCATGGACATGGAAGACTCAGCGGATGAGGGAGACCTTGGTCAAATTTCAGTTGAAAGAGGTTGGGGTCAGATGTCAGAGGAAGAAAGAACGGGTAGCACCTCTATGCCACAAACACAGCATGGACTTGGTCCGCATGGCTGCGCAAGACACATGAGTGCCTTTTTGTTGCACTACCTCCAACATGACAGTCGTATTGTCAAAATTAGAAGTGATGATGACTACTGGATTGCCACACTATTAGATCCCCGGTACAAGTCCAAATTTTGTGACATAATTCCAGCCATAGAAAGGGACGCACGTATGCAGGAGTATCAGCAGAAGCTGTTACTAGATCTTAGCTCGGCTTTTCCACCAAACAACCGTGCAGGTGCAGGGAGTGAATCTCCCAGTTGTAACTTGACAAACATGGGACGGTCTCGTCATCTTCAACAGTCTACCCGTACCAGTAGGACCTTTTCTGGTGCCGGTAACAGCAATTTTATGGAATCTTTTCATAATTTTTTTAGACCCTCTTTTGCAAGGCCACCAGAGACAACAAGTCTGACACATACTCAACGGCTGGAGAGGATGATACAGGAGTATCTCCAAATGAACATCGATGCCATGACTGTGCAACTGGAGCCTTGCTCCTTTTGGGCTTCAAACATAGAAAAATGGCCAGAGCTCTCCAGTTACGCCTTGGAGATTTTGTCGTGTCCAGCTGCCAGCGTTGTCTCTGAACGTGTATTCAGTGCTGCTGGGTGTGTGCTGACAGATAAGCGCACGCGTCTGTCCAGTGACAATGTGGACAGACTGACGTTCATCAAAATGAACAAGTCATGGATCCAGAAGGAATTTACTACCCCTGTGTCATCCTGGGGAGAGTAAATGCTTGTGGATTTGGAATGTGCTTGATGCAAATCAAAACATCCTGTTTGCAACTAGGGCCCAAGTGCTGCCACTGATGGGGTGGGTGTCTGTGTGGCCCAATTTTTGGAAAAAAGGGAGACTCCGCTTGGAGTAACCCTTGCTTGCTGTGTTTTTAAAAGAAGCCAAGATGAACAGAGCTGGGATCAGGAAAGACTTTGCTACCTACCCCGGTGTCATCCTGGGGACGGCTAAGAATAGCGTATTTTTGAATGTGCTTGATGCAAATCAAAACATCCTGTTTGCAACTAGGGCCCAAGTGCTGCCACTGATGGGGTGGGTGTCTGTGTGGCCCAATTTTTGGAAAAAAGGGAGACTCCGCTTGGAGTAACCCTTGCTTGCTGTGTTTTTAAAAGAAGCCAAGATGAACAGAGCTGGGATCAGGAAAGACTTTGCTACCTACCCCGGTGTCATCCTGGGGACGGCTAAGAATAGCGTATTTTTGAATGTGCTTGATGCAAATCAAAACATCCTGTTTGCAACTAGGGCCCAAGTGCTGCCACTGATGTGGTGGGTGTCTGTGTGGCCCAATTTTTGGAAAAAAGGGAGACTCCGCTTGGAGTAACCCTTGCTTGCTGTGTTTTTAAAAGAAGCCAAGATGAACAGAGCTGGGATCAGGAAAGACTTTGCTACCTACCCCGGTGTCATCCTGGGGACGGATAAGAATGGCGTATTTTTGAATGTGCTTGATGCAAATCTAGCTGTGAAGTGTACAACTGGGGCACAACTACTGCCACTGAATGGGTGGGTGTGTGTGGGGCCCAATTTTTGGAAAAAAGGGGAGACTCCGCTTGGAGTAACCCTTGCTTACATTGTTTTTAAAAGAAGCCAAGATGAACAAGTCATGGGTCAGCAAAGACTTTGCTACCTACCCCAGTGTCATCCTGGGGACGGCTAAGAATAGCGTATTTTTGAATGTGCTTGATGCAAATCAAAACATCCTGTTTGCAACTAGGGCCCAAGTGCTGCCACTGATGGGGTGGGTGTCTGTGTGGCCCAATTTTTGGAAAAAAGGGAGACTCCGCTTGGAGTAACCCTTGCTTGCTGTGTTTTTAAAAGAAGCCAAGATGAACAGAGCTGGGATCAGGAAAGACTTTGCTACCTACCCCGGTGTCATCCTGGGGACGGATAAGAATGGCGTATTTTTGAATGTGCTTGATGCAAATCTAGCTGTGAAGTGTACAACTGGGGCACAACTGCTGCCACTGAATGGGTGGGTGTGTGTGGGGCCCAATTTTTGGAAAAAAGGGGAGACTCCGCTTGGAGTAACCCTTGCTTACATTGTTTTTAAAAGAAGCCAAGATGAACAAGTCATGGGTCAGCAAAGACTTTGCTACCTACCCCAGTGTCATCCTGGGGACGGCTAAGAATAGCGTATTTTTGAATGTGCTTGATGCAAATCAAAACATCCTGTTTGCAACTAGGGCCCAAGTGCTGCCACTGATGTGGTGGGTGTCTGTGTGGCCCAATTTTTGGAAAAAAGGGAGACTCCGCTTGGAGTAACCCTTGCTTGCTGTGTTTTTAAAAGAAGCCAAGATGAACAGAGCTGGGATCAGGAAAGACTTTGCTACCTACCCCGGTGTCATCCTGGGGACGGATAAGAATGGCGTATTTTTGAATGTGCTTGATGCAAATCTAGCTGTGAAGTGTACAACTGGGGCACAACTGCTGCCACTGAATGGGTGGGTGTGTGTGGGGCCCAATTTTTGGAAAAAAGGGGAGACTCCGCTTGGAGTAACCCTTGCTTACATTGTTTTTAAAAGAAGCCAAGATGAACAAGTCATGGGTCAGCAAAGACTTTGCTACCTACCCCAGTGTCATCCTGGGGACGGCTAAGAATAGCGTATTTTTGAATGTGCTTGATGCAAATCAAAACATCCTGTTTGCAACTAGGGCCCAAGTGCTGCCACTGATGGGGTGGGTGTCTGTGTGGCCCAATTTTTGGAAAAAAGGGAGACTCCGCTTGGAGTAACCCTTGCTTGCTGTGTTTTTAAAAGAAGCCAAGATGAACAGAGCTGGGATCAGGAAAGACTTTGCTACCTACCCCGGTGTCATCCTGGGGACGGATAAGAATGGCGTATTTTTGAATGTGCTTGATGCAAATCTAGCTGTGAAGTGTACAACTGGGGCACAACTGCTGCCACTGAATGGGTGGGTGTGTGTGGGGCCCAATTTTTGGAAAAAAGGGGAGACTCCGCTTGGAGTAACCCTTGCTTACATTGTTTTTAAAAGAAGCCAAGATGAACAAGTCATGGGTCAGCAAAGACTTTGCTACCTACCCCAGTGTCATCCTGGGGACGGCTAAGAATAGCGTATTTTTGAATGTGCTTGATGCAAATCAAAACATCCTGTTTGCAACTAGGGCCCAAGTGCTGCCACTGATGTGGTGGGTGTCTGTGTGGCCCAATTTTTGGAAAAAAGGGAGACTCCGCTTGGAGTAACCCTTGCTTGCTGTGTTTTTAAAAGAAGCCAAGATGAACAGAGCTGGGATCAGGAAAGACTTTGCTACCTACCCCGGTGTCATCCTGGGGACGGATAAGAATGGCGTATTTTTGAATGTGCTTGATGCAAATCTAGCTGTGAAGTGTACAACTGGGGCACAACTGCTGCCACTGAATGGGTGGGTGTGTGTGGGGCCCAATTTTTGGAAAAAAGGGGAGACTCCACTTGGAGTAACCCTTGCTTACATTGTTTTTAAAAGAAGCCAAGATGAACAAGTCATGGGTCAGCAAAGACTTTGCTACCTACCCCAGTGTCATCCTGGGGACGGCTAAGAATAGCGTATTTTTGAATGTGCTTGATGCAAATCAAAACATCCTGTTTGCAACTAGGGCCCAAGTGCTGCCACTGATGGGGTGGGTGTCTGTGTGGCCCAATTTTTGGAAAAAAGGGAGACTCCGCTTGGAGTAACCCTTGCTTGCTGTGTTTTTAAAAGAAGCCAAGATGAACAGAGCTGGGATCAGGAAAGACTTTGCTACCTACCCCGGTGTCATCCTGGGGACGGATAAGAATGGCGTATTTTTGAATGTGCTTGATGCAAATCTAGCTGTGAAGTGTACAACTGGGGCACAACTGCTGCCACTGAATGGGTGGGTGTGTGTGGGCCCAATTTTTGGAAAAAAGGGGAGACTCCGCTTGGAGTAACCCTTGCTTACATTGTTTTTAAAAGAAGCCAAGATGAACAAGTCATGGGTCAGCAAAGACTTTGCTACCTACCCCAGTGTCATCCTGGGGACGGCTAAGAATAGCGTATTTTTGAATGTGCTTGATGCAAATCAAAACATCCTGTTTGCAACTAGGGCCCAAGTGCTGCCACTGATGGGGTGGGTGTCTGTGTGGCCCAATTTTTGGAAAAAAGGGAGACTCCGCTTGGAGTAACCCTTGCTTGCTGTGTTTTTAAAAGAAGCCAAGATGAACAGAGCTGGGATCAGGAAAGACTTTGCTACCTACCCCGGTGTCATCCTGGGGACGGATAAGAATGGCGTATTTTTGAATGTGCTTGATGCAAATCTAGCTGTGAAGTGTACAACTGGGGCACAACTGCTGCCACTGAATGGGTGGGTGTGTGTGGGGCCCAATTTTTGGAAAAAAGGGGAGACTCCGCTTGGAGTAACCCTTGCTTACATTGTTTTTAAAAGAAGCCAAGATGAACAAGTCATGGGTCAGCAAAGACTTTGCTACCTACCCCAGTGTCATCCTGGGGACGGCTAAGAATAGCGTATTTTTGAATGTGCTTGATGCAAATCAAAACATCCTGTTTGCAACTAGGGCCCAAGTGCTGCCACTGATGTGGTGGGTGTCTGTGTGGCCCAATTTTTGGAAAAAAGGGAGACTCCGCTTGGAGTAACCCTTGCTTGCTGTGTTTTTAAAAGAAGCCAAGATGAACAGAGCTGGGATCAGGAAAGACTTTGCTACCTACCCCGGTGTCATCCTGGGGACGGATAAGAATGGCGTATTTTTGAATGTGCTTGATGCAAATCTAGCTGTGAAGTGTACAACTGGGGCACAACTGCTGCCACTGAATGGGTGGGTGTGTGTGGGGCCCAATTTTTGGAAAAAAGGGGAGACTCCGCTTGGAGTAACCCTTGCTTACATTGTTTTTAAAAGAAGCCAAGATGAACAAGTCATGGGTCAGCAAAGACTTTGCTACCTACCCCAGTGTCATCCTGGGGACGGCTAAGAATAGCGTATTTTTGAATGTGCTTGATGCAAATCAAAACATCCTGTTTGCAACTAGGGCCCAAGTGCTGCCACTGATGGGGTGGGTGTCTGTGTGGCCCAATTTTTGGAAAAAAGGGAGACTCCGCTTGGAGTAACCCTTGCTTGCTGTGTTTTTAAAAGAAGCCAAGATGAACAGAGCTGGGATCAGGAAAGACTTTGCTACCTACCCCGGTGTCATCCTGGGGACGGATAAGAATGGCGTATTTTTGAATGTGCTTGATGCAAATCTAGCTGTGAAGTGTACAACTGGGGCACAACTGCTGCCACTGAATGGGTGGGTGTGTGTGGGGCCCAATTTTTGGAAAAAAGGGGAGACTCCGCTTGGAGTAACCCTTGCTTACATTGTTTTTAAAAGAAGCCAAGATGAACAAGTCATGGGTCAGCAAAGACTTTGCTACCTACCCCAGTGTCATCCTGGGGACGGCTAAGAATAGCGTATTTTTGAATGTGCTTGATGCAAATCAAAACATCCTGTTTGCAACTAGGGCCCAAGTGCTGCCACTGATGGGGTGGGTGTCTGTGTGGCCCAATTTTTGGAAAAAAGGGAGACTCCGCTTGGAGTAACCCTTGCTTGCTGTGTTTTTAAAAGAAGCCAAGATGAACAGAGCTGGGATCAGGAAAGACTTTGCTACCTACCCCGGTGTCATCCTGGGGACGGATAAGAATGGCGTATTTTTGAATGTGCTTGATGCAAATCTAGCTGTGAAGTGTACAACTGGGGCACAACTGCTGCCACTGAAGGGGTGGGTGTGTGGGGCCCAATTTTTGGAAAAAAGGGAGACTCCGCTTGGAGTCACCTTGCGGTGTTTTACATGACTTTAGAAGGGCGTGCCATGCCTATATCTGTGTGTCCTCCTCTTTTTCCTTGTCCAGCTGTTTTGTTTTCGCATGAGTACATGTCCTTGTCACTTTCCCATGTGTTTGTGTTGTGTTGTGAGTTGTTTGTCACCTTTTGGACACCTTTGAGGGTGTTTTCTAGGTGTTTTACTGTGTTTGTGATTGCCTGCCATTGTTTCCTATGGGCTCGAGTTCGGTTCGTCGAACGTTCGACGAGCCGAACTCGAGCCAGACCCCCCGTTCGGCGAACCGCCTCGAGCCGAACCGGGACCGGTTCGCTCATCTCTACTCTGGACAGAATATATAAGTGCTTCCACCATGGAAAAACAGGAAACTGAGGTCAATGCCAGAGGTCATATTATCCCTCTTTGGCTCATTAAGTCTTCTTGCATTGAGTAAGATGACAGTGGCCATGCAATTCGCACAAATCAAATCTCAAATAGGTCAAATTTGCCGGGTTCGGTTAATTCTTAAAAACCTAACATAAATGAAATACAAATCCACTGATTTATGTGTAGTCAGAAGCAATGTGGGGGACTTAATTTTTTATGTAAGCCATGTATATAAAATCATAATTTCATGGTAAGCTACAACAATTACGTGATCCAGTTGTATTCAGTGCTACATGATCTTTTTCTTTATAGAAAAAATCTCTTGGGCAAACTTCCATTCTAATTTCCCTTTGACATGTATAACTGTTTGTTCTGACAAGTCGCTAATGTATTTGTTAATATAAATTGGTCTTGTCTGTGCAGATAATAGATCAATTAGCTGGTTACACATTCAATAAGATAAAGTTGTGCGTGTGGCTTTTTCTGCACTCAATTCCCAATATACATCAAATACATCTTCTGAAGTCATAGAATTACATTAAGATAATGAGTCTTCTGTAATATTTCATACATTAACCAGATGGGAAAAGGGGGGATTATAGCTGTGCTTGTAAGCAATTTTTCAGGGTTTTTTTTTCATAGCTTAATCATAGTGGTCATTCAAAATCAAAAAGAAACATAGCTTAAAACATACCTGTTGTTTAAGGTGACTTTTCAGAAAAAAAGCTGCTGTCTGTATACATAAGAAATAATACCATTTTTGACAATTGTCTACTATATTTTCCATGTGTATCTCCAATTTTCAGCTGTCTCTGAGCTAGTTTGTGGAGACTAGCAGCTATAATGTTTTGGCTGACAAAAAGGAATACTGTACTTCTGGAGGATATGGGAGACTGTCTAACATATACAAAAAAAAACATATAAAAGATAAACATTTAATAAATCATTAAAAAGCTAATAACACTGCAACATCACAAAGAGGGAGACACTTGTTGGCCAAAGTGGTCTCAATTGAAATCCACCATGATGCCAAAGAAAATCATAGGGCGATAGGACAGGGGGTCAGGATAAAAACACAGGGAAAGGCAAGAGATTCCAGCTTATTAATCAATCTCTCTAAAAGATAAACCCTATTGATGACTCTGCCTGATCACGGTGGTTGGCTCCTTAGAAAAACAAGCAAGATAGATGCCCCCGCTCATCGTTCTCGCACCCTAGGAGATCCTAGAGAGCCCTGTAAAAAAAACTAGACCTTGTATGGATAATCTTGCCTGATCTAAGGAAGACAGAAGCATCATCCATACAATATAAACAATACAGTGACTGTACCTAAATGTTACAGATCCAACACTTTATAGAAAGATGGCATCAGTGCTTAGAAAACAAATAAAAGAGTTATAAGGTGCTATTAGTGCTCACATATAATGTTATTATTACAGGTTACGTGACGCCCTGGCAAAACCAGGTAGTCACACTTTAGGCCCCCGCATAACACCTTCCCTCACCTAGGTCATATACAGCCGACCTGAAACCCTAGTCACCCCCCTCAGGGCAAGACAGGCACACCAGTGGGCGGGACCAGGAGGTTAGGAAACGCCCACCTAGGGGTCTAGACAGCCCGGGGCGGGAAAACAAGCAGTCAAGTCAAGTCGAGTTGAGTTAAGCTTCTGATTGAAGTGGAAGTTCAAGTTGAACGGTGCCAGGGTCAGAGCCCTGGTACCTTGGCTAGGTGGAAGACGGAGGACCCATCAGCAGGAGACGGGAAGACAGCTCGGCAGATCCGAGGTGGACCGGGACAGGATTGGAGCCCTCCGGTACCGACACTGGAGACCTGACCGGAAACCGTGCACAGAGGGGGTACTCGGACCCTGAAGCCAGGACTGGAACCAACGGCCTAGCTAATCAACTGATTGAGGGCAGGATTATATGTCCTGTCCCAACCAAAGTCCCAACAGCAGACAACCACACACAGAGAGGGATAGGGCAACAGCCAGGGCCAATAGATCCCATGGGTCAGCGTCAGCGGGCACGACTCCACAGGTACACAACAAGCCAGCAGCAGACTTCTGTGTTCCATACCGGGAAGTCTAAACACACAAACAAAACTAGTGCAAAGGAGAAGATGGCGACCATCAGCCCGGGTGGGGGACCAGAGTACAACCGGCCGCGGTGACCGGCCACCAGCACCTTGGTTTACCAAAAGACTCGTGTGATTCATTTTATTGTGAGTAACCAAACATCCCCTGGTATGTCAGGGCGTGCAAGCCCCTGCCATCGCCATACCCTGCACAGAGACACTGGGCCCTGGGGCAACCATCCCTACCCACGGAGGGGTTAACATCCGGCTGCCACTACACCTCCCCTGGGTATCCCACAACAGCAGCGGTGATGTCCCACTTCACCACACACCGTGGGTGGCGTCACGAACTGAATACGGCCAAGGCCGTACAACTATGTCCCCCTTTTCATTCGGCGTGTTCGTGTGACCCCCGGGTCCAGAGGATCCCTAGAGCCACACAGCGGGTCTGGATCCAAGCAGCCCGGCTGCTGCGGGCGTGGAGGCAGCACAGTTACATAATTTCAGGAAATAAAGTCCTTCTTGCATCTTCTGATAGCTTCCAGGAGCGCTGCCAGGAGAGCCGGGTCTCTTCATACTGGGTCAGCTTGGTTCTCTGCATGTGTCTACAAGGTCATGGTACTTGTTTTTACATTATGATATCATGGCTTTAAGGAGGCAAGCTTGTGCAGAATTGTCCTGGACCTGATAAGATCTTGAAGTCCAGGCCTAGCATAAATAAGTCTGGGGATTCAGTGCTCTTAGTGGCAATCAGAAGATGCAACGAAGACCAGTTGGGTGATGGTGAAGAGCACAAGGGCCAGAGACATGAGTGATAAGCTGATTCTAAGGATTTTCTTAAGCTTTTGGTAACTCTTTATTGATCTCTTTCTGTATGTCAGCCTAAGTATTTTTTCTATTTTATACATATTAGGTTTAGTATGCTCTGGGTTTGTAAGCTTGCGAATGGAATTCGAATCACACAATCTGTTTTAACAGACAAACTCCAATCTTTGCAAAATCCACGGATCACTAGTAATAAAGTATATTACAAAGCTTTTATATTTGCTTGTACAATTGATGTATACAAGGTTTATGCAACTTTCAGATCATCCATTATAGTCCCATTTCAGTGCAAACTTTGACAGTAACAAAATGGTTATTTTATCATCCTAGTGCAGCAAAGTTTCCAATCACTGTTTTAGGAGATAAAAAATTGGCTAAAAGAACTGAAGTCCTCAGTGGTTGATACCTTTTAATGGCTAACTGAAAAGATGGTAATAATAGCAAGCTTTCGAGACTACTCAGGTCTCTTCATCAGGCATGGTATAACACAAAATCTGAAGAGTCACATATTTATACACAACAGGACATAGAATAGTGCAGTAAAAAAAAAACAAAAAACAAAAAAAAAACAAGTTATATAATAATAATAATCTTTATTTCTATAGCGCCAACATATTCCGCAGCGCTTTACAATTCAGGAGGCTCATATACATATACATATCACATACATAAACATATACAAACAAGTAACAATTATAGAAGATACAATATGTAAAGGGAAAAATGGCAACCCTGCTCGTGAAAGCTTACAATCTACAATGAGATAGGGGGAGGGACAATGTACAAGTGCTTATTTACAATGACAATCCAGCCATCTCATGGGGGATAGATAATGGCTTCCTGGACCAGTTGGCTAGAGCCTTGAGATGCATTTGGGTGCCATGGAGTTTGACGTGGGGTTATGTTCTGAGAAGTTGTAGAGGGATTAGGTGAAATTAGTTTGGCTAGGGAGTGTGATAGGCTGCCCTAAAAAGATGCGTTTTTACGGAGCATCTGAAGCTGAGTAAATTGTGATTTGTCCTAACTTCTTGGGGTAGAGCGTTCCAGAGGTTTGGTGCAGCTCGGAAGAAGTCTTGGATTCGGGAGTGGGAGGTTCGAATTAGTGTGGATGTTAGTCGAAAGTCATTTGCAGAGCATAGAGAACGGGTGGGATGATAGAGAGGAGGGTGGAGATGTAGGGGGGTGCTGCACTGTGGAGAGCTTTGTGGGTGAGAACAAGCAGTTTGAATTGGATCCTGTGATATATGAGCAGCCAGTGCAATGACTGGCACAGAGCAGAGGCATCCGAGTAGCGGTTAGCCAGATAGGTGACCCTGGCTGCTGCATTAAGGATGGACTGTAGAGGGGAGAGTCTAGTTAGGGGGAGACCAATTAATAGAGAGTTACAGTAGTCAACGCGAGAGTTGATCAGGGCCACAGTGAGGGTTTTTGTCGTTTCCATTGTGAGAAAGGGGCGGATTCTAGAGATGTTCTTGAGGTGCAAGCGGCAGGTGCGGGCAAGAGATTGTATGTGGGAGGTGAAGGAAAGATCAGTGTCAAGTATAACACCCAGACAGCGAGCCTGCAGCCTAGGACTTATCGTTGTGCCACACACAGAGAGGGAGATGTCAGGTTTAGGAAGGTTGAGAGATGGAGGGAAAAGCAGAAGTTCAGTTTTGGAAAGGTTAAGTTTCAGATAGAGAGCAGACATGATGTTGCAAACTGCAGTCAGGCAGTCACTTGTGTTCTGTAGTACAGCGGGGGTGAGCTCAGGGGATGAGGTGTATAGCTGTGTGTCATCAGCATAAAAATGGCACTGAAAGCCAAATCTGCTGATGGTCATTCCAATTGGGGCAGTGTAGATGGAGAAAAGAAGAGGGCCCAGGACTGAACCCTGAGGGACCCCAACAGTGAGAGGAAGAGGAGAAGATGTGGAGCCAGCAAATGATACGCTGAATGAGCGACCAGAAAGATAGGAAGAGAACCAGGAAAGAACAGTGTCCTTTAGGCCGATAGAATGGAGCATAGACAGAAGGAGAGGGTGGTCAACAGTGTCGAAGGCGGCAGAAAGGTCAAGAAGAAAAAGGCAGAGAGTGGTCACCGTTACGTTTTGCTGTCAATAGGTCATTGATCACTTTGACAAGGGCAGTTTCTGTTGAGTGTAAAGGGCGGAAGCCAGACTTTAAAGGATCTAGAAGAGAGTGAGTGGAAAGGTAGTGGGTGAGACGAGAGTAGACCAGGCGCTCCAAGAGTTTAGAGATGAAGGAGAGATTGGAGACTGGTCTGTAGTTGCTTGTGCAGGACGGATCAAGGGAAGGTTTTTTTAATAATGGAGTAATGATAGAGTGTTTCAGGGAACAGGGGAAAATACCAGAAGAGAGAGAGAGATTGAAGATTTTAGTTAGGTGAGTGGTGACAACCGGAGAGAGTGTCTGGAGTAGGTGTGAGGGAAAGGGATCAGTAGGGCAAGTGGTAGGACGAGAAGAAGAGAGGAGCCTGGAGACTTCCTCCTCTGTGACTGGGTCAAATGTGGAAAGTGAGCTGGATGGGATATGGGGAGGGATGGGATTCACAAAGCTTGGTGGCTGGGAGCTGATCTCTCGGCAGATGTTTTCTATTTTCTCTGTGAAATACGAGGCCAGGTCATCAGCATGAAGGTCTGTGATAGGGGTCTGTGCTTTGGGACTGAGGAGGGAGTGAAAGGTGTCAAAGTGCTTTTTAGGATTGTTGGATAGTGAGGAGATAAGGGTGGTGAAGTAGGTCTGTTTGGCGAGGTGAAGGGAAGAGTTGTAGGTCCTTAACATGAACTTTTAGTGGATGAAGTTTTCTGGTGTGCGGGATTTCCTCCATAGGCGCTCGGCACTCCTAAAGCATCGCTGGAGAAATCGAGTTTGTGATGTGGTGTGATGTTATATGAAACAGAACTCTCACTATGGCAGGGGGCAAACTGTTGTGGCCATAAATATTGTTGCAGTTCAGTGTGAAAGTTTTATTGTCCTCTGATCAGGGTCTGGTCCAGGGCTGTGATGCGCTCGGATGGATGTTTTATGAGAAGTTGACATGTCCAGTAATCATCCATTACATTGGATATAGCAGCAATCTGTTCACAAAAAAGTTGTGCAAACACAACTTTTTTATCCATTTTTAAATACCATATTTTTCAGTTTATAAGACGCACCACATTATAAGACGTACCCCAAATTCAGAGCAAAAAAGGCTAAAAAAATGGGGTCCGCCTTATAATCCGGTGATATCTTATCGGAGGGTGGGGCAGTGGTGGTCGAGCGGGGTCTCAGGAGGCAGGGGCAGTGGGTGTCCCAGATGCTGTCCCAGAAACTGTCAGCTGTGCTGATGCTGGGGCAGCTGTGCTGGGGCTGCTGCAGTGGCTGAGGCAGCTGTGCTGGTGCTGAGGCAGTTGTGCTGGGGCAGCTGTTGTGGGGGGTAGGGGCTTCAAAGAAATGGATCCCGGATTCAGCACGTATGCAGATTGAGCCTAGCCCCACAGCCCAGCCCCACAGCACCAGCCTAGCCTCCGCAGCCCTGGCACCAACAGCCAGAGACCCCACACAACCACTGCAGCACCAGCCGCTCCAGCACCAGCCACCGCAGACTGCACACCAGCCGCCGCAGCACCAGCCACCACAGACCGTGCACCAGCTGCCACAGACCCCACACAGATGCTGCAGACTACGCACAGCTGCCGCAGACCACACACAGCCACCGCAGACCCTTCTCAGTCGCCGCAGAATCATCCCAGCCACCAAAGCCCCTGCAGAGACACCGCAGCATTCCCCAAGCCTCCTGTGACCCCTCTCCACGACCTCTGGTTAGCTACATTCAGATTATAAAATGAACTCACTCCTCACTTTCCTCCCACATTTTTGGGAGGAAACGTGTGTCTCATAATCCAAAAAATAATATAATTGATTTTAGCTGGATCTGTTTTTTAACATTGGAATATGTGGAAAACGGATCAGTTAACAGATTGCTTTTTAGCCATCCATTTTTATTTAATTTGTAAAGGATTCATTTTTTGCTGACTATCCAGTGACTATTCAAATGGAAGATAAATAGCAATTCGTTCACGGATCCTTTTTCCATAGACTCTCATGTTAAAAAATCGAATCCAGTCAAAATCAATTGTTTAAAAATGGACAAAAAAGTTGTGTTTGCACAATTTTTTTGCCAACGGATGTCTGCAGGATCTGTCCTAAAAGACAATTACTGGACATGGGAAAATAGCCTTACTATTCAGTCCTTATTGTTATTAGTAAGGCTACAATGTTGACTTTTGTGTGGAGACTCTCCCTACAATTTAGATATTGCTTATTTACGTATACCACTTCTAATTGCTGCTGAATTTGTCAAGTCAAAGCAACCAGATGTCAGGTAGTGTTAATTAATCTGAATATATGCATAATGAATGCTGCCTTGCTGTGTAAATGGATTTTTTTACAGTAAGCAGTCTAAGCCGAAGGACTGTTATCGGTTAAAAATAGAGACAAATAAAGACACAAAGAATGTTGAAGACTGAAGCAAAATTAGCTCCTTAGAAGCTGTGCAGTTCACTTTCCAAGCCCCTAAACAGAGAGGTTCTTGATCTCTGCAGGTACACATGACATAGACATTTCTATAGCAGGGGATAGCTTCGACAATATTTGTTTCATAGAATTATTACTTAAAGGGTTACTATTCCCATCTCTACATTTTATCGCAAAAATGGAAAAAATTGCTTCTAGGTCCTGGCCATGAGGGTTGGGGTTATGAAAACAGCTGAGTTCAGAGTGCACTACACTGTTAGCATAACTTTCATTAAAAATGAAAATGGATAATATATAGAGCATAGTGTGGCAGCGCTTGGCTTTTCTCATAACCCCATTTCTGGTTAACGAGACATAAATACAGGTATTTCCATCTTAGCCATGAAAGGTAGAGATGGGAATAACCCATTAAACATTGTAGAATTTTAGATGAATTAAGGTATGTTATTTTTATTTGGTCACTCTCTTTTGGTATTATTAAGCACTTGGTGTTTAATTTAAATGTGTACACTGCTTCTATCTAAGTGACACTATTTAACACAAGAAGAACGCCTACATCTAAAAAAATTAAAAATTGATAAATCCCTCAGGCCAGATCACATTTAACCATGGATATTGAGGGACTTGAGCTCAGTAATTGACAGACCGCTGTATCTCATTTTCTTAGACTCTCTTGTAACAGCATTGGTGCCTCAGGATTGGAGGATTGCTGATGTGGTACCGATAATTAAAAAAGGTAAGAGGGTGGATCCAGGTAATTACTATCCGGTAAATCTGACATCAGTGGTGTGCAAGGTTTTTGAGGGCATTACAAGAGATAATATAATAACTGATAACCAACATGGATTTATGGAAGATAGGTTGTGTCTAACCAACATGTTGGGTTTCTATGAGGAGATAAGTACAAATCTGGATTTTGGCAATACAGCTGATGTGATTTATCTGGACTTTGTAAAGACATTTGATACTGTACCACATAATAGCCTTATACTGAAGCTCCAGAAGCAGGGACTTGGGGAAACTATATACAGATGGGTAAAGAATTTGCTAAAAGACAGGAAATCATCATCATCGTACATTCTCTAAATGGGCGATAGTCAGCAGTGGGGACCGCAGGGATCTGTGCTGAGACCGATTATTTTTAATCTTTTTATTAATGAGCTTATGGATGGGATTGAGAGTTAAGTGTCAGTATTTGCTGATTACACTAAACTATGTAAGATATTTAAAACTGACCCTGATAGTACAATATTACAAAACAATCTGGAAATGATGTGTGAATGTGTAGGATGGTGGTCTGCAAACTGCACCCCCACTAAGATGTCATTGCTTTTAAGTGAATGTGTAATGTGTATTTATATGTATAGTGTTAATAATATGTTTAAATTCCCTCTGTGTGTCTATTGGCATAGTGCTACCAATCCCTGTTAGATGCCCCCAGTGCTGGGTTCCCTGCTGTAGTTGAAAGGGGAAGATTAGGCATCAGGAACAGAAACAGGGCTGGGAGAGTTAACTGCAGAGTGAGGGGAATATAATATTGTGTATTATATGATTATAGTCAGTATATATGGTGGAGAGAAAAGGGCAGACATAACATGGAGGAGGAAGTATAGGTGACCAGAGACAGATTGTAGCTTAACTGTAGCACACCAGTGGATCGGGAGAAAATGCTCATCACCGGGATGGTGAGGATCAAGGGGGATGTCAAGGGTGGCCCTGCCTGGTTTTGTGACCCCGAGAAGTACACGGAGGTAGAGGGGGAATAAGGGTGATGGTGGAGGTTGATTTTGTGACGCCACATGCGGTATGCAGCCAGGGAATTAGCCGCCGCTGCTGTCGCTGTCCTTCGGGGTGGATGGTAGTAGCAGCTGAGGTGTTTCTGCTCCCCACAGGTGGAGTGGGCCCCGGGGAGGATGATGAGCGGTCTAGTAATGGCGGGTGCCGATTCGTGGGGCGGCGGCATCAGGAAAGACAGGCTGCAGATTCCAGGTTTTACTCACAGTTCTTTAAGTAACCCGATTGCCGCTTTAGAGGCACTGGCCACCACTGTTATAGGCCCCAGCCGATCCTGAGCAATTGGAGATCACTGCCGGTGTTCCCACTGTGAGTCCTTTCTGGTCGGGGTCCCTTCAATCCCAGTGTGTGTGGAATATGGAATGGGTCGTGGGTGTTTCCTGCACTCACCGCAGACCCTGGAATCCCGTGTAGCTGTAGAGAACTCGGGCTGAGCTGGATGCTCCAAGCCCCGAGTCCTATGGCGCTCCCAGAAGTGTGAAGGTAGAAGAAGGTGGACCGAGGTCTCAGTGTGCATCTCATCCCAAGCTTTGCCCGGGGCTAACTGACTATGTGTGAAGATGCTCCTTCCCTTTTCCCCAAGTTGTGCCCGCCCCCCAGATGGCTGGCTCCAGTGACCGGAAAAGTCCCATGCTTCGTGATGGCCAACACCCCTGCCTACCCTAGGCCTTCCTCACAGTGGGAAGACACCTAAATGTTTCTGGTGTGTGAATGTGAGAATCACCAGCGATTAACCTCTCCTTACCCAGGATGAGTACTGCATCCTAAAAAAGATGCAGTACCCTGTGGCAACTGAAGCTTCAGGGGCGCCACATAACCCCTTCACTCCCAGCCAATTTTCCGTTTTCCATTGGTTGTTTTTTCGCTCACCTTTTTCCGAGAGCCGTAACATTTTTATTTTTCCATCAATCTTGCCATATGAGGGCTTGTTTTTTGCACAACAAGTTGTACTTTTAAATGAAATCATGAGTTTTACCATATAGTGTACTGGAAAATGGCAAGAAAATTCAAAATGCGGAAAAATTGAAAAAAAGTGCGATTGCATGATTGTTTTTGAGATATTTTATTCACTGTGTTGACTATATGGTAAAACTGATGTGTTGGTGTGATGTCTCAGGTCGGTGCGAGTTCGTAGACATCAAACATGTATAAGTTTACTTTTATCTAAGGGGTAAAAAGAATCAGAAGTTTGAAAAAAAAAAGTGGCGCACATTTTTCGCTATTTCAGCAACCCGTAGCGTTCTTATTTTTCAGGATATGGGGCTCAGTGACAGCTTATTTTTTGCGTCTTGAACTGACATTTTTAATGCTACAATTATTGCGCAGATGCTACATTTTGATCGCCTGTTATTGCATTTTGCGCAAAATTTGCGGCAACCAAAAAATGTAATTTTGGCATTTGGATTTTTTTGATGCTATGCGTTTAGCAATCAGTTTAATTGATTTTATATTTTGATAGATCGGGCATTTCTGAACGCGGCGATACTAAATGTGTGTATATTTTTTTATTTTTTTAACTCTTTTTAATTTTCAATGGGGCGAATGGGGGGTGATTTGAACTTTTGAAGTTTTTTTTTTTTTTTTTATACTTATTCTGGTTCATTTCTCCCAATCAAATCAGCATCGCTCAGATCGGAAGAAATGCTCATCTCTTGTAACCTGCAGTACTCGGCTGCTTATTACAGGACCTGATTCATGTGAGCTGCAGGAGTCATCAAATGACACTGTACTACCATGACAACCATCGGATCCATGTGATCACATCACGTGACTTCTGGGAGAGGTCGGTGAGTATGTGATTATCGCGATCGCCATTTAAGAGTACAGGTGGATAGCGATTCCAATTGTGCCTGCAAGGCACTCATGTCAGCTGTACAAATCAGCTGACATGTGCGCTGATGGCCACCGGCTGCTGTAGCCGGTGAGAATTAACACTATGACCGCAGGGACGTAATATTACTGCCCGTGGTCGGTAAGGGGTTAAGCTCCATGGTGTTGTTTTGAGGGACCTGATAGCGTCCCCACCAAGCAGGCAAATGTCAACAGTGTGGACAGTGGGGAATCAGTTTTGACTGAAGGTCACTGACATAGGAGAACATATTTTAAGAGGGACTCTGAAGAAGTAGCATAGCCATCCAGGGTACTCTAATCACAATGATACACCTTGACCCATGTGATTAGACACCTGGGAACAGAGGTGCACTTATTTCTCCCTCCCCTCCTTAGTAGCTGGTGTGAGTGAACTTCTCTGTAACCATAACGGAAGAGCTGGTCTGTAATGAAATGCTAATGACTGTTGTGACATCAAATTTAAAATGTGTTGCAAGTGTGACGCCCTGGACTAGCCAGGTAGTCACAGGTAGGCCCTTACACAAACACCTCCGGAGTCCGGAGAGCCTGAGACAGGAAACAGTGAGAGAGTTGAGTTTGGTCAGTTTGGAGTGGAGTCAAGTTCAAGTGTAGCAGGCCTGAGGTGTCAGATCTGCAGCGTCAACACTGACCGGTGCCAGGGTCGTAGCCCTGGTACCGCAAGGAGGCAGACGGTGGTGGCCGCCTGCAGGAGCTGGGATTACAGCCGGTGGAACTGTAAGGGACTGGGACCGGGTAACCGATTGGAAACCGGAGCACCAGGAGGGGTACTCAGACCCAGTACGAGGCCCAGAAACCACTGGATCGAGTCGAATCCACTGATTGAGGACTGGACTTTAGGTCCCTTCCCACCTAAGACCCGACTGAAGACAACAGCCCAACCATAGGGATAGAAAGCCACTGTCCAGGCATCGAGATCCCACGGGCCAGCGTCTGCGGGCAAACGGGCTCTACCGGCACACACAAGGCTGGGGAGTGGACTACCGTTGCTTAGGCATAGGAGTCATCATTTCTACCAAAAGTGAGGTGCAGGAGAAAGGCGGAAACCACCAACCTGAAAAGGGGAAAAGCACAGCCGGCCGCGGGCACCGTCCACCATCTTGTTTGGTTTACCAGAGACTCCAGCGTTTCTGTAATAGTGAGTACAACAGTGCCTTCGGGCCGCGCACTGCACCGTACCGATACGCCAGCACGCATCCATTGCCCCGCCTCAGCACCTCCCTCAGGCCCCCGGGACCATCATCCCCCTACCCACAGAGGGGGCAACACCGTCCCCGGGAGCCTAGTCAACGGCAGCGGTGGTGTCCATCCATTCACCACAATCCGTGGGTGGCGTCACGAACTTAATCCCCAAACAACCGCGGCCCCGGCCATGGACCTCTCCACCGAACCCCACCCCTTACGTAGCGCCAGCATCCCACCTTTCAGAGTGACGTGACCCCCCTGGGTCCGAGAGGAGCTCGAGCCACCCAACAGAAACGAGCCCGGATCCGAGCGGCTCGGCTGTGGCCGAGCGAGGGGCGGTACACAAGCAAAGTGGGACAGTATTTGTAACTTGTTGTCAGTAAAATGTGTTTAGTTTTTAACAGTTATGGACTCATCCTTAATAACTTTGAATAGGTTACTGTACAGTGTGAACCAGACGATGAAAAGCTGGCCTGTGGTTGAGAAGTACTTGTGCAAAAAGAAAAAACCTCTAAACACCTTCAACCACGCTCGTCTGTAGCATGCCAGGGCAAAGAAGCTGAATCCAGCTCGCTGACAACTGCTGCCCTTGTCCATGTCACAAATGGGCAAGCACTTGGCAAATGAGGTTTAACGTTGATAGATGTAGAGCAATGCACCTAGGACGGAGTAATCCTATTGCTGCCTATACATTAAATGGAAGTAAACTCAGGACTACAGAACAGGAGAAAGACTTGGGGATTCTGTCTCAAGCAGCAGCTGCAAAAGCAAACAAGATTATAGGATGTATAAAAAGAGAGATAAAATCTTGAGATTCGAATTATTATCCCTCTATAAATCACTTGTAAGACCACATCTAAAATATGGGATCCAGTTTTGGCTCCACATTTTAAACAGGATTTTGAGAAGTTAGTCAGTACAAAGGCGGGCAACTAGATTATTACAAGGGATTCAAGGCCTTTCAGATGATGAACAGTTGAGCTTCTTTAGCTTAGAAAGAAGACGTCTAAGAGGAGTTATCATTTATATGGATAAATACATGTTTGGTCAATACAAAGGGCTGGTGTGACGCCCTGGCCTTTCAGGTCGTCACACTGTATTGTGCAATCTGCCCTTCTGCACATTATCCACCTCCTCCTTGGTTACGGGTCCCTGACCTTTGGTGTTGCCAAGATCAAGCTAATCAAAATCCTAGGAACACTCTGCACCACACCCACCAGACACACCAATGGACAGCCTGAAGGGAATAGGGTTGCCCACTGGGGGGTTAGTTAATGGGAAGTCAGGAGAATTTCAGTTGAGAAGTGACTCTCGAGAGGAGAGGTCAGAAGCTGGGCTCCTTAGTACTACTAGGTAGCAGACATTGGTCTGGACCTGGTAGGAGCTGGACCCCGGTCGCAGGGGATCATGACAAGGGGCACGGACTGTCAAGGAGGACAGCCGGCGGCCTTTTGCCATCACCGGGCAGGGACCAGGGCACGACAGGGTACGTGGACCCTAGGCCAGGAAGTAGCTTCAGGCGTCCTGGTATTTTACCCGACGAGGATGGAGCCTTCAACATTCGTTCTCCACCTGCTCCAAAATCGGGCTACTAGCGCAATGAGGGGGATAGGACTTTCCCCAATACATAGTCCAGAAAATCCCAAGCATGAACCATGAGAGCAAGCTCACCCAGTTAGCCACACTGGTGAGCAGGACCCGACTAGTTTTATGCTATATGGACCAGTCAGAAGAAAAGGTGCCAAGGAAGAGGTCACAGACTAACAGGCAACACCAATGGGCATGGGATCCAGGCGTGCTCCCTCCAAGTGGCAGCAGTGTCAAGAACTTTGGTTAACCACAGTTGTCGGTTTCAGAGTTATTGGACTGAGTGAGTACAAAAGTGACCCTTACCATCCCAACGGCACCTCCATGTCGTCCTCATCGAGTCCCCGGGCATTCCCCCTACCGGTGGAGGGATTAAACACCAGGTTGCCCCCACCATCACCACCGGGTACTCCCAACTGCAGCGGTGGTACTCCACCTTACCACACACCACGGGGTGGCGTCACGAGCTTTCCACATCCTCCCTTGTAAATACTCCCCCTTTTATTCCAAGTGGCCACGCGACCCTGACCCCCGGGTCCGAAGATCCCTCGGGCCACCGCGGATCCGGATCCGAGCAGCAGCGGCAGGCTGCTGATGCGGGGGTGGCACACCCTGGCACATGACTTATTCCTTCCAAAGTAGGACTGTGCACTCCTTCCCACCAGTTTAAGCCGAGTTAAAATTTTCTATTAGCCAACCCATAAAATTGTAGACTTTTTAGCCCCGGTAGAAGCACTTAGGTAGGGAACTAGCAAAGAGATATGACTTGATGCTGGCAGCTGGGCATGTTCAAATTCCTATATTTAATGTTTTGCATACTTTAGTGTTTCAGAGTGCAGCTGTACATTTATTAAAGTCTAATTTATGTTAAGTTTGCACTTATTCTCATTTGCTTGTTAGGAGGTGTTGTCAGTTTTCTCATTTTAGATTTTCGGGTCATGCCTTCTGACTGAGCACTCCTTCCCACCAGCTTAGGTGATTTTTAATCTTCTAATAGAAGGTTCCTGCATGCCCATAAAATTATAGGCTTTTCAACCCAGGCAGAGGCATTTAGGTAGGATGTTAAGGTATGCAAACATTGAAAATAGTAATTTGAACATGCATTAGTGCGAAGGAAAAAAATATTGAGACATGTAGCCTATAAAAAAGCCCTGTTTTGTGTGAGCCCAGCAGCCAGCGTCAAAGCCTATCTCTTTGCCGGGTCCCTACTCAGAGAGCACCTATATATTTGTTATAATAAATATCACTTGCCACATGTCCACTTTATATTAGAACTATTTTTTAAACCTAATTTTTTTTTCTTAGGAAGTTAGAGTGGTTACAAGTTTATCAGCAATTTCAAATTTTTCCAACAAAATATACAATACCATTTTTTTAGGGACCACACCATATTTGAAGTGACTTTCAGGGGCTCATGTGGCATAAAATAACCCATAGTGACATAATTTTAAAAACTACACCCCATAAAGTGCTCAAAACCACATGCAAGAAGTGTGATTTTTTAACACTTTAGGTGCATCACAGGAACAAAAGCAATGTGGAAGGAGAAAATTCAAATTTTACTTTCCCACAAAAATAATAATTTAGCCCCAAATTTTGCATCTTTACAAGGGTAACAGAAGAAAATGCACCATAAATTTTGTTGTGCAATTTCCCCTGAGTACTGTTTGTTGGGTGCACAGTGTGGCTTGGAAGGAAAGGAGCGCCATTCAACTTTTGGAAATCAAAATCAGTTGATTTAGATAGCAGATGCCATTCAACTTTTGGAAATCAAAATCAGTTGCTTGAGATAGCAGACACCATGTCACACTTGTACAGCTCCTGATGTGCCTAAACAGTGAAACCCCTAGAAGTGACCCCATTTTGGAAATTAGACCACTCAAGGAATTTCTTGAGTGACTCTCCTATGTTATATTCATTAAAATCACATAGTACTGACCTAAACTCTTGATACAAGGACTACTTTATGCACTTGTGTGTTGCACTGGCATCCCTGCACCCCTTGCTCCCCTTTATGCAGGCACGCACACTTACTCATCACCTCGTCCCGCTCTTACCATGTTACCTGGGGACCCCACGGTTCTCCACATGGGTGTTTCCTGTTTCCCTCTCCTGAGGCCTGTGTGCGCTGCACAGGTCCTCTGGATCTGCTCCTAGGGCATGTGTGCCGCTGCCCTTCTTTTAAAGGGCCAGCACATCATTCCCTGAAAGTGCCTCTCAGCCTATCACTGTGAGGCACTCAATAATTAAGGTGCTCTACCAGTAGGGGAGGTGCCTGATCAACGTGTTCAGTTAGTTAGTGGTTTTGTTTCCCTAGCCAGCTAGTTGTTATTATGTCCCCTTGTCCGTCCTGCCCTGTTGGTACCTGGTTCCTGTCCATCCAGCTCTTATGATACCTTGTACCTGTATATCCTGCCCTGTTGGTACTCTGTACCTGTCCACCCTGGCCGTGCCTCTGCCTCAGCCACTCTACTGGTGTCCGTCAACCCTGGCTGAGTAATCTGCCTCAGCCATCCAGGTGGTTCCAGCTTTACTAGTGACTTAGTCTTTAAACCCCAACTGTGCCATCTGTCTCAGCTACCCCGGTGGGTCCTATCCTTACTAGAAATTCTGCCTGTCTTTCTTGGCCATGCTATCTGTCTCACCTACCCCGGTGGTTCCTGTCCTTGCTAGAGACTCTGCCTGTCCATCCTGGCAATGCTGTCTGCCTCAGCTATCACTCAGCTGGTTCCTGTCTACACTGAAGACTCATCTTCTCAGCAGTTGTGTCTGTCTCTGCCCTGGGGGTCAGATGCCATAGTCCCGGGTACTGCCCTGGGAGTGGCACTTGGCATCTGCCTCGCGGTGTATGTACTTAGTCAAATCCCTCACACTAAATGGTAAGCATGGGGTCCCCCTGTGGTCCAGTGGGTCCACTTCAGCTCAGCACTTTACCATCTCTGGCGGTGAGTATTACAGTGTGCACTTAATAGGGGATTTGTACAATATTTCTATAAGTAATATTATATCCTTTGATTATTTAATCTATAAAAAGATAAGGTTGTACATTTTATAAAATCTTTATCTATGCACTTTATATGAGCATTTGTGCAATATTAGAGTGCTTTTCTACACTATATACACTCATCAATACTCAGTCAACATACCTTAAAAAATCATTAGCAGCTTATTGTACTTACTGCACTTTATATTGGGCTTTGGAGCAATATTTGTAAGCATACACTCAACATCATAGTAATAGAACCAGTACAATAGTATTATAATTAGTGATGAGCGAGTATGCTTGTTACTACTCGGTACTCGCACGAGTATCACTGTACTCGGGCTACTCGGCGGGGACCGAGTAATCTCGCGATACTCGTGCTGTACTTGTGGTCTTCATCCCTGCATGTTGGCGCTCTTTTGAGAGCCAGCCCTCATGCAGGGATTGGCTGGCAGACCACTGCAATGCCACAGCCCTGTTAGGCTAAGTTCACATTTCCGCTAAAATCTATCAGTCACAATCCGCTGCTCTTGTAAACAGTGGAATCCGTTTAGCGGATTCCGCTGCTCCCATAGACTTGTATGAGCAGCGGATTGTGACTGATGATGCTGCGTTGCACCCTCCGCCCGACTGATCAGTCGTGGAACGACTGACCGCCGGGCGGGAGGAACGCAGCATGTAACGTTTTTTGAGCAGCGAGATCCGTCGGATTTCGCTGCGCATGCTCTCTGGCTCCCTGCACACGTCACCAGCTTTGGTTGGTTACCCGATATTTACCCTGGTTACGGTGCAAGGAGCCAGCGCTAAGCGGTGTAGGCCCGTAACCAAGGTAAATATCGGGTAACCAAGGTAAACATCGGGTGCTTTGCTGTTACCCGATATTTAGGCTGGTTACGTGTGCAGGGAGGCCGACACTTCCCCGCTCGGCCCCGCCCCCTCCCACACTCCGCACATGTATGTACACACACACACACACACACACACACACCTGTCCCCAGCCATGCAGACAAGCACTGACACCTTCGTCTGGCCCCGCCCCCTGCTCGGCTCCGCCCCCTCCCGCACTTTGCATGTGCACGCACACACATACATACATACATACATACATACATACATGCACATACACACACTCACTCATACATACACTCACCTGTCCCCAGCCATGCAGACCGCAGCACTTCTACTGACATCCTCAGCGCCGGGCCCCGCCCCCCGCTCGGCTCCGCCCCCTCCCGCACTTTGCATGTGCACACACATACATACATACATACATACATACATACATACATACATACATACATGCACATACACACACTCACTCACTCACAGATACACTCACCTGTCCCCAGCCATGCAGACCGCAGCACTTCCACTGACATCCTCAGCGCCTGGCCCCGCCCCCCGCTCGGCTCCGCCCCCTCCCGCACTTTGCATGTGCACACACATACATACATACATACATACATACATACATACATACATGCACATACACACACTCACTCACTCACAGATACACTCACCTGTCCCCAGCCATGCAGACCGCAGCACTTCCACTGACATCCTCAGCACTTGGCCCCGCCCCCCGCTCGGCTCTGCCCCCGAACTCCGCCCCCCGCACACAACGGAATCCGACAAAGAATTCTGTTCTTTGTCATCCATTGTACAGCGTTGAACAGCGCATCAGTCACATGCGTCAAGCGACGCATGTGACTGATACAAATCAACGGAAATGTGAACTTAGCCTGAGTTGTGGAATTGCAGTGATTGGCCGGCCCGCACAGCATGACCGAGCCTTTATACCGGCGGGCGCGCTGTGCTCTGCACACAGCCATCCAGACAGTCAGTGCAGGGAGAGTGTTGCTGCTTCAGGGAAAGGTTTGCGGCCCTTTATAGTTATTTCCGTAGCAGGGCTGCAAACAGTGTGACCAGAAGTCCTTCTCCGGACTATTTTAGTTGTATACAGGCAGGCAGGGTATAGCCAGGTTGGAGTACAGGAGCAGAGTCCTTCTCAGGACTATTGTTGCTGTATACAGGCAGGGCAGGCAGGGTATAGCCAGGTCGGAATACAGGCTAGTGACCAGAAGAGTCCTTCTCAGGACTATTGTAGCTGTATACAGGCAGGCAGGCAGGGTATATAGCCATTCCTAGTGGTGACCGTATACCAGCCTTCATCACCATATCTGGGGCTGGTGTACACAGTCTAAAACAGTCCTGATAGTGTCAGACTTCTCAGTAATTGTCGCTCCTAAAAACCTGTTAGGTTCTTAGTGCGTCCGTGCTAGCATTTAAAAACTGCACGTGTGTGCCTGTCGGTGGCAGCGTACAGGTGCACTTGTGTGTGTTTTGCACAAACTAGGATATAACGCACAAGTCTAGTGAATAATACACGTCAGTCAGCAGTGTCTGATAGTGTCAAACTTCTCAGTAATTGTCGCTCCTAAAAACCTGTTAGGTTCTTAGTGCGTCCGTGCTTGCATTTAAAAACCGCACGTGTGTGCCTGTCAGTGGCAGCGTACAGGTGCACTTGTGTGCGTTTTGCACAAACTTGGATATAACACACAAGTCTAGTGAATACACGTCAGCACAGCATTGCAAAATGCGCAAGGGCGTTGGCAACGAACAAGGAAGTGGACGTGATGGTGGAGCAGGCAGAGGCCGAGGTCGTGGGCAAGCTCTAATTTCGCCACAACAAAGGGCCACATCTACTCGCTCGCACGTCCTTTCCCAAATTCTTGGGGACCACAGCAGTACACCGCTCTTGAACTAAGACCAGTGTCAACAGGTTGTTAGTTGGATAGCGGATAATGCTTCCAGTCAGATTGGCACCACCACAAACATTCTGTCTTCCACACGGTCAAGTGTCAGTAGCCGTGATACTGCACCGCACATTTCAGAACCTGATCCTCCTTCGTACCACAAGGCTGAGTACACGTCCACGGACATTATTGATCCCACACTTGGACACTCGGAAGAGTTGTTCACGTTTCCATTCGCACATTCTGGCCTCTCGCCAGCTCCTGTTGAAGTGGGTCATGAGGAGATCGTATGTACAGATGCCCAAATATTTGAGCAGCCACATTCTCACGAAGTTGGCAATGTGTCTCAACAAGGGGTGGACGATGATGAGACACAATTGTCAGGAAGTCAGGAGGAGGAGCAGGGTGCGGAAAAGGAAGACGACGTGGTGGATGATCCAGTAACTGACCCAACCTGGCAGGAGGATATGCAGAGCGAGGACAGCAGTGCACAGGGGGAGGGAGGCGTAGCATCCCAACAGGCAGTAAGAAGCAGGGTGGTGGCCCCAGGCAGAAGTCAGGCAACCGTTCCCCGGAACAACAACACGACACAAGGTGCCTGTACAAATGTTAGGTCTTTCCGAGTCTGGCAGTTTTTTAAGTTGGCTCCAGATGATTCTAAAAAGGCCATTTGCAACACTTGCCGTGCCAGCATCAGCAGGGGTACCAAAACTAGCAGCCTGACCACCACCAGCATGATCAGGCACATGTCAGCCAAGCACCCGACTTTGTGGGAGGTACAACAGAGTCAAGGAGCAGTGCTTGCTGATGTCACTGCTACGTCTTCGCTTGTTGTGCATGCGAGCCAATCCCCTGTCCATGCTGCCTGCGAACAAGCCTCCTCCGGCCCTGCACCTGCAGTTGCCTACGCAAAAATAACACCATCATCAAGCACGTCCTTGTCCCAGCGTAGCGTTCAGTTATCCATTCAGCAAACCTTTGAACGCAGGCGCAAATACACTGCCAACGCCCCACATGCCACAGTTCTAAATGCTAACATTTCGCGACTGCTTGCGCTGGAAATGTTGCCTTTTAGGCTGGTGGAGACAGAAGCATTCCGCGACCTGATGGCGGCGGCTGTCCCACGTTACTCGGTACCCAGCCGCCACTATTTCTCCCGATTTGCCGTCCCCGCATTGCATAACCACGTGTCACAAAACATCACACGTGCCCTGAACAACGCTGTTTCAGCCAAAGTCCACCTAACCACAGACACGTGGACAAGTGCTTGTGGGCAAGGCCGCTACATCTCGTTGACGGCACACTGGGTCAATATTGTGGAAGCTGGGACCCAGTCTGAGCGAGGGACGGAACACGTCCTTCCCACACCAAGGTTTGCAGGCCCTACCTCAGTCAGGGTTTCACCCACACTCTACAGCTCCGGAATGTCATGCTTCTCAGCCTCATCCTCCTCCTGCGCATCCTCATCCACTTTACCCTCCACACCTGTCCCAAGCTGGAAGCACTGCAGCACTGCCTCGGCGAAGCAGCAACAGGCTGTGCTGAAGCTAATCTGCATAGGTGACAAACCCCACAATGCAGAAGAGGTGTGGACAGCTCTGAAACAGCAGGCAGATCACTGGCTCACACCTCTGAACCTAAAGCCAGGAAAGGTCGTGTGTGACAATGGCCGGAACCTGGTGGCGGCTTTGAGGCGAGGCCAGCTGACACATGTTCCATGCGTGGTCCATGTGCTCAACCTCGTGGTTCAGCGGTTTCTAAAGTCATACCCAGAGCTGTCTGATCTGCTGGTAAAAGTTCGCCGCCTGTCTGCACATTTTCGAAAGTCACCTACTGCTTCAGCCGGCCTTGCCGGCTTTCAGCGCTGTTTGCATCTTCCGGCTCACAGACTGGTGTGTGATCTCCCCACGCGTTGGAATTCAACTCTGCACATGTTGGTCAGGATATGTGAGCAGAAGAGGGCAGTTGTTGAGTACCTGCATCACCTAAGCCGTCGGGAAATGGGTCAAACTCCACACATAACACCTGAGGAGTGGAGATGGATGTCCAACCTATGTACCATTCTCCAAAACTTTGAGGACTCCACCAAGATGGTGAGTGGGGATGACGCCATTATTAGCGTCACCATACCGCTTCTCTGCCTTCTAAAACGGTCTCTGCTCAAAAACAAACATGATGCATTGCAGGCGGAGTGCGATGAGTTGGAGCAAGAAACAGTAGTGGGTGTGGGTGATAACACACAGCCGAGCCTCGTCTCATCACAACGTGCAGTGGAGGACTATGACGAGGAGGAGGATGAAGACATAGAGCAACTCTCCGGCCAAATTGAGGATATGACATGCACACCAGTCATATCCTCGGTTCAGCGTGGCTGGCCAGAGGACAGGGTAGATGAGGAGGAGGAGGAGGACAGCATGTGCAGTCATCGTGTTGGTCAGGATACTGAAGTACTGGCTGTTAGGAGTCTGGCACACATGGCTGACTTTATGGTAAGCTGCCTGTCTCGTGACCCTCGCGTTAAGAACATCTTGGCCAACAATCATTACTGGTTGGTAACACTGTTAGACCCACGCTACAAGGAGAACTTTATGTCTCTTATTCCCGAGGTGGAGAGGTCAGCCAAAATGCAGCAGTTCCGGAAGGCCATAGTCACGGAAGTAGGCAAAGCATTCCCCTCACAAAACGCTAGCGGCATAGGTCAGGAATCAGTGGACATCCAAGGCGTACAGCCGAGAGGGGCACAAGTCCAATCCGCCAGAGGTAGGGGAACAGTCTTTAAGATGTGGGACAGTTTTCTCAGCCCCTCACGTACCACAGCCCCTGAGGTGCGGGGTAGTGCCACAAGAAATCCTAAGTTTGCCCAGATGCTCAAGGAGTACCTTGCAGATCGAACAACTGTACTCCGACATTCCTCTGTGCCTTACAATTATTGGGTATCCAAGCTGGACACGTGGCATGAATTGGCTCTCTACGCCTTGGAAGTCCTGGCCTGCCCTGCCGCTAGCGTTTTGTCAGAGCGTGCTTTTAGTGCCGCAGGTGGAATCATTACAGATAAACGAACCCGCCTGTCAACTGAAAATGCTGACAGGCTGACTCTGATCAAGATGAGCAAGGGTTGGATTGGGCCAGACTTCACCACACCACCAGCAAATGAGAGCGGAATTTAACATTTGTAACGGGAGTTTGCCATGTACCTACACTCACCCATGGGTACACACTTCTAGACTTTGGATAATCGCTGGACTGCTCCTCCTTCTCCTCATGCGCCACCATGATGACCGTTACAATAGTTAGGCCGTTGTTTCAGGTATACCCCCAGTGGTAAATTTTTTCGCCCATTCTTTCAGAATGGACATTACAACGACAGGAGACCCGCTCCTTTGCAATGGGAACAATGTTTTGAGGCCCTCATGCACGTCTCTATCCAGGGACAATGTGGAGCCTCCCAATTTTTGGCTGCCCTGCCTAAGGGCTATACTACAATAGACCCACTTTCTTACAATGGACACTTCAGGTTTACAGGCCCTCATGCACGTCTCTATCCAGGGACAATGTGGAGCCTCCCAATTTTTGGCTGCCCTGCCAAAGGGCTATACTACAATAGACCCACTTTCTTACAATGGGCACTTCAGGTTTACAGGCCATCATGCACGTCTCTATCCAGGGACAATGTGGAGCCTCCCACTTTTTGGCTGCACTGCCAAAGGGCTATACTACAAAAGACCCACTTCCTTACAATGGGCACTTCAGGTTTACAGGCACTCATGCACGTCTCTATCCAGGGACAATGTGGAGCCTCCCAATTTTTGGCTGCCCTGCCAAAGGGCTATACTACAATAGACCCACTTTCTTACAATGGGCACTTCAGGTTTACAGGCCCTCATGCACGTCTCTATCCAGGGACAATGTGGAGCCTCCCACTTTTTGGCTGCCCTGCCAAAGGGCTATACTACAATAGACCCACTTTCTTACAATGGGCACTTCAGGTTTACAGGCACTCATGCACGTCTCTATCCAGGGACAATGTGGAGCCTCCCAATTTTTGGCTGCCCTGCCAAAGGGCTATACTACAATAGACCCACTTTCTTACAATGGGCACTTCAGGTTTACAGGCCCTCATGCACGTCTCTATCCAGGGACAATGTGGAGCCTCCCAATTTTTGGCTGCCCTGCCAAAGGGCTATACTACAAAAGACCCACTTCCTTACAATGGGCACTTCTGGTTTACAGGCCATCATGCACGTCCCTATCCAGGGACAATGTGGAGCCTCCCAATTTTTGGCTGCCCTGCCTAAGGGCTATACTACAATAGACCCACTTTCTTACAATGGGCACTTCAGGTTTACAGGCCCTCATGCACGTCTGTATGCAGGGGCATTGGTGAACCTCACAATTTTGGACTGCCCTGGCAAAGGAAAATACTACAAAGACTCACTTCCTCAAAATGGGCACATTAGACTCAAGAGGCCTTCATGTACGTCTCTTCTCAGGGACATCGGAGTGCCACACAATGTTTTCACGTAAAATCTTTCATGTAATCTCCAAAAGTAACATACACCAGCTCTATCTCACTATTGGGTATGTGCCCTTAATATTTCCGCCATGAAAATTCATTTTGGTGTCATTTTTGAAGGTTTTCTGGTGAGTCCGTAAAAATGGCGTAAAACGCGGACAAAATTGTTCACAGCTGTGACTTTTGAGTGATAAATGCTTCAAGGGGTCTTCCCCATGCTGTTGCCATGTCATTTGAGCACTCTTCTGAGACTTTTGTGACATTTTTAGGGTTTCTACATGCTGCCGGGGGTCATTTCAGAAAAATACTCGGGTCTCCCATAGGATAACATTGGGCTCGGTGCTCGGGCCGAGTACACGAGTATCTTGGGATGCTCGGCCCGAGCCTCGAGCACCCGAGCTTTTTAGTACTCGCTCATCACTAATTATAATCCATTACCATACTTAGATGTTTTTTGGACTATTAGAGATGAACTGGCCTGGTCTCTTTCTGTAGTTACCGCTTTGCTATTTTATCTACAAAAAAAAAAGGATTTTAATCTTATAGTTAATAAAATGTATGTATCTTTTTTATTTATTCTCTTGAGCCTTATTTTCTAAAACAATACTCTTAGAAATTAGTTTGGATTTCACTCACGTAAATTGTCTAGATATGTGATAAGCAGTGCACCTTGAACCCCCAGGTACTTCAAAAAAGGGTATAAAGTTGAACTGTGAAAATAAAAAATATTTTTCCCACAAAAATGTTTTAGCTCCATATTTAGCAATTTCACAAGGGTAATTATTAGACTATTGGAATACAACATTGGCTGGAATTGTCGCCATTTGCATTTGGAAAGTCCCTGATGTGCATAAACAGTAGAAAACCTAACAAATGACCACATTTTGGAAACTAGACCCCTGGAGGAATTTCACAGCCTTTTTTAACATGGAGCTTGTGAAAATAAAAAAATCTCTTTTTTTCCCCATAAAAACGTTATTTTAGCTCTAAGTTTAGCATTTTACAAGGTTAGCAGGAGAAATTGCACATAGAAGAACACTAATACCCCATATGTGGAAAAAGACTAATGTTTGTGTGCATGGCAGAGTTTGGAAGGGAAGGAGCACTATTTGATTCTTAAGCCCGCTTTACACGCTGCAATGTATCTTACAATGTGTCGGTGGGGTCACGTCGTAAGTGACGCACATCCGGCATCATAAGTGTGTAACAGTTACGTGTGATTGCGATTGAACGGTAAAACGTTCATCACACACACATCGTTCATTTCTCATGAATTGAACATCAGATTGTTCATCGTACCCGGGGTAGCACACATCGCAGTGTGAGACACCCCGGGAACGATGAACAGATCTTACCTGCGTCCAGCGGCTCCCGACCGGTAATGCGGAAGGAAGGAGGTGGGCGGGATGTTTACGTCCCACTCAGCTCCGCCCCTCCGCTTCTATTGGCCGGCTGCTGCGTGACGTCGATGTGACGCCGAACGTCCCTCCCACTCCAGGAAGTGGACGTTCGCCGCCCACATCAAGGTCGTATGGACGGGTAAAACGTGTGACGGGGGTTAATCGTTTGTGCGGCATGTTGAACAAATTAAACATGCCGCACATACGATGGGGGCGGTTACGATCGCATACAATATCGTATGCAGAATCGTAACATGTAAAGCAGGCTTTAGAGCGAAAAATTGTCTGGAATAGATTGTGTACAGCATGTCATGTTTGTACAGCCACCAATGTTCCAAAACAGTAGAAATACCGCAAAAGTGATCCCATTTTAAAAATGACACCCCTAAAGATATTTATCTAGGTGTGTGATGAGCATCTTGAACCTATTGGTGCTTCCCAGAATTCTATAATATTGGGCAATGAAAGTGAAATATTATGGGGGTTTTTTCAACGAAATTATGCTTGAGGCAGATATTTTTAATTTTTACATGAGCCTTATGTGCTCACTATACTGTAGGTGAGTGCAATAATTACATATATTGCCAATATAAGTTCAAAGGTTTACTACGCTCAGAAAAAGCGCCATACCGTGTCTTTTCCTTCTTCCCTACAGGGGATTATATTGAATCATTTTTACAAGGGTAACAGAAGAAAATGGACAAAAAAAATTACGCAATTTGTCCTGAGTACAGTACCCCATATGTGATCAGAAAATACGTTTCAGGCACAATGCTAAATTCAGAAGGGAAAAAGTGACATATCGAAGTGCAGATTTGGCTGGAATAGTTTGCAGGTGCCTTGTCACATTGGCAAAGCCCGGGAGGTGCCAGAACAGCACAAATCATCCATAAGTGACCCCATTTTACAAACTGCACCCCTCAATGCATTCATCTAGGACGGCAGTAAGCACATTGACACCACAAAGTGTCACAAAATGTTATACCATTGGGCGGTAAAGAAAAAATAATTAAATTTTTAACACTAAAATGTTGCTTTATCACAAGATTTTACATTTTCACAATGTGAAATAGAAAAAAGTGAAGGAATTATTATTACACAACCCCTTGTGAATGTGACAATACCCCATATGTGGTTGTACGGTACCATTTAGTAACACGGCAAGAATCAGGAGTGAAGGAGGATAATTTGAGTTTTGGAGCGCAGAGTTTCCCAGAATAGTTTGCAGACTCCACCTGCAGAGCCCCTAAGTGCCAGAAGAGCAGAAAGCTTTTTCAAATGACCCCAATTTGGAAATTACACCCTTCTTGGTATTAATCTACTGGTGTAGTGATGATTTTTACTCTATGGGTGATTTCCAAATATATGAATCAATGGATGTTGCAAAGTGAAAATGGAAATCTACTATTGTAGGATTCGTACATTGAAATGCCCATACATTGTGCTCAGCTTGAGCTTCAGGAGACCTGCACCCCGTAAATTTAGTGGGCTCTTCTCACATCTCACAAGAGAAATGCCAATCATGTGGACGCTAAGGCTATGTGTCCACGGTAGAATGTTGCTGCGGATTTTTCTGCATGAAAATCTGCGGCTTTCCCGCAAAATCCGCACCTTTTCAAAGGTGTGGATTTGCCGAGGATTTACCGTGGATTTACCGCGGAATTGCCGCGGATTTTGGTGCAGATTTTTTTTTTTCCCCAATTTTGAAGCCAAAATCGGGATCAAAATCCGCAACAATAATTGACATGTTGCAGATTTTTCCGGATCAAAATCCGTGGTTAATCCGCCGCGGAAAAATCCGCAGCATGGGCACAGCATTTCCAAAAAGCCATAGAAATGGCTGGGAAGTGCCGCTGCTGCAGATTTTCGGGAAATCCGCGGCTTTTCTGCGAGAAATCCGCGGCAAAATCCGCGCATTTTCCGCAGCGTGGACACATAGCCTAAGCGTGGTTTAGGCACACTGTGGGGCTCTGAAGGGAGGGTCATTTGGATTCAGAAGTGCAGATTTCACTGCATTTCTTTTGAGGGTTGAAGAGCCTTAACAATTTTTCAGAGCCTTTGTGCTACTAGTAATGTGGAAGTCCCCTATATTTCTGTTAACAGATTAGAAACCTTAGTGGAGACTTGTTCTCTGTGGGCTGAGTAAATCTTTGAATTGGAGAGGGGTGAGGCAGCTATAAGTCCCCTTACTTTACTGGCAGCCAGACTGGATTGCAAAGTCTCCATAAGGAGAATAGTGTTCCCCCGTGGTCCCCACAAAGCTTCTCATGAGCCAGATCAGACACCCCATACTTTGCACTGACGAGGGGCAAGCACCCCGAAACACCGTGTCTGCAAATTGGGATTCTGATCTGGCATATATATCCTAAGTTATATGTAAAGGATTGTTAAAAATCCACATTTAACTTTTAGGATCGCTACTTCCAATAGGTGGCGCTGCACTAGAGTTTGTCTCCTGACCTGGAGAGATAATTTGATTATTTTGCAGAGGGGCGAGGCAGCTATAAGTCCCCTTACTTTACTGGCAGCCAGACTGGCTTGTAAAGTCTCCATAAGGAGAATAGTGTTCCCCCGTGGTCCCCACAAAGCTTCTCATGAGCCAGATCAGACACTCCATACTTTGCACTGACGAGGGGCAAGCACCCCGAAACACCGTGTCTGCAAATTGGGATTTTGATCTGGCATATATATCCTAAGTTATATGTAAAGGATTGTTAAAAATCCACATTTAACTTTTAGGATCGCTACTTCCAATAGGTGGCACTGCGCTAGAGTTTGTCTCATGTCTTGGAGAGATAATTTAATTCTTTTATTGGTGGCACTTTGGGGTACAGAAAATTTTTAATCGGTTCACATTTATCCTGTTATGCTGAGTGCTTACGTCGAGGTTTCCTTCTAAATACTAAATAAGTAATTCAGATGAATCCCCCAAGGATCCATTCACTAATGAGCCAGCAGAGTTACTCTGGACTCACTCTGTGTGGCTTGTGTTTGACAGTATCTGGCTTTTGAGATGTACACATAAGAAGTGGTCAACCGCACTTTTATGCACATCTAAAAAAGTGGGCAAGGTCGGATCATAGAACCGAGAGTTCAAGGTGACTCCATCTGCTTCATTATAGGAAACGTTCTTCTGGAGTTCTGTCTAAATCATATATTTATACAAGATAGGGTAGAGAAGGGGTTAATGCCGCGCATCAGCCGAATGAAGACATATAATGTTGATGAAGATGAGTATTCTTTTATTTCATAGGTCTACGCGTTTCGAGGTGAAAACCTCTTCTTCAGGACCAGTGCATCAACAACAAGTGTTGTTGAGGAAGAGGTTTTCACCTCGAAACGCGTAGACCTATTAAATAAAAAAATACTCATCTTCATCAACATTATACGTCTTCATTCGGCTGATGCGCGGCATTAACCCCTTCTCTACCCTATCTTGTATGCTCATCCACGTGGGGCTGCAGCAGACGCCATTATCTCATGTGCACTAGTGGTTGTGACTGTCAAAACTGATCCAGGTGAGTGTATATTTTCCAGGTATACCCCACTGATCACTTTGGTGTTACACTATCAGCGCTCCTTATTTTCAGATCTAAAAATCATATATTTCACAGAAATACATGGAAACCTGGTGTAAGTGTGGCGCCCCTGGGGTACTGCACCTCACTTAAGGTGCAGCATTCGTCTTGGATATGGAGGAGGTCGTCGCTGGTAACAATCATAACCACAACTAACACATAACATGGGGGTTCTGTCACTGGGATCGGGCTAGGGTAGGTGCTGGGGTGGCCATAATGAAGTATGGGACCTCATACCCACTAGTCAGGGAGCCGGGAGGCAGGGCATCCACAGGGGGAAGTGAGGAGCCATCCGACACACAATAGACAGTCTGCAACGGACAGGGTCCACATGGGGTCACACTTTGGGAGGAGCAGCAGACAACGAACAGTTCGGGGCCTGTGGTCTGGAGCAGGAGGACTGCCGGCGTGCCAGTGTCTGTGATTGATTGCCTTCAGACTAGCTCTCTGGGCCCCAAAGTGATGTGTAAAAATAAATACATAATTGGGAAAAAAATGGTGTAGGGTTCCCCCTTATTTTGATACCTAGCACAATTAAAGCAGACAGCTGGAGTCTGTGTATCAAAATATGAGGGACTTCATGTGGCTTTTTTTAATTATTTAAATAAATAATTTTACAAAACAGCATAGAGTTCCAACCAATTTTAATACCCAGCCAAGATAAAGTGGACAGCTGGGTGCTGGTAATATCAGTCTGGTGAGGCCCATTTTTTTAGGACCTCCTTGGTCTAAATATAGCAGCTTGCAGCTGCCCCAGAATTGGCGCATCCTGATTGCCCAAGAGTTGTGGCAATCGGAGTAATATAAGGGGTTAATGACAGCTATGATTTGTCAAAAAATCACAGCTGTCTTCAAGCCCAAAGTTAGTAATGAGGTGTCTATGAGACCCCCCCCACTTTACCAATCATGTAAATAAAAAGAAATAAAGATGAAACAGACAAAAATCCTCTGAAAATAAGAAACGCACCCTTTTTCTCCAATTTATTAACCCCTAAAGCACCCCTGCAATTGGCAATGCTCGGTCACATTAGAAAACATGATTGAACACTGTGAAGTCAGGGACACTGATGGAGCCACTGCTGTGAGACTGATGACATCAGTGAGTTCACCTGAGGTCACAGCTGTCAGTTCCCACGGTACCCCAGCTGTGACCTCAGGTGAACTCACTTCAGGTAAATTCAATGAACTCACCTCAGGTGAACTGTATAAACTATGTAACATCCATGTGCTGTACGTGTTTAAAACTGAGAAATATAGGAGAAGCTTTGTAATTTTATTCCTTCTTTAACCATACCAGAAAAACACAAATGGAAATTGATAGCACATAGACGACATATGGATGACACACACGTAAGCAAAGATGGCAAAAACTCTTAAGGCTGCTTTACACGAGTCGATCTATTGTGCGATGCATCGTTGGGGTCACGGATTTTGTGACGCACTTCCGTCATTCGTAACGACATCTTCTCATGTGACAGCTCCATGCGAGTCCAACCGATGCCTAATCGTTTGAAATTCGGCCATCGTGTACTCATCGTTTAATTCCATAAAATCGTTCATTTTAGTCTTCATGAACGACACATTGCAAAGTGTGACACCGTGTAATCGGCCATCCTCGTAGTTGTTTGTGACGTCATTAAACCTTCAGGGCGTATTTGTGGTTTTAAATAATCATGCCTAATCTAATCGGATTGGTTGCAGCAGATGCGTTTTGATTGGTTATTACTGTTATAAAATACGGAGCTGTAGTCATGATGTGTCAACATTCAGCCTTGGCGTCATGCACAGTGTTTTTTAGTGCATTAGTCCTAATTTTTCTTACGTTTGTTTGTTCGCTGCCAATCGCCCCATTTTGTGACTCCTGAATGGAAAGCATACTTGTTGATGACCTTGGAATCTCTTGATCTCTTGTGAAGTCAAGTAGATCAAAATACCACAGCCGTGGGACATAAAGATCGGCAGTCGCAGCCCCTGAACGTCGTGACTCCTTGACTTTATTGAGTTCCTTTTTATATACAGTGCGTATTCCTTGTATTTTTTTCTTGATAAGATTTACATCCACAGGCTCATTAGGAAAATGTTTTTTATAGATACTAATCAGATCCGCATAAGCTGCTTGTTTGATGTGTTTGTTACTATATTCAGGCGATTTAATTTTCCAAAGACAGGTTAATGTGCGATATTTTTCAATGAAATCACGCAAAAATAATTCGTTTTGATGAGCCGTCATCTGTGCAGGAATATATGAGAACATTTTATTTTTCACTGTTATAAGAAACATGTAATCTTTTTGTTTTTGTAAACGAAAAAAAACAAAAATTAACAAAAAAACCAAAACCTTATTATGTTGCAAAAAACATAATACACGATAAAACATACAAAAAAAAAAAAAACCTTAAGAGACACATTGTGAACGGCTAAATAACACAATAAAAAAAACATAAAAAAACAAAACTAACCCACCTTTTGAAGATAGATACTCTGAAATCGACATAAACCAGACCACAAACAAAAAACAAGACTGATGCTAAGGACACACGAGGCAACAAAGACGGACGCAGAAGAGAAACAATATATATGGGATCTAACCAATCAACCACATTAGCAGAACTGGATTGAGCAGGTCAGAAGAATTCAGGGCGTGCAACAATCCAGACAACGTCACGGAGTGGTGTATAGTTTGCCTAATTGCGCCCATACAAAAGACAGATTGACCAAAGAAAAACATGTGTGAAGCCTTTTGGACGTCCGCCATGGCCAATCAATATATCGATGAGCGCTTTGGGGTCGTTTAACAACACTCAACGTGTGACACATGGACAACTACCTATCAGCGATACAAACAAAAAAAAAAAAAAAGACTTTGCCAAAGAAATCGCACGATGGATTGGCTCGTGTAAAGCAGCCTTTACTCTCACTCTCATTCATTCTCGCCTGGATTATTGTAATTCTTTACTAATTGGTCTTCCTGTTACTAAACTCTCCCCTCTCCAATCCATTTTGAATGCCGCAGCCAGGATCATTTTCCTTTCCAACCGCTTTACTGATGCCTCTGCTCTTTGCCAGTCATAGCACTGGTTGCCTATCTGCTACAGAATCCAACATAAATTTATCACTCTCACTCACAAAGCTCTCCATGGTTCCGCACCACTTTACATCTCCTCCCTCATCTCTATCACCCCACCCGTGCCCTCCGCTCTGCTAATGACCTAAGACTGACATCCTCAACAATTCGAACCTCCCACTCCCGTCTTCAAGATTTCTCATAAGCTACGCCTATGCTCTGGAACACACTACCAAGAGAAATCCGATTAATTCCCAACATCCAAACCTTTAAGCGGTCCCTAAAAATGCATTTATTTAGAGTAGCCTTTCACCTCACCGCCCTGTTCTAATCTAGTGCCTTTCTGCCCTTCATAAAATTTACTGCCAAGTCTTGTCCCTGTATCTTCTGATTGTATTCCTCTCCATGTACTTTTTTACCCTCTGTGCCTTTATAAATTCTGGCTGGCAACCGATCCACGCAGCTGGTTTTGCATCCCCTATTAAATCAATGGCTGGACCATATATGACAAGCTTTTCTCCCCCCATTCACCTTTTGTGCCTGCAAATCACAGTAATACCATGGAAAAAGAAAAAAATATTCAGCCTACCATTAAATGCTGATATGTATAATGTTCAGCTCACCGTGTGTACACCCACTCTTTTTAGCGTCTTCCCTGGAGCATGGACAGGCACTGCCACGACCCAAATCATCCAGGAAAACAAGAAAATCCAGCTTTTCAGGTAAAAACTTCAGGTTTATTTTAACATGCAGGCAAAACAGATAGCATGATCAGCGCTACGCGTTTCAGATGAAAAGAATCATCCGTAATCATGAACCGTTAAATGCCTTGAATATCAGAAGATCAGTAGATGCACGGAGGATTACCAAGGTTGGAAGCCCAGGGGAAACAAACTTCAGAAAAAATGAAAATAAAAACAAAACATCCAGCACCATATCAGAACTTCAACCAGAAAGATGAATAATTACATATTTCAGACCATAGTGTGGTCCTTACTCAGAGGACCTAATCTAAATGAAGAAAAAAATGTTATTCATCTTTCTGGTTGGAGTTCTGATTTGGGGCTGGTTGTTTTTTTCATTCTCAATCACAGTAATGCCAGTAGCTATGACATTACCGTGTATGGCAGGCAAAGCCTGCAAGTTGAATGGCTGTCTAACAGCTATGAAACATGTAGGGTGGGGACACGGCCGAGTATCGAGCATCCCGATGCTCTTTCGAGTTTAGTACAGTTTCAAGCATGCTCGCACATAACTAGTCATAATACGCTTGGAAACAATGAGTAATACCTTCTACAGATGTTGCTATCGATCTATCTATAGCTCTGACTTTCAGAATAGCATTAGACATTATGTTGATGAGTTGTAAAAGCCAATAGTTTGCTAGATTGATTCCCTAGTTCAGAATAACACTGAAAAGTAAAAATTAATTTACGCTTAGACCCATGTGACCAGAAGGGGCGGGGCCTCAGCCAACAAAGCTGGATACCAGGTCACATGGGTATGACCTCACACAGGTCCAGCAACAAAGTGAATCATTTGGATCATACATATGCTAATTCTAACAAATGGAAGTGATAACTATGAATATATGATCTGCTCTATTGCAACTATCACTCAACAGGCAGCTAATTTTATAAACTTTACTTTTTTGGATTTCAAAAACTTAACATCTGAGCTGACCACTACAGGTATGTATAGAATCAGCCTGATAGCGCCAGTATAGCTCTGGCTTAGGTTATATAGGAAAATCCTGGTGATTGGTTCCCTTTTAAAGGGGTGTTCCCATGGACAACTTTCATTTTAAAGTTGATTTTAATCAAAAGATCTTAGAATAATAATATGTTGTTAGATACTCTTATATATGTGTCCCTGAAATGTACTGTGTAATGGCCGTGTCTGACCATACAGGAACATGGTCAGGCCAGGAAGGAAGTAATAAAGTATACAAACATTACAGTTTGGGATTGCAAGTTATTCTATGAGGTAACATATTTTTTAAAAACAGGCAGGGAAATATTTTACCTAAAAAAAATAATCAGATACAATCCCATGCTGTGCTATCTGTATACTCTGTTTTGCTTCATCCCCGGACCAGGAGCTGTGGCATGATCAGACAGTCAGACACGGCCATTACACAGTACATAGCAGGGGCTCATGTATAACATTATCTCAGCACAGGAACATTTTTTTAACACTTCAAGTTGTATAAATTATTGTTATTATGAGATCTACTGATTAAAATCAACTTTGAAATTAACTTTGTTCATGGGAAAACACTTTTAAGTGTATCCCTTAGTAAATTAATATCATGGAGAGTTTCATGTAAAACTACAAAACATTCCAATTCATCAGGAATTCCTTTGTTAGGACCTATGAGTGTCAGCCAAAAGGGATTAAGTCTATGGCCAGGGCCACACGGGGACTAATGCGATCCTCGCATGATAAACACTTGGCTCGCTGGCAGCACAGCAGGAGCCGAGTGTCACTGCGACTGAGGTCCAATCATGCGATCGGACCTCAGCTGCAGGGGACAGGCTGGCACTGACGAGGGGCGGACCAGTGCTAAATAGGGGCGGGCAGGCATGGAGGAGGAGAGGGAGGGATTTGTCTCCCTCTCTCCTCCGTAGACAGCTATTCCCATTCTCGCATTGCACTCAAGGTACACCGGTGTACCGCGAGTGCAGTGTGATCTTTCTCTCGCCCTCTAGGCTTGAATGGGTGCAAGAGAAAGAGTCTCGGATTACAATCACAGCATCCTGCGATTGTTTTCTCGGTCCGAATGGGGCCGAGAAAATAATCGCTCACGGGTGCTGGGACATAGGTAAATATTGGTCCGAGTGGAATGCGATGTTTTATCGCATTCTACTCGGTCCGATTTTCATTTCATGTGGCTTAGGCCTACAGGGAGGCCTATGCTCTATTTAGTCAGTTGATAAACTGTGGAAAAAGAAGCACAATAGGGTCTTACCCCGGTAGCAAGGGGGGATGAAGAGGGGGTGGTATTACTCACCTATAGGAGTTGTGAAAGTCACAACTCCTATAACAGCATGTAAGTTACTCCAAGCCACGGCAGTGGTCCCCAAAATGGCAGATAACAGAGAGTAGTAGAATAGGGTGTCAAACCCGCGCCAATGACTAGCCGATCATGAAGATTGTAGATTAATGTTGCTTTTATTCAATGCACAGGTCAGCGCGTTTCGGGAGACACAGCTCCCTTCCTCAGGACAGACTGGCAAGAAACATCAAAATTTGATGTTTCTTGCCAGTCTGTCCTGAGGAAGGGAGCTGTGTCTCCCGAAACGCGTTGACCTGTGCATTGAATAAAAGCAACATCAATCTACAATCTTCATGATCGGCTAGTCATTGGCGCGGCTTGGACACCCTATTCTACTACTCTCTGTTATCTATTTGGTCAGTTAGGAGCGTAACTATTACCAGGCTGTAATCTGAAATCCCACCTTTTTATAGGCCATGAGTAGTTTTTAATTAAGTGACAGGATTGCTTTCTAAATACTCATTGTTTTCAGTTGGTGCCATGACTTTCCATAGCTTTTTGCATTTCACTTTCTTCATATGTTCAATACTTTTTCCTGTCATTTCTCTTCATTCCACATAACTTAATTTATGGACGTCTTTGGTTTGATTTTTTTTTCCTGTGTCAATTGAATGGTTGTTATTACCATCATCTGGAGAGAAATGTACATCAATAGCACCATTAGAAATATATTTACTTACAACAGGGGTAATGTGTTCAATACTTATTTCACAACCTATATATTCCCTGGTTGGACATATTGACATGGGCTGTGGTAATAGATCCCAATTAGAAAGATTTGTGGAAATGAGTTCAATGCTGGGAAAAAGCTACATTTTCAATTTCAGCGATTCATGTTAACATACATTATTTTGATAATGATTTGATTGCCAATCTAGAGAACCAAGTGTATCCAAGGCACCAAAGTTGTAATTTCATTTCTTTATTATCCAAAATGCATAATCTTAATGACATTTCAGCCAGCAAATAGCCTCTTTCAAGTGACAAATACATTTTAGTCACTACTTGCTTATGCTTGAAAAAGGTTGTTGGGCAGATACTTGGCAAATGAGATTTAATGTTGATAAATGTAAAGTAATGCACCTAGGACGGAATGATCCTATAGCTGCGTATACATTAAATGGAAGTAAACTGGGGACTACAGAACAGGAGAAGGACTTGGGTATTCTCATTACAAATAAGCTGAGCAGCAGCACTCAATGTCAGGCAGCAGCTGCTAAAGCAAACAAGATTTTAGGGTGTATAAAAAGAGAGATTAGATCCCGTGATCCCAACGTATTGTTACCCCTTTATAAATCACTTTTTAAGGCCACATCTGGAATATGGGATCCAGTTTTGGGCTCCACACTTTAAAAAAGGACATTCAGAAGTTAGAGTCAGTTCAAAGGTAAGCAACTAGACTGCTACAAGGAATGGAAGACCTCCTATATGATGCCAGGTTGAAAAAGTTAGATATGTTTAGCTTAGAAAAAAGATGTCTCAGAGGAGATCTCATGTATTTGTATAAATATATGTGTGGTCAATATAAAGGACTGGCACATGACTTATTTCTTCCAAAGACAATACTAAGGACCAGGGGGCATACACTGCGAGTGCAAACAAGGTGATTCCGACAGCTAAATAGGAAAGGGTTCTTTACAGTTAGAGCAGTCAGACTGTGGAATGCCCTACCACAAGAGGTAGTAATGGCAGATACTATAACAGCTTATAAAAAAGGGCTGGATGATTTCCTCAGTACACACAACATTGTTGGTTATAAATGACTTAGTGACCAAATGTAGAACAGGTGGAGGAAGGTTGAACTAGATGGACCTAGGTCTTTTTTCAACCTAAGTAACTATGTAACTATGTAACTATGTTATTTGTTGGCTAAAACATTGCTAAGATGATTCACTTTGGATAATAAAGGAATGAAACTACAACTTTAGTGCCTTGGATACACTCTGTTGTTTGGATTTGCTGGTAATGTGGTGGGAAGTTGCCTCAAGGAAGCACAAAGCCATGGGGGGGGTCCAGAGGGAATAACCATTACACTGAGTGGCAATCAAGTTATATGTTTATTCATGATAAAATACCTTTTATACTTAACGATATATAAAACTAACGTTTGATTACACTAAGTTAAATAAATTACTATCAAGATGTAATTTTTTTTGCTCAAAGTACTTTATTTCTATCCCTCATTCAACTTTTTCCTTATCAACCACAAAGCAGCTGTCTATCTAAGTCACCTGAGGTGGTTACACTACCATGAAGAACTCTAAAAATGAAAAGTTGCTTGGGATTAAATCAACTTATCCCTTTTTTTTAAGCCTTACCTAACTTAACTTCCCCTACTGCAAGCTTACCTATAAAATGACCAATATATCAACGTTCCCCTTCTCATTGTGCTAATCAAAGCAGATGAGACATCATCACTGGGCTTTCCTCCCAGCCAATCGGAAGCCTCTATGAATCAATGTCAGCTGGTGTTATCAGGCGGGCAGCAGATGAAATGATACCGGGCGGGTTGTTTAATAATCCCCTGACCGTTTCATTACAGTAATCAAGAAAAATCAGTAGTGGTGGCAGGATGAGTTAAGAGGGAAACCTACGGATCATTAACTCAGGACCTCGCAAGATAGCTGCCGGACAGATTGAAATTGCTTTTATGCTTCTGCAGAGCTGTTCCTTGCCAGACTCACTTAATCAGGGAGGGATGCTGAGGAAAGAGAAGTTGTGGGGGCGAGATAGAAATTTTAATTTTCATACAGAAACTTTGATATTATATAGATGAAACTGCAACTATATTCCAGTGTTCTGTGGGAGAGCGAGAGACTTCGTAACATAGTTCATCCACCCCCTGAGCAAAGAGCACATCTTCCCTATCGATTCAGAGAACTTAAAATTATATGACGAGGTTAACAGCAGTCTGAATTGAGAGCCATGCATAACCCTGACAAACAATGGAGACGCTCAGTGTTCTCAAACATTTCATATGCTCATTGTATCAATGTGAACTATGGGTAACATTCTAGAACAAAATAGGAACTTTATGATTTTGGATTAAGCTGTTAAAAAATTTTTTAAGACACTGCATGTGTCTTAAACCTTATACATTTGGAATATTAAAGAAGATTAAAAAACTGAGCTTAAATGGAACATATATACCGTATTTTTTGTTTTATAAGACGTACCGATTACAAGATGCAACCCAAATTTAGAGAAAAAAAAAAGGTAAAAAAATGGGGTCCATCTTATACTCCAGTAGTGTCTTACCAGAAGGGGGCACAAGCGGTGGTGGACCTGGGTCACAGGAGGCAGGGACGGTGCTGGAGTAGGGCGATACTGCAGCCGCTGCGGTGAGGGCTGCTCTGGCTGTACAGTATGTCCTGGTTGCAGGGTATGTCCTGGCTGCAGTGGCCACGCGGAACAGGGTGGTGAGGCGGGAATCCCACTCCTAGATGCTCTGTTGGAGGTGCGGGCTTTAAAGAAATAGAATCAAAAAATGGTCTGCAGTCGGACTAGGAACCTAAGGGTGCAAGAGAAAAATGGGTCAATGACCCTGTAGTAATATGTCCAAAAAAATCACTCCCCATGTTAGGTTTGTGATGCAAAAAAGTGATATCCATTATACTGCGCATGTTCCGACACCATATGCAATCACCTGGCGCTTTCTTACATATAGACACGAGTACATGTACGCATGCACCAGTGCCATATACAATTATCTGACCCTCCACAGGTGACTCCTATACTAAGGAGCCTCCTGATTGGCCATTTTTCAGCATTTGACCAAACAGATGTTGCATATATACGCCAGCTTATCCCAGCAGCCAATTAGGATACAAACCACCCACAGCAATAGCGCTGGTGCACTTGCAGGCTCATCTACCACGATCCTCAAGGTAACTTTATCAGTACACGTTGCTGTGTCTTTCCTTGCATTTACAACTTCTTAGCGTTCACCTGCACATTGTTTTTGTACTATTAGGATACCTACATAACACAAACAGTAGCGCAGTTGTGACCTTGCTTCCATTTCCCTGCTACCCATCCTTCACGTAATCCTGCTGGTGTACTGCACCATTCTTTTCCTTTTTCTTGTTTTATGTTACCTTGCGTTGTATGTATATTAATATACTTGCCTGTCTTTTCTATTCTTTGTTATTAATATTGCAATTAACATATCTTGCTTGTGTTATATGGACATTAATTTTCCATTGTGTCACTTTTTGTTTTTTCTTGCAATATGGTTTTTTCTTTTTTTAGTACTAGGCTTATATTATACCATTTACACGTATTACTTACCCTCTAATGTGCTTAATATTGTTTTTCACAATTGATAAGTGACCTAAGTGTCATATTTATGATGTCGCTTTTGTTTGCATATTGATCTGCTTTTATCTAGTCTGTTTATCAGTTGTATATATTTGTATATTTGGAGATTATTTTATTCTGACTATATTCTTTGTTTTATCTTTTATTTCGCAACTCTTGACTAAGGTCCGGGACGGTCGAAATGTCAATTTGATTTTACAGTCACAATTTTTGATTAATAAAATATCACTTTTTTGGCTTCAAAGAAATGGCGCAATGAAAAGCCGAGCCTATCTGCACCTCCGGGTGCCATTTTCCTTAAGTCTGCTGCTGGGAGATTAATGGGCCGGAGGCGGCGCGTGTACAGATGAGATCTTGAACCGAGAGCTGAATCTGTGCACGTACCGACTCTGGGCACCATTCCTTGGAAGCCCGCACTACCGACAGAGCATCTGGAACACCCACCGCACTGCCCTGCTCCACACAGCCAGCAGGGCCCCCACCACCAGCATGGGCCCCCACTGCCAGCACGGTCCCCGTCACAAGCAGGGGGCCCCCACCATCAGCAGAGTCCCCCCCACCAGCATGGGCCCCAGCCACTAGCACAGCCCCCCGTCACCAGCACAGCACCCATTTTCCACCTCCTGGTAAGCTACATTCAGATTGTAAGATTTACCCCTCATTTTCCTCTGAAATGTTTGGCAGGAAAAGTGCATCTTACAATCCGAAAAATATGGTACTAAGGGAAAAAATATATTGATGGCTTTTTAAACACCACTGTTACACTTTTAGCCTATTCATGGGCAAGTTTCAGTTTTGTGCTCTTTAGTATCTTCATCTTCTTCCTCCAAGAACTATATCTTTTATTTTTCTGTCAACATATCCATACAAGGACTTGTATCTTGTGGAAAGAGTTGCTGTTTTAAATGACCCCATTCATTTTTTAATATAAAGTGCTAAAACATTGAGGATAATATCCATGTGGGCTGAAATAATGAAAAAATGTCAACTCTGAAATAATTTTTTGGGCTTTGTTTTATAGTGAGGTAAAAGTAACCTGGAAATATCATACAAGTTAGTATGATTACAAATGTGTACAATTTTTTTATATATATTTTAGGGGGTTAAAAAAATTGTGAAATTTTGTTTCATGAAAAAAAAATGTTTTTTATGGCCACTTTCAGATTTCTATGTTTCATATTCTAATAATTAACTAACATTTTATTGATGCCATTCTGAGGAACATATGACTTTTTAGTTGGTCTTAATACACTGTGTTCAGAATTATTAAGCAAATGAGTATTTTGATCACATGATAAATTTTATACATGTTGTCCTACTCCAAGCTGTAAAGGCTTGAGAGCCAACTACCAATTAAGTAATTCAGGCGATGTGCATCTCTGTAATGAAGAGGTGTGGTGTAATGGCATCAACACTAGAATTGAGCGATGCTCGAGTCGAACGGTTCGCCAATTTCATGTTCGAGTGATTTTGGGGGGTGTTCGAGTTGTTCGGCGAACTCGAACGATTTGCTTAAAGTTCGGCAGTTCGAGTTACGTTCGAGAACGGTTTGATCACCAAAAAGTGTAGCTAGTTACTAGCTGGCTTTTCACTGTAATAGTGTGAGTCACTGTGAATCATGATAATATCAAAATATAGCGTATAGTGTGCGGGGGGGGGACGGGGTTTAGATCAGTGCTACTGCTGAGTGCTGAAAGAATGGCAATCGACATTTTTTTTTCCCTAACCACGCGTACAGTGGGGCGGGCCAGGCTGTCAGCAAATCACAGACACACACACACACACACACACAGCAAAGTGGATTTTTGCCAGACAAGCAAGGGCATGTTTCATAGGCTGTGCATGTCACATGTACTTGCTTTATAAGACCCGGCCATTTTCCCCATCCAGGCAATCTGGGACGAAGGTGCAGGCGTGGATATAATGTTGCCTTCATCCAAAGGTGGTTCTCTCGATGTCTGAGAGAGCTCAACACCAGCAGCTGGTTCCACTCTTCAAAAACAACTGACGACCTGCCAATCACACTGCCTGTTGCGGGTAAAGGGGTGGAAGGTCAGCGTCAAATAGCATGTGTGCCTGCTGTTCCCACAGTCACAGAGGATGAAGATCACACAGATGCCATTGATGGGGCATACGGTGGTTGCATAGCTCCGCTAGGCCGCATTGTAGCACAGTGAACTTCCCATTGCGACTTATGCTTCATTTAAAGTTATGTACAGGGTGGGCTCCCCAGTATACAGCAAAAACACACACTAGGAAAAGGACTCTAGGCAGTTGGGTTGATAAATGATTGTTTAACTTTCCAAAAACAAACAATACGAACCATGCATAAAACTGAAAGAATAGAACAATCTATTCACAATTCCAAAAGCCTACACCCCTATGCTGCGACACTCATGATGACGATTTATACCCCCTGGTCACCAACTTTTGCCTAACCAAGGGACTGTCTTAACAGTTGCCTAATACCTGGTAATCCCTCTGCGTAGCAGGAGTAATTGTGTGTGTGTGTGTGTATGTGTGTGTGCGAACACGACTTACCAGTGTCGCATAACAAGAGCTTACAACTTATCTACCTAAACATAGACAAAACCAATTACCCCCCTGAATACCATTGTTAGCTGAAGCCTCACAGATAAGGCAAAGGATAACAGTGTGAAGGCAAACTACACAGGTCAGCAACACAGTCCTGCAAATCTTGAAAAACAACAGTCAATGCAAACATGTGTCGCTGTCCCTCTATGATTTTAACTGTAACTGACAAATTGACAGAGCAGAGGCATCAAGTCTTATTGTCTATATAGTCGGCCTAAGCAGAAGAGATATGTGTTTTGCTAAGAAAACAAAGTGGTGCGTGCACGCATTACTGTCTGGTCCGAGACTACCGTACCCGGGTACTGTGGTGTCCAGTTGCCATCAATACAGAGTTTACGATCCTCTCCCGATAAACAGTATAGACAGCACCAAAAGAATGTCGGTCTCCGGCACAGGATGCTGTTCACAGGCGTTACGGTCCTCCTCACCAAACTCCAACATGAGTCCCCTCACAATTCACCAAAGTGTTTCCGCGGTGGCTCCTTGCTGTAACGCACATGTGGCGCCCCTGACCTGGTCAGGCACCACTGAGTACTGCACCCATGCTGGGGACAGTACAAAACAGGTGATCCAGAAGGCTGACCGAGGTGTGACTACACAGGCGCATAGTGATCAGGTCTCACACATTTACCTTTGAGAGGACCCCTGGGGATCCCAGGAGGGGGCGAAGCCTCCATCTCCACTCGAGGGGTGTGGTAGAGAGCCTGGTTGCTAGGTGACGTAGGCAAGAACAGGAGAGGAGGGAAGAGTGAGCCGAAGACAGTTGAGTGGTGAAGTTCAGGGAGGGCAGAAGCAGACCCTGTAGCTCTACACAATTCTGACAACGTACGCGCAGTGACTACCGACGGGGGAGAACGGTCACCTGGTAGTGCTGCCCGAAATCCACACACAGCTAAAGAGAGAGCAACGGAGTGGAAAGTAAGGAGACTGTCAGGGAGATACCAGGCCCAAACGGGTAACAGGTCCCAGTGCAGGGATAGATCCACCTGTCCTTTGCCAAACCTGCATGAGGGGGCACTTTACACCCCCAAGACAACACCACAGAGTCCGCAGCCACGTAGCCAAAGTGAGGGCCCATAGCTCACAGGAGGCAAGCAGCCGGAGTGACCTGGTCCAGGCTACAAGCAAACGGGCCAAAAAGAAGGGGAGAGAGGCACCAGCAACTTCCCTGGGCGACCCCAGCAGGGCTTCAAGCAGGGGTTACCCCAAAACACAACGGGCTAAGGAGGGCGAGTTGGTAGCCACCCTCATAAGTCAGCCTGAAGGACACCTGGTTCCAGCCTGGTTCATCCCAGCTACGCCCGGGTTACTCACCCTGCCACCATCAGTGAGTAAAATCCCTGAAAGACATCCTGCTTGTGCGTGTGAGTCATTCTGCGACTTGTAGTTCCACACACCTACACGGGACCCTGGGGCATGCCTCACTCTCAGGAGGCTATTACAACTGACTGCACCTACTATCAGCCCCAGGCACCCCTAACCTGCAGTGGCGGTCTCCACTGACCGCAATTCTGAGAGTGGCGTCACGACAATCAAAATAGAGGATTTCCTACCTGTGACAAGATCCAGCCGCGTGGAGTCCCTGGAGGTAATGCACCGCTGCACCGACACCGAACCTCGGGGTCCCACACATCTGGCGTCACGAACAGGATAAGGACTAGACCTGTTCAGACAGGTGACCATGTGCCTGGGCGGTCCGCTTGGAAAATTGGAAGCGCCGCCATATTGCCACCATGAAAAGCGCGCTGAAAAACAACAGCAGCCCGCGCTGGGAGAAGTTGCCGCCCACGAAGAGGTGTGGCTACCCAGAGATCCCCTGAAGGGTCCTGGCCTCGCAAGTGATGAGAGCGGAGGCGTTCACAGACGTCGGGAAAGAAAGGGAGCCAGAAGCCTGCTACTAGAAGAAGGAGACGCAGAGGAAATGGCGTCTGAACGCAGAGACCCAGAACCAGGCTCCGCTGCCTGGTGGTATCGGGAACTTGCCCAGTTTTGCGACCAACTGGAGGCCAGGGTCGTATGGCAGATCAGCGAGGGACGTACAGAGCTTCTGGAGATGGCTGCAGCGGTTCAGGCCTATGAGAGGGGAATCGCACGACGAGTGCCAGACCGAGCGGCGACGACTCAGACCCCGATGATGTTACCGATGGGTGAGTCCTGTGTTGCCCCTGTCAGCGCGAGTGCCCCGACCCCTGCTGCCATGCCCGCGGTCCCTGGAGAGATGCCCGGCGCGGCGACGCTGAATCAGGCCGCAGCCACGCCAGGTGCGGCCCGCCGAGCCCAGGCCGCCGCAACGATGCCCAGCCCGGCCCGCAAAGATCCGGCTGCCACCGCGACCCTCCTCCACGCCGCAGGTGCGGCCCGCCAAGGACCGGCTGCAGCTGCGACGCCAATCCAGGCCGCAGAAGCGCCCAGCCCGGCCCGCACAGATCCCATCGCAGCTGCGACGCCAATCCAGGCCGCAGAAGCGCCCAGCCCGGCCCGCACAGATCCCATCGCAGCTGCGACGCCAATCCAGGCCGCCGCAGCGATGCCCTGCTCGGCCCGCCAAGACCAGGCCGCTGCCACGCCAGGCTCGGCCCGCCAAGACCAGGCCGCGGCCACGCCAGGCTCGGCCCGCCAAGACAAGACTGTACAATTATTTACCCCGGCCTGCCAGGTCAGAGCAGGCACCGCTCCCCAGCCCAAGGAAGTCCCTGCTAGGAAGTCCCTGCTGGGGGAGGACCCCGAATACTGGAAGCTGATCTAGAGGCCCACTTCCCAAAGGAGATGGTGGACCGGTATCTGCTCCCTCCGCATACTCACAGGAAGACTCCTGCAACATTCATGCCAAAGGGTCCCCCGCCCTGGCCTGCTGATGAAAATCCATCCCTAGCGCTGCCACAAGAGGAGTGCCCAGAAGAACTAAGGGGGAGGGGAGGCCAAGAAGCTGAGAAGCTGACCCCAGAGCCATCAGCAGTGGATGCAGCACCAGTCCAAGAGCCAGAGATGCTGCCGTACTCCCGCTGGGATGAAGAGGGCCCGACATCCTCCGCTGAGGAAGATTTGTCCAGATACCTCACCTGGGAGCCTGCAAGCTGTGAGGTGGCAGCCAGGCAGGACCCAGCCCGCAGGACACGGCGCCGCAGCAGGACAAGGGATCCACCTGCACAGCAGTCCCCCGAGGAGAAGGACGAGGTCACGGCCAGAGACTTAGAGGAAAAGCGGTCCTTGAGAAGGGCCAAATCGCAGGTCAGAGGCCCACTTTGTCGAGGAGTTGTAGAAGACTTCAGTCTAAGGTCTGGATATGGCTTTATAGTAGCATCTGGTGTAAAAGAGGGCATATTTGTGAACAGAAGGGATGTTAGAGCACATTTACCTAGAGGACATCCAGGAAGAAACCTACAGATAGGAGACCCAGTAGAATTTACAAAGCACCAAGGAGAACGCGGATGGTACGCACTAGATGTCACACCCTGCCCCAGAAATCCCTACAGTAACCCTGCTGTCTCAACACTACAAGATAAAGAAAGAGAAAAAGAAACAGACACAGAAGAAGAGGAAAGAAAATACAAAGAACTCATTGATGAAACCACTACAGATGATGACGACAGGTGCCACAGCCCTACAGGCCCAAGCCCTGGTGAGGAGGAAGAAGGAGCAAAGTCCATGTAAAGTAAAGTAAGAAGTACAGCAAGTTAAAGTACAGTTTTGCAACGTTTACAAGTTCAAGCATGTGCCCACATGAACTTATGTGAGAAACCCTTTTGCACTTTAACCAATGAACCTTAAGGCTATGAACTGGCTATAGCCACAAACTCTCGCAGTGTTTATAGTTACCCCAGAGGTACCACCACTACCAGGGAGCACGCCTGTTTATGGGGCCTGGCTCTCCACCACAAAGAGGGTACCTGGTCAGCACCAACTGTGGAGGCCGCCTCTACATCCTGCCAGAAGAGGCTGAAGGCGTGGCTCCACCAGGCCAGGTATACCCTGAAACCACCAGACCATGAAAGCCGCCTCTACATCCTGCCAGAAGTGGCTGAAGGCGCGGCCAATGGGAGAGGCAGATGGGAAGAAAGGTCTGGGAAAGCTGATGGCCCAGACCTGGTTACCAAAAGAAACCGGTGACCTGCCGCCTGAGAGGGTTTAGGGTGGGTTAACGGACTTGTGGGTGGAGGGTGGTGATGTATGGTACCTGTTGGTTTTAAAACGTTTTACCATGTTTTACTGTTTTACTCATTTTAAAATGTTGTCTTGCAGCCCGAGGACGTGCTGGTGATAACTAAGGGGGAATGTGGCGCCCCTGACCTGGTCAGGCACCACTGAGTACTGCACCCATGCTGGGGACAGTACAAAACAGGTGATCCAGAAGGCTGACCGAGGTGTGACTACACAGGCGCATAGTGATCAGGTCTCACACATTTACCTTTGAGAGGACCCCTGGGGATCCCAGGAGGGGGCGAAGCCTCCATCTCCACTCGAGGGGTGTGGTAGAGAGCCTGGTTGCTAGGTGACGTAGGCAAGAACAGGAGAGGAGGGAAGAGTGAGCCGAAGACAGTTGAGTGGTGAAGTTCAGGGAGGGCAGAAGCAGACCCTGTAGCTCTACACAATTCTGACAACGTACGCGCAGTGACTACCGACGGGGGAGAACGGTCACCTGGTAGTGCTGCCCGAAATCCACACACAGCTAAAGAGAGAGCAACGGAGTGGAAAGTAAGGAGACTGTCAGGGAGATACCAGGCCCAAACGGGTAACAGGTCCCAGTGCAGGGATAGATCCACCTGTCCTTTGCCAAACCTGCATGAGGGGGCACTTTACACCCCCAAGACAACACCACAGAGTCCGCAGCCACGTAGCCAAAGTGAGGGCCCATAGCTCACAGGAGGCAAGCAGCCGGAGTGACCTGGTCCAGGCTACAAGCAAACGGGCCAAAAAGAAGGGGAGAGAGGCACCAGCAACTTCCCTGGGCGACCCCAGCAGGGCTTCAAGCAGGGGTTACCCCAAAACACAACGGGCTAAGGAGGGCGAGTTGGTAGCCACCCTCATAAGTCAGCCTGAAGGACACCTGGTTCCAGCCTGGTTCATCCCAGCTACGCCCGGGTTACTCACCCTGCCACCATCAGTGAGTAAAATCCCTGAAAGACATCCTGCTTGTGCGTGTGAGTCATTCTGCGACTTGTAGTTCCACACACCTACACGGGACCCTGGGGCATGCCTCACTCTCAGGAGGCTATTACAACTGACTGCACCTACTATCAGCCCCAGGCACCCCTAACCTGCAGTGGCGGTCTCCACTGACCGCAATTCTGAGAGTGGCGTCACGACAATCAAAATAGAGGATTTCCTACCTGTGACAAGATCCAGCCGCGTGGAGTCCCTGGAGGTAATGCACCGCTGCACCGACACCGAACCTCGGGGTCCCACACATCCCTTTAGCTTTTCCTTCACTTCACAGACAGAACCTCCTCTGCTCTTCAAGTCCACAGCCGAAAACCATTTTGCTATTGCTATAGTGACCAAACAGTAAAAGGCAGATGCAAAAAAACAGCAGCCCCTTGCGGTAGTCTGCAACGATGCATGCAATGAACGACAAATAAGCATGTTGCATTCACACTGGATAAAGCTCATCAATACACCCTCACGCTATCACTTCATATCCATGTGAGACTTCATGGACGAAGTACTCAAAGTAGTGAGTTATTGGTTTCTACTTAGAGATTGGTGACAAATCTTACAGATGACATTACTTGGGTGATCTTTTGCGGTGTAAAAAAAGCCCCAGGTTAGGCAAGGCTTACAGCCCATGCGACCTGCAGAGCCACCACGAGGCAGAGTTGTGGCTGAGGATTCAGTTGTTGACGTGCTTCTAGTACTTTGTCTCTATCCAGGAAGACGCAACGTAACCTTGTTGTCAGTAGCATCCTCCTCCACCTCCTCTGCTGACCTCATCGACTGGCTGACTTTGGTTTGACAGTAAGTGCGGTCTCCAACCTCATCATCACCCTGTGTGTTTTCACTCTCCTCGTCCTGACTCCTCCGAGCCAACCTCTTCCTGCCCTGACCGGATAGTAAAGTTGTGGTTACAATCAGGTATCTGAGTCTCATCAGCATGTTCCCCATTGTCTCCACCAGAAGTATTTACAGTTTGGGAATGAGGGTGTACATTATGCTCAGCACCTTCTTCATCGGGGCCTGGATCCGACTCACAAAGCTTCTGGGCATCAGTGCTGATCATTTCCTTGTCTGGTCTCACTGCAGCTTTGGAGCAGACCTCTGATTCCCAGGCTATAGTGTGACTGAACAGCTCTGCAGACTCAACCATCTCTGTTACCCCATACTCAGCAGGGCTGGTGGAAACTTGAGAGCTGTTAGGAAGCAAGTGCGATTGGGTTGACACCACAGAGGAATGGAGTATTTCAGATATTGAAGTTGAGGTGGAGGAGAGGCCACTTGATGGAGCTCTTGAAATCCATTGAAGCACCTGCTCTTTTGGTGCCTCATCTACATTTGGTAGCGATGGTCGTGTCCCTGACAAAAAGGGATCATATCAGATTATCCATGGGAAGAAGTACACCTCTTATTTTGGCTGGTAGTTGGTGTTACGAATCGGTGCTGCCATAGACACAAGCAGCCTGCTGCGGTTCCAGTTGCGCCCAGGCGTCAGCTGCCATTTTTGGCCGTGCCTCGGGTTGTCCAGCTGGCTGCTTCCTCATACACGTCTAAGTGTGGAGAGACGGCTAGTGCGCATGTGTGTGCCGATTTACCCCAGACACAGCCGAAGTACAGTGTTTCGCCTAGTGAACATGCTCCCACACTTAGTGAGAAAAGCCTCTTTGCACAGGCACTTGGACTCCGTGCCATGTCTAAGGGGTACTTTGCACGTTGCAACATCGCTAGCATTGGCTAGCGATGCCAAGCGCGATAGTACCCACCCCCGTCGCACATGCCATATCTTGTGCTTGCTGCCGTAGCGAACATTATCGCTACGGCAGCTTCACACGCACTTACCTGCCCTGCAATGTTGCTCTGGCCAGCGACCCGCCTCCTTCCTAAGGGGGTGGGTCGTTCGGTGTCACAGCAACGTCACACGGCAGGTGGCCAATAGAAGCGGAGGGGCGGAGATGAGTGAAACGTAAACATCCTGCCCACCTCCTTCCTTCCGCATAGCCGGTGGAGGCAGGTAAGGAGATGTTCCTCGCTTCTGCGGCTTCACACACAACGTTGTGTGCTGCTGCAGGAATGAGGAACAACATCTCCTATTGTTACGACATTATGAAAATGACCGACGCTACACAGATCACCGATTTTCGACACTTTTGCGATCGTTTATCGGCGCATCTAGGCTTTACACATTGCAATGTCGTTACCGGCACCGGATGTGCGTCACTTTCGATTTGACCCCGACGATATCGCAGTACCGATGTCGCAACGTGCAAAGTACCCCTAAGTCCTGTGTTGGGCCTACAGAGCATGTGTGATGCCCTGGGCAAGCCAGGGGTCACAGGTCATCACACCACCACACCCTACACCCCAGTTAGGAACACCCAAGCTATCAAAATCCTTGTTGCCTTCCTCCAGGGGCTGATGTTCACACCAGGGGGTGGGCCAGGCGGTTGGCTCCGCCCACCGAGGAGTTCACAGCCCTGGAGGCGGGAGGAACCAGGCAGATAGAGTTTGGAGGAGGAAGTGGAAGGAGTGGAAGTTTAGCTCAGGGAGAGCTTGAGTAAACAGTGGAGTTAAGTAGAAGTGAAGTGAAGTGGTAAAGGAGGAAAGTAAGGGTAGTGACAGCTTGTAAAGCCTGAAGTTGGTCCGGACAGTGACAGCAAGGTCAGCAGACGGCGGTGATTGTCTGGAGGGGTGACTGCTCGGAGGTTGCTGGAAGGACCGCGGACGGGTAGTGGCCCGGCGGTCTGGAGCAGTATACGAAGGACAGTCAGCACCAGGGCTGGGGCCTCTCGGACCCCAGCAAGGCTAGGAGTCGCCATAATTTGCCAAATCCGTCAGTGAAGGGGACGTCTGTCTCCAAACAACCAAGTCCCGATTGAAGGTAACAGTCCAACCATTAAGGAGGAACACCGCCACCGCCATGGCACCAGTTCCTCGGGGCCAGCGCCTGCGGGCAAAGTAGGGCTCCTCCGGCCCATATCCAAGCCGGGGAGCGGGTTACCGGTGGGAACCCATCGCTACCAACACAGGAACATCAGGTGCAGGAAAAGGGACATCACCGTCACCTACTGGGGAAAGCAAGTGCAGCCGTCCGTGGGAACCGTCTTTCCAGCTGTGTGTTTTACCGAGAACTGTGTCATCGTCTCAGGCTGAGTGAGTACCACAGTGCCGCAAGGCACAGCGCTGCCCCCCCGCGTCCCTGCGCCCACCAAGCCCTGCATCTCCCACCTCATCACTGGGCCCAGGGATCACCAACCCCTACCCACGGAGGGGCAACACAACAACTGGCTGCTCCACATCATCACTCCCGGGATCCCCATACAGAGCAGCGGTGGTGTCAACAAATCACCACAACCGTGGGTGGCGTCACGGACAATATACTTTATCCCAAAACCCAATCCCCTTTCACTCACGGGCGAGGAGCGCCGCTCGAGACCCCCGGGATCCGGCCCACCGCTCGAGCCACCACTGAGCAGCAGCAGCCAGACCCCAGCAGAGGGGTGAGCGCAGTGCTGACACCCTCCTCCCCGCCCACGACAATTTGGCGTCACGAACAGGATCTTACCGCTCTGCTGTCAGGTAGAGGTGCACCTTGTTACCACCGGAGGTGTCCGGCAGAAAAATTTCAGAAGCCGCCATCTTTGGCGCGAAAAGTCCCCACTCGAGCGTCTTCTCGAGTAGCAGAGGCGCGAAGGCCAAAACCCCGCCCCGATAGAGGAGTGGCTGAAGAGAAGCTAAGGGGGACGGAAACAAGATGTCTGCGCCCGATGGAGCCGCTGGAGGAGCGGCGGTCGCAGCAGCAGTGGCACCCGCGGATGGGAATGGGCCTGCCCAGGCCCCGGTTGCGCTAGCGGGAGGTGCCGCGGCCCCCGCACTCGCTCAGGTGATGCCGTTCTCCTTGCCTTATGTGCCCGGAGCTACCTGGCTGCCGCAGTATGACGGGAAACCTGATGCTTTACAGGTCTTCCGGAAAAAGCTTAACCCGTTGCTAGAACTGTACCCCCTGACCGATAAGCAACGTGCGGCGGTAGTGCTGGGCCAGTTAACCGGCGCGGCTGAGCAGGAGGCGGAGACCTGGGCCGAGGGGGACCAGCTCTCTGTAGCCACCATCTTTGAGAAGCTACAGACTGCCTTTGAGACCCGGACTGAAGCTGAGCTGAGGATGCAGTTTTACCAGTGCCGGCAACGGGCTGTGGATAGCATTCGGGACTATGCTTTACATCTGCAGACCGCCCTCCGCACGCTAAAGCGGGGGAACCCTATCAACGAGGCGGATAGCAACAAAATGTTAGTAGAGCAATTTGTGCAGGGGATGAGATCCCCTGAGGATCGCAAACAACGCCGGCTGTGGGCCCTAGAACACCCTGATGTGGACTTTGCTGTGTTAAAGGAACGGGCCATTAAAGCACTACAGCCCCCGGCTTCAGAAGTCCTGGAGCCAGCCCCGTGGCCCATCGAGACGGCCCCCGTTGTGGTGGCCCCTGCCCTATCAACCTCTCCAATACCTGCAGCCCCAAGCAGCACAGTGGAAGAACTGGCAGCCCAGGTCCGTCGCATGGACGGAGACCTCGCCAAGATCCTTGCTGCACTACAACCTTTGACCAGATCTCAGCCTCCAGCACAGATACAGCTTGCTGACAGCCCCGAGGATGTCCCCTGGATGCAGCGGAGAAGTGCTAATAACCCGTGGAGCAGACCTCCAATCTGCTACAAGTGCCGTAAGCCTGGTCATTACTTCCGACAGTGCCCGTTAAACGAGCAACCCCTGAGGCCCCGGGCCAATCCTCAGGAGTAGAACACCGTGGCCCCCCGGACTGGCGAGACCGATATGTCGGGGCCCGCCCTATCATCCCCATGGCTGTGGACGGCATACCAGTGATGGCTCTCTTGGACACTGGAGCACAGGTAACCACCATACCATACACGTTGTACCAGCGGTATTGGGGAATAGACGAGCTGGCACCCCCAGATACTAGTATAACGCTGATTGCCGCTAATGGACTTCCATTGACCCAGGTGGGGTATAAACAAGTGGCTATGACAGTGGGACAGGCTGAACTACAACACCAGGGTATGATTGTGATCATGAATGAACCCAGTGATCATAACCCGAAGATAGTGCTGGGAACCAATGTGATGGAGCACTGCATGGCTGATGTGTTGACCCTATTGCAACAGCTGGCCGCCACAGCGGCGGGAAGCCGGCAGAGAGCTGTGCAGCGTGAGATCCGAGCCCTGATGTACCGCCAGCATGTAAACTCAACAGGAGGGGAGATTGGTGGAGTGAGAGTGATGGATGTTGCTCCGTTGACTGTGCCCCCTAGGAGTGAGATGATGATTTGGTGTAGGGCAGCAGTAGGGCCTCAGGGGCGTGACTACCCTGCCATGATGGAGCCCATACCCTCCGAGCACTGGCCCACTGTAATGGCCGCCCGAGGGGTGGTGGATGTAAAGAAGGGGAGAGTGCCTGTGAGGGTGTTGAACTGTGGGGAGGAAGAAGTTAGGCTTCCCCGGTATGCCACCATTGCCAAGCTGCTCACCCTGGATCCTCACACCATCCATGAAGCCAGTCCCTCAGCCTCCCCACCTACCACCAGCACTTCCCCGCCTCAAGGGGGGGTAAAGGAGTGGCACCAACAGCTACGCGTGGGCACTGACAATACCCCTACACATCACCAAGCAGGGGTGTACAGGGTGGTGCAGGAGTATGAACAGGTTTTCAGTAAACACCCACTAGACTTTGGGCAGATCAAAGGGGTCCAACACCACATCCCCACCGGTGAACACCCCCCTATCAAAGAGAGGTACAGGCCTATGCCCCCCTGCACATTACCAGTGTGCCAAAGATATGTTGAGGAATATGAAGGAGGCAGGGGTTATTCGGGACAGCTGTAGTCCCTGGGCCGCTTCGTTGGTACTGGTCAAGAAGAAGGATGGTACCATGCGGATGTGTGTGGACTACCGGAAGATTAATCAGATAACCCATAAAGATGCCTACCCACTGCCTCGTATTGAAGAGTCTTTGGCCGCTCTGAGAACTGCAAATTACTTCTCTACCCTTGATCTCACCAGTGGGTACTGGCAAGTGGCCGTGGCCCCGGAAGACCGGGAGAAAACCGCCTTCACCACCCCGATGGGGCTCTGTGAATTCAATAGTATGCCGTTCGGGCTGTGCAATGTCCCAGGAACTTTCCAACGGCTGATGGAGTGCTGTCTGGGACACCTAAACTTCGAGACCGTCCTATTGTACTTGGATGACGTGATTGTTTACTCCCAGACGTATGAGGCCCATCTGGAGCACCTGGCTGAGGTGTTCGCGTCCCTTGCCAAATACGGGATGAAACTGAAGCCCTCTAAGTGTCACCTGCTGAAACCCAGAGTGCAATACCTAGGGCACGTGGTAAGTGCAGAAGGTGTCACCCCCGACCCTGAGAAGATCACTGCCATCCAGGGCTGGCCCAGACCAACCACAGTGATGGGTGACTTCCCAGCAGACTGGCCTACACAGAACGGCGCGGTGATTCTACCAGTGATACTGTTCACACAACCTGTGGATGAAGAAGTGGTGGAAGCGGTCAGCCGTGAGCCAGAACCAGTGCCAGTGCCCAGAATGAATCTGTGCCCAGCTCCCCAACGCCTCCGCCTGCCCCACACGATAGCCGGGAGGATGAACCGATTGTTCCCTCTGCCCCACTGCCTAGCCACACTGACACCGGACCCCGGAGGTCCACCCGTCCCAACCTAGGTAGACCCCCACTTAGGTACAGGGAGACCGTCCTTTAAAAAGGGGGGGGGGGAAAGGTGTTTGTCTGAAGTTGTGTTTGTTTGAAAGTTTTGAAAAAATGATGGAAGCAATGATAACCGAAGAAGTAACCTGATTGACCGTGATTTGGAAAACCGGCCGTTGCCGGCACCGTTGTCCCCGTGGGGACCGTTTAAAAGTTGCATGAGGAACTGCTCATGGACAAGCCCGTGAACTTGCAGGGCAACCACAAATGTTAGTGGCTTGTAAATAAGTTGTTTACCGTTACCGTTTCTGCAATGCCGCCTCCGGAGAGGCAGGTTGGAGGGAGGGCCCGCAGTAGAGCCGGCTGGGGCCCAGCCACCACAGGGACCGGTGGCTACCCTCTGGAGGGGAAGGACAGATCCCGCTCGGGTAACGTGTGCTGGACTTGGGGACAAGGGGTGCTGCCTTGGGTTTAGGGGCAGCATCAGGGCCAGGTTGCTTGGGTGGGAGAGAGCGGAAACCGTAACCGTGAACCGTTTTGCAACGTTTAAGTAAAGTGCCTCCCGTTATGGGAAGAAGTAATAAAAATGTATATATGTTACTGTTTTACTTTTATATATTTACAGAAAATAAAACCGGTGTTGGACGGGCAGCCCGCGGACGGTCTGCATTTTTCGAAGGGGGAATGTGACGCCCTGGGCAAGCCAGGGGTCACAGGTCATCACACCACCACACCCTACACCCCAGTTAGGAAAACCCAAGCTATCAAAATCCTTGTTGCCTTCCTCCAGGGGCTGATGTTCACACCAGGGGGTGGGCCAGGCGGTTGGCTCCGCCCACCAAGGAGTTCACAGCCCTGGAGGCGGGAGGAACCAGGCAGATAGAGTTTGGAGGAGGAAGTGGAAGGAGTGGAAGTTTAGCTCAGGGAGAGCTTGAGTAAACAGTGGAGTTAAGTAGAAGTGAAGTGGTAAAGGAGGAAAGTAAGGGTAGTGACAGCTTGTAAAGCCTGAAGTTGGTCCGGCTGTGTGCCCAGACAGTGACAGCAAGGTCAGCAGACGGTGGTGATTGTCTGGAGGGGTGACTGCTCGGAGGTTGCTGGAAGGACCGCGGACGGGTAGTGGCCCGGCAGTCTGGAGCAGTATACGAAGGACAGTCAGCACCAGGACAGGGGCCTCTCGGACCCCGGCAAGGCTAGGAGTCGCCATAATTTGCCAAATCCATCAGTGAAGGGGACGTCTGTCTCCAAACAACCAAGTCCCGATTGAAGGCAACAGTCCAACCATTAAGGAGGAACACCGCCACCGCCAGGGCACCAGTTCCTCGGGGCCAGCGCCTGCGGGCAAAGTAGGGCTCCTCCGGCCCATATCCAAGCCGGGGAGCGGGTTACCGGTGGGAACCCATCGCTACCAACACAGGAACATCAGGTGCAGGAAAAGGGACATCACCGTCACCTACTGGGGAAAGCAAGTGCAGCCGTCCGTGGGAACCGTCTTTCCAGCCGTGTGTTTTACCAAGAACTGTGTCATCGTCTCAGGCTGAGTGAGTACCACAGTGCCGCAAGGCACAGCGCTGCCCCCCCGCGTCCCTGCACCCACCAAGCCCTGCATCTCCCACCTCATCACTGGGCCCCGGGATCACCAACCCCTACCCACGGAGGGGCAACACAACAACTGGCTGCTCCACATCATCACTCCCGGGATCCCCATACAGAGCAGCGGTGGTGTCAACAAATCACCACAACCGTGGGTGGCGTCACGGACAATATACTTTATCCAAAAACCCAATCCCCTTTCACTCACGGGCGAGGAGCGCCGCTCGAGACCCCCGGGATCCGGCCCACCGCTCGAGCCACCACTGAGCAGCAGCAGCCGGACCCGAGCAGAGGGGTGAGCGCAGTGCTGACACCCTCCTCCCCGCCCGCGACACATGCAAAAGCTGATAGTCTGTTTTCTGAGACTGTTTTCAGGCAAATGAGCATGCTCAGGCACTTAGTGCATCAGAGGCTAGGTCCATTAAGGAACTCACTGGCCATGTCCATGAGGTGGCAGTCCATGATAGTCCAGAGGGCATCAGGTGTCCTGATGATGTGGCCACTCCGCACTGGCTCGCAAAGGCCCACCTCTATGATTTTGCACCTCATCATTGTTCATCAGACGATGGCTGGTGAGGTGTTTGGGGCGTGGCTGCCATGAGGTCATCATTGAAGTGGCGGTTACGGATAGGCCGCTGGTTATGTCACTGATGATGTGGCACTCTGCTTTTGGCTCATGGTGGGGCATTGAGGTCCACTCTGGGTTTGGGCGGACCTAGGTTAGAAAAGGGGCTGGAGACAACAAGGAGGTGCACAGTCTTCTATTATGCTCTGACAGAGCACACCTCCATGCGTGAACCCATTGTGGCTTTAGGGCAGAGGTAGGCAGGGATAGGGCGTCGTTGCAGGATGCCACCACACTTGGTAACGCAGAACGGTTACGACCAGCTCCTGTCCTAGCAGTCCAGCTAGTGCAGCACAGTGGCATTAACTGGGCTGCTGCTGTTGTGCTTGCTGTCCACAGGCGTGCCCCTTACGCACACAGACAGCGTACGCAATGGCCCCTGTGTTGTTAACAGGGAGTTCCTGGGCTGGGTGTGTGGACCCTGTGACGCTAACAGGGTTCCAAGTCTCCAGATCCAAGTGTCGTCTAACTCGGTTCAGGCTACTATTTTTTTCAGAGCCACCGAGCTCTGTATCCTCCGCCTAACCTTCGGGTTGCCAGCATCTCCTTTTCCATCTAGGAGCACAGTGGTCCCCGACTGACGATTGGGATATATACCACCTTATCCAAATCTGCCAGTACCCCCGTAACAGATGGTGTTTCTTCAGCAGATGTTACTGTTGCTTAACCACCAAACCCACGGACACAAACTTTTTTCCCCTTTTAACACATCTGTTCCCCTTTCCACCAGCATCTGGCCTCTTTCCACTCATTTGGTATATGACCAAATTTGCAACTCTGCAGCGAGACCCTACTCAACGCCGTCTCAGCACAGCAGCCAGCCCTCGGTCCCTCAGATGTGGACAAGTTTACGACCATTTCCTCCTAGCCATGACAAAGCATTGAGATTCACTCTGTGCAGCACTGGTGTTTAGTGGAAAAGCCGATCTAAGATTGCGTACCAGCTTCTGCTGATACTCATGCATACGTGCGGCCCTTTTTATGGCAGGACTTATTTTGCCAAATTTTGTCTTGTACCGGGGATCTAATAGTGTGGCAACCCAGTAGTCAGCATTACTTCGAATTCGGTCAGAGGGTCATGTTGTAGGTAGTGCAGAAAGAAGTCGCTCATGTGTCTTGCGCATCCAGGAGGACCAAGTCCTTGCTGTGTTGGTGACGAGAGGTGAGAATCATGCTTCCTTCCTCTGCCCTCTCCCCCCAACCTCGCACAACAGAAATGTGATCAAGCTCTCCCTCATCTACTGAGTCTTCCATGCCCATCGCCAGTTGGTCCTCCATTTCTTCCTGGGCTCCTGCACCTTCCTCAACAGTTTGGCTGATAGTATGCGCCCTTGTTAATCCCTTTCCCCCACCGTCACATGCCTGCCACCTTGGTGCTGCTGAATGTGTGGACCTTGTAGATCTTGTTATCCCTTCCGCATATGGCTCCTCCTGTACTTTCTCCACTTCCTCTTGTCCCACCACCTGACTCTGAATAATGTTTAGAGTGTGCTCCAGCATGTAGATGACCGGAATTGTCATAATGATAATGGCATCGTCAGCGCTAAACATCTTCATCGCCATTTGTAAACTGTGAAAAAGGGTGCATATGTACTTGATCTGAGACCACTCCAGCAGCGTGATCTGCCCCAATTCTGGATCTCGTTAGCTCAGGCTAACGTATTGCATAGTCATAACGTATTGCAGCAAGGCTAGCTGGTGCTGCCACAGACGCTGCAACATGTGCAGATTCTAATTCCTGCGTGTCGGCACATCGCATTTCAGGCGAACAGGCAGACCAAAAGACTTCTGGAGCAATGCAAGTTGTTCAGCTGCGGGGTGTGAACGGTGGAAGTGAGCACATAGCGAGCATACCCTCTGCAGAAGGCCATGTAGGCCGGGATAGTTGTTTAAAAATTGCTGGACAACCAGGTTCAACATGTGAGCCATACAAGGCACGTGTGTCACATTGTCCTGGTGAAGGGCCGCACCCAGGTTTGCATCATTGTCGCACACGGCTGTTACGTCACCACCGGAGTCCGCTCCAGCAACTTGCACTCCGATCGCCAGGTGACACCGTGTTCCTTTAGTGGATAGTGCTGGTGATGGGAGAGGAGTCGATGTCAGCGGCGCCGGTGGCCACAGGTTCCGCACAGCCACTGGGCTGGGTTACCTTGAGATCTGCAGTACCTCTGGATGACTGTAGGTGGTGGTTGTCTCACAGCTGAAGTACCATCATTCAGCTACAACCAATGGGAAGACACCACACCCTTTTTTATGCCCCTCCTGTCTGCTGACCACTGCCAGACATAGTTATAAACTTCTGGTTTCTGTTCCGCCCAGTTCTGTTTTGTGATTTTGTGTGCTTATTACCGCTTGTTTCCTGACTACGTCTCCTGCCTGCTGTTTATGTACCTCGTTGCCCAATCCGCATTTGACCTCTGCTTGTTTTCTGATTAAGTCCTGGCCATCCGATTCTGTTCATGTTCCTCAATTCATGGTTTGACCCTGCCTGACTACTACTCTCTCGGACTGCAGCCTTCCACAGGTATTGATCACCTTGGGCCCTGTGTAATTACAAATCCCTGTATAGGGGTTAAAGGGTTTCCGGGTTCTAGGGGTGCAGCTTGTTGAGTGGCTTCCCTCTAGCCCATCATTTACAGCCCGTCTAAGAGTGTGGATCCAGGCAGGCGTTACACCGTGAACTCTGCAGAAGGCCATCTAGGCCGGGATAGTGGTTTAAAAATTGCTGGACAACCAGGTTGAACACGTGAGCCATACAAGGCACATGTGTCCCATTGTCACGGTGAAGGGCCGCACCCAGGTTTGCATCTTTGTCATACACGGCCTTCCCTGGCTGCTGGTTGAGTGGAGACAACCTTTGATGACACTCGGTCTCCAGAGCTAACCATTCACAACTCCTCTGCGGTGTGACTCACATTTCCCATACATTTCAAAGTAAAGATTTGACCGCCTGATGGCGTTGAGCTCTGCTGCCAGTATAGTAAGGAGGTGTGCGGGATTCCTTATGTACAGTTACAACGCGGGTGGCCTTACCAGACAGGTTTTGAGCGGAGGTTGAGGACCTAGACGAGGTTGAGGAGGTAGAAGCAGTGGAGGAACTTCTACATAAAGAGGAAGGATTGACACACAACTCGTGGGGACAGAAAGACTTGTACAGCAGACCCTTCTCTATCTCTCACCATAGTTACCCAGTGCCCAGTCAGCGACATGTAACTCTCCTGTCCATGCTTACTGGTCCAAGTATCTGTGGTGAAATGCACCCTGTCACACACAGAGTTTCTCAAGGAAGTGGTGATGTTGTGTGTGACATGCTGGTGTAGCGCAGGCATGCCTTTCTTAGAGGAGTGGCGACTGGGCATCTGCTCTTGGGGCACTGCTATGGGCATAAGGTTTCGAAAATCCTCTGTGTCAAAAGGGTGGAAAGGCAGCACTTCTGTAGCCAACAGCTTGCAGATGCTGAAAGTCAACCTCTTAGGCATGTCATGCCCTTCTAAAATCATGTAAAACACAGCAAGGGGACTCCAATCACAGTCTCCCTCGTTTCCAAAAATTGGGCCACACACACCACTTTACTGGTTGTCCCTCAGTTACAAACTTAAAAAGTTGATTTGCATGAAGCACTATCAAAAATCCACCAGCCTTTCGTCTCCCCTGGATGACACAGGGGTAGAAAAGTCCTTGCGGATCCATGACTTGTTCATCTTGATGAACGTTAGTCTGTCCACATTGTCACTGGACAGACGCGTGCGCTTATCTGTCAGCACACACCCAGCAGCACTGAAGACACATTCCTAGAGAACACTGGCTGCGGGACATGACAAGATCCCCAAGGCGTAAGTGGCAAGCTCAGGCAATTTATCCAGATTGGAAGCCCAAAATGAGGAAGGCTCAAGTTGCACAGTAATGGCATCAATGTTCACTTGCAGATACTCTGATATCTGTGTCTCCTCCTCTTTTTACTCTTCAAGCTCTTTTGTTTTCGCATGAGTATATGTACTTGTCACTTTTCCATGTGTTTGTGGTGTCTTGTGAGTTGTTTGTCACCTTTTGGACACCTTAGAAGGTGTTTTCTATATGTTTGTATGTGTTTGTGTTTGCCTGCCATTGTTTTCAATGGGGTTTGAATTGGTTCGTCGAACGTTCGACCAACTTGCCCTCTGTTCGACGAACCAAACCGAACTCGAACTCTAGGGGGGTGGCTCATCTCTAATCAGCACCTTATATAAGGTGTGCTTAATTTTTAGGCAACTTCCTTTCCTTTGGCAAAATGGGTCAGAAGAGAGATTTGACGGGCTCTGAAAAGTCCAAAATTGTGAGATGTCTTACAGAGGGATGAACCAGTCTTGAAAGTGCCAAACTTTTGAAGCGTGATCACCGAACAATCAAGCATTTCATGGAAAATAGCCAACAGGGTCTCAAGAAGCGTGTTGGGCAACAAAGGTGCAAAATAACTGCCCATGAATTGAAGAAAATCAAGCGTGAAGCTGCCAAGATGCCATTTGCCACCAGTTTGGCCATATTTCAGAGCTGCAACGTTACTGGAGTATCAAAAAGAACAAGGTGTGCCATATTCATGGACATGGCCAAGGTAAGAAAGGCTGAAAAACGACCACCTTTAAACGAGAAACATAAGATAAACGTCAAGACTGGGCCAAGAAATATCTTAAGACTGATTTTCCAAAGGTTTTATGGACTCATGAAATGAGAGTGACTTTTGTTGGGCCAGATGGTTGGGCCATAGGCTGGATCAGTAAAGGGCAGAGAGCTTCACTCCGACTCAGATGCCAGCAAGGTGTAGGTGGGGTACTGGTATGGGCTGGTATCATCAAAGATGAACTTGTGGGACCTTTTTGGGTTGAGGATGGAATGAATCTCAACTAACAGACCTACAGTCATGGCCAAACGTTTTGAGAATGCTACAAATATTATTTTTTACAAAGTCTACTGCTTAGGTTTTTCTAATGGCAATTTGCATATACTCCAGAATGTCATGAAGAGTGATCAGCTTAACAGCAATTACTTGCCAAGTCAATATTGGCTAAGAAAATGAACTTTAACCCCCAAAACACATTGCGACAGCATTGCATTCCTGCCTTAAAAGGAGCAGCTAACATTGTTTTAGGGATTGTTCCATTAACATAGGTGTGGGTGTTGATGAGGACAGGGCTGGCGATCAATCAGTCATGATTAAGTAAGAATGACACCACTGGACACTATAAAAGGAGGCTGGTGCTTGGCATCATTGTTTCTCTTCAATTAACCATGGTTATCTCTAAAGAAACACGTGCAGCCATCATTGCTCTGCACAAAAATGGCCTAACAGGGAAGAGTATCACAGCTACAAAGATTGCACCTCAGTCAACAATCTATCGCATCTTCAAGAACTTCAAGGAGAGTGCTTCCATTGTTGCCAAAAAGGCTCCAGGGCGCCCAAGAAGGACCAGCAAACGCCAGGACCGTATCTTAAAACTGTTTCAGCTGCAGGATCGGACTACCAGCAGTGCCGAGTTAACTCAGCAATGGCAGAAGGCTGGTGTGAGTGCTTCTTCACGCACTGTGAGGCGGAGACTCTTTGAGCAAGGCCTGGTTTCAGGGAGGGCAGCAAAGAAGCCACTTCTCTCCAGAAAAAACATCAGAGACCGACTGATATTCTGCAAAAGGTACAGGGAGTGGACTGCTGAGGACTGGGGTAAAGTCATTTTCTCAGATTAATCCACTTTTTGATTGTTTGGGACATCTGGAAAACAGCTTATTAGGAGAAGAAGAGGTGAGCGCTACCACCAGTCTTGTCTCATGCCATCTGTCAAGCATCCTGAAACGATTCATGTGTGGGGTTGCTTCTCAGCCAAGGGAATCGGCTCACTCACAGTCTTGCCTAAAATCACAGCCATGAATAAAGAATGGTACCAGAATGTCCTCCAAGAGCAACTTCTCCTAACTGTCCAAGAGCAGTTTGGCGCCCAACAATGCCTTTTCCAGCATGATGGAGTACCTTGCCATAAAGCAAAGGTGATCACTAAATGGCTCATGGAACAAAACATAGAGATTTTGGGTCCATGGCCTGGGAACTCCCCAGATCTTAATCCCATTGAGAACTTGTGGGCAATCATCAAGAGACGGGTGGACAAACAAAAACCAACAAATTCTGGCAAAATGCAAGCATTGCTTATGCAAGAATGGACAGCTATCAGTCAGGATTTGATCCAGAAGTTGATTGAGAGCATGCCAGGGAGAATTGCAGAGGTCCTGAAGAAGAAGGGTCAACACTGCAAATATTGACTTGCTGCATTAAATCATTCTGTCAATATAACCTTTTGGTAATCATAATATGATTGCAATTATATTTCTTTATGTGATGTAAACATCAGACAAACACAATTAAAAACCAGAGGGCAACAGATCATGTGAAAAAATAATTTTGGTGTCATTCTCAAAACTTTTGGCCATGACTGTACTGCCAGTTTCTGGAAGACAACTTCTTCAAGCAGTGGTACAGGAAGAAGTCGGTATTGTTCAAAAAAACCATGATTTTCATGTGGGACAATGCTCCATCACATGCATCCGACTACTCCACAGTGTGGCTGGCCAGTAAAGGTCTAAAAGATGAAAAAATATTGACATGGCCCCCTTGTTCACCTGATTTGAACCCCATAGAGAACCTGTGGTCCCTCATAAAATGTAAGATCTACAGGGAGGGAAAACAGTACACCTCTCGGAACAGTGTCTGGGAGGCTGTGGTGGCTGCTGCACGCAATGTTGATCGTAATCAGATCAAACAACTGACAGAATCTATACATCGTAGGCTGTTGAGTGTCATCATAAAGAAAGGTGGCTATATTGGTCACTAATTTTTAGGGGTTTTGTTTTTGCATGTCAGAAATAAATTTTGTGCAGTTATCTTGGTTTACCTGGTGAAACTAAACAAGTGAGATGGAAATATATTTGGTTTTCATTAAGTTGACTAATAATTCTGCACAGTAAAGGGGGCTTTACACGCTATGATATCGTTAATGTTTTGTCATCGGGGTCAAGTTGTTAGTGACGCATATCCGGCGTCATTAACGATATCGCAGTGTGTGACACTGACCAGCGACCTTAAGCGACCTCAAAAATGGTGAAAATCGTTCACCATGGAGAGGTCGTCCCAAACTAAAAAATCGGTAAGGGTTGTTTATCCAGGTGGTTCATCACTCATGCGGCAGCACACATCGCTGTGTGTGACACCGCAGGACCGAGGAACGTCTCCTTGCCTGCCGCCGGCCCCAATTCGGAAGGAAGGAGGTGGGCGGGATGTTACGTCCTGCTCATCTCCGCCCCTCCGCTTTGATTGGCCGGCCGCTTAGTGACGTTGCGATGACGTCGCTGTGATGCCGAACGTCCCTCCCCCTTGAAGGAGGGATTGTTCGGCAGTCACAGCGACGACGCCGACCAGGTAAGTATGTGTGACGCTGCGTAGCGATAATGTTCGCTACAGCAGCGATCACAAACAATCGCATGCGCGACTGGGGCGGGTACTTACACGCTCGCTATCGCTACAAATTGCTAGCGATATCGCTACCGTGTAAAGCCCCCTTAATAGTTACCTGCACAAACCGATATCCTCCTAAGATAGCTAAATGTAAAAAAAAAAACACTCCAACTTCCAAAAATATTAAGCTTTGATATTTATGAGTCTTTTGGGTTGATGGAGAACATAGTTGTTGAACAATAAAAAAAAAAATCCCCTAAAATACAACTTGCCCAATAATTCTGCACACGGTGTATGTCAAAAAAGTTTCGGTGTAAAAAATGTGTGCCAAACCTCACAGAAATTGCTTATGCCTAGAGATGACCAATCACTGTAATATTCATAATCGCTGCACTTGTAAAAAGTACTTTCTAATACAATACTCGTGTATTCGTTCCGAATAGCGAGTACAATGCAAGTCAAATGGACAATGCTAGTAATTTTCAGCTGGACCCAACAAAGACGTCTGGGGGCCTGAGGAAATAGCTGGAATGGATGGGGAAGTGATAAAAGTGAATGGGGAGAGCCTGGAGAATATGACTGCATCCATTTTTGACTCTCATATGATTTCTGGAAATAAGGATGTCACGGTATTACTCCACGTTTACAGATGCACAAGAACACCTACCAAACCTTACAGGTTACAGGCCAAAAAGGTTAAGAAACAGTTTTTCCTGCATAATCACTTGTATATAAGGCTTAATAAACCAGAGGAAAAAAATATCCCTTTTAGCGTTTGTTCACACGTAGTGTTTTGGCTTATTCTTTTTACTTTTACAATTGGGAGGGTCCTGACATACATTTTGTAAGTCCCTCTGTCATACATACCGTATTTTTCGGACCATAAGACGCACTTTTTTTTCCCCCAAATGTTGGGGGAAAGTTGGGGGTGCGTCTTATGGTCTGACTATAGGGCTGCGGCTGGGAATGAGGGTGCTGCAGGTCATCGGGGGCACGAGCAGGCAGCAGCAGCGCCTGCCGTGACCACGTGGGCCAGCTCATTACATATGCACGCCCATCCTCCCGCCCATCTCTCAGCGCTGAAGCCGGCACTGACAGGTGGGTGGAAGGATGAGCGGGGACGCGCGCATAGTAAAGAGCCGGCCGCATGATCACCCCTGGCAATTACAGCCTGGAGTGATCATGTGCGGCTGTATTCACTGCCCCCCGCGCGTCATTACCAGCGTGGGGTGCAGTGAATCAGTACACTCACCCATCCCCGTGTGTGGAGCCGTCCCCCTGCTGCACACAATGTCTTCCTGTCTGTGCCGGTCACCTGATCTGTGCCGGTCACCTGATCTGTGCTGGTCAGCTGATCGGCACAGACAGGAAGACATCGCGATGCAGCAGGGGAACGCCTGCCTACACACACACACACACACACACACACACACGTGAACAGGCTGGATGGGGGGGCATGTGAACAGGCTGGATGGGGGGGGGCATGTGAACAGGCTGGATGGGGGGGCATGTGAACAGGCTGGATGGGGGGGCATGTGAACAGGCTGGATGGGGGGGCATGTGAACAGGCTGGATGGGGGGGGCATGTGAACAGGCTGGATGGGGGGGCATGTGAACAGGCTGGATGGGGGGGCATGTGAACAGGCTGGATGGGGGGGCATGTGAACAGGCTGGATGGGGGGGCATGTGAACAGGCTGGATGGGGGGGCATGTGAACAGGCTGGATGGGGGGGCATGTGAACAGGCTGGATGGGGGGGCATGTGAACAGGCTGGATGGGGGGGCATGTGAACAGGCTGGATGGGGGGGCATGTGAACAGGCTGGATGGGGGGGCATGTGAACAGGCTGGATGGGGGGGGGCATGTGAACAGGCTGGATGGGGGGGGGCATGTGAACAGGCTGGATGGGGGGGGGCATGTGAACAGGCTGGATGGGGGGGGGCATGTGAACAGGCTGGATGGGGGGGGGCATGTGAACAGGCTGGATGGGGGGGGGCATGTGAACAGGCTGGATGGGGGGGGGCATGTGAACAGGCTGGATGGGGGGGGGGGCATGTGAACAGGCTGGATGGGGGGGGGCATGTGAACAGGCTGGATGTGGGGGAGCATGTGAACAGGCTGGATGTGGGGGAGCATGTGAACAGGCTGGATGGGGGGGGGCATGTGAACAGGCTGGATGGGGGGGGGCATGTGAACAGGCTGGATGGGGGGGGGCATGTGAACAGGCTGGATGGGGGGGGGGGGCATGTGAACAGGCTGGATGGGGGGGGGCATGTGAACAGGCTGGATGGGGGGGGGCATGTGAACAGGCTGGATGGGGGGGGGGCATGTGAACAGGCTGGATGGGGGGGGCATGTGAACAGGCTGGATGGGGGGGGCATGTGAACAGGCTGGATGGGGGGGGCATGTGAACAGGCTGGATGGGGGGGGCATGTGAACAGGCTGGATGGGGGGGGGCATGTGAACAGGCTGGATGGGGGGGGGCATGTGAACAGGCTGGATGGGGGGGGGGCATGTGAACAGGCTGGATGGGGGGGGGGGCATGTGAACAGGCTGGATGGGGGGGGCATGTGAACAGGCTGGATGGGGGGGGGGCATGTGAACAGGCTGGATGGGGGGGCATGTGAACAGGCTGGATGGGGGGGGCATGTGAACAGGCTGGATGGGGGGGCATGTGAACAGGCTGGATGGGGGGGGCATGTGAACAGGCTGGATGGGGGGGGCATGTGAACAGGCTGGATGGGGGGGGCATGTGAACAGGCTGGATGGGGGGGGCATGTGAACAGGCTGGATGGGGGGGGCATGTGAACAGGCTGGATGGGGGGGGCATGTGAACAGGCTGGATGGGGGGGGCATGTGAACAGGCTGGATGGGGGGGGCATGTGAACAGGCTGGATGGGGGGGGCATGTGAACAGGCTGGATGGGGGGGGGCATGTGAACAGGCTGGATGGGGGGGGGCATGTGAACAGGCTGGATGGGGGGGCATGTGAACAGGCTGGATGGGGGGGGGCATGTGAACAGGCTGGATGGGGGGGGGCATGTGAACAGGCTGGATGGGGGGGGGCATGTGAACAGGCTGGATGGGGGGGGGCATGTGAACAGGCTGGATGGGGGGGGGCATGTGAACAGGCTGGATGGGGGGGGGCATGTGAACAGGCTGGATGGGGGGGGGCATGTGAACAGGCTGGATGGGGGGGGGCATGTGAACAGGCTGGATGGGGGGGGGCATGTGAACAGGCTGGATGGGGGGGGGCATGTGAACAGGCTGGATGGGGGGGGGCATGTGAACAGGCTGGATGGGGGGGGGCATGTGAACAGGCTGGATGGGGGGGGGGCATGTGAACAGGCTGGATGGGGGGGGGCATGTGAACAGGCTGGATGGGGGAGGGGGCATGTGAACAGGCTGGATGGGGGGGGGCATGTGAACAGGCTGGATGGGGGGGGGGCATGTGAACAGGCTGGATGGGGGGGGGCATGTGAACAGGCTGGATGGGGGGGGGCATGTGAACAGGCTGGATGGGGGGGGGCATGTGAACAGGCTGATGGGGGGGGCATGTGAACAGGCTGGATGGGGGGGGCATGTGAACAGGCTGGATGGGGGGGGGCATGTGAACAGGCTGGATGGGGGGGGGCATGTGAACAGGCTGGATGGGGGGGGGCATGTGAACAGGCTGGATGGGGGGGGGGCATGTGAACAGGCTGGATGGGGGGGGGCATGTGAACAGGCTGGATGGGGGGGGGCATGTGAACAGGCTGGATGGGGGGGGGCATGTGAACAGGCTGGATGGGGGGGGGCATGTGAACAGGCTGGATGGGGTGGGGGCATGTGAACAGGCTGGATGGGGGGGGGCATGTGAACAGGCTGGATGGGGGGGGGCATGTGAACAGGCTGGATGGGGGGGGGCATGTGAACAGCTGGATGGGGGGGGGCATGTGAACAGGCTGGATGGGGGGGGGCATGTGAACAGGCTGGATGGGGGAGGGGGGGGCATGTGAACAGGCTGGATGGGGGGGGGCATGTGAACAGGCTGGATGGGGGGGGGCATGTGAACAGGCTGGATGGGGGGGGGGCATGTGAACAGGCTGGATGGGGGGGGGCATGTGAACAGGCTGGATGGGGGGGGCATGTGAACAGGCTGGATGGGGGGGGGCATGTGAACAGGCTGGATGGGGGGGGGCATGTGAACAGGCTGGATGGGGGGGGGGCATGTGAACAGGCTGGATGGGGGGGGGCATGTGAACAGGCTGGATGGGGGGGGGCATGTGAACAGGCTGGATGGGGGGGGGCATGTGAACAGGCTGGATGGGGGGGGCATGTGAACAGGGCTGGATGGGGGGGGCATGTGAACAGGCTGGATGGGGGGGGGCATGTGAACAGGCTGGATGGGGGGGGGCATGTGAACAGGCTGGATGGGGGGGGGCATGTGAACAGGCTGGATGGGGGGGGGCATGTGAACAGGCTGGATGGGGGGGGCATGTGAACAGGCTGGATGGGGGGGGGCATGTGAACAGGCTGGATGGGGGGGGGGCATGTGAACAGGCTGGATGGGGGGGGGGCATGTGAACAGGCTGGATGGGGGGGGGCATGTGAACAGGCTGGATGGGGGGGGGCATGTGAACAGGCTGGATGGGGGGGGGCATGTGAACAGGCTGGATGGGGGGGGGCATGTGAACAGGCTGGATGGGGGGGGCATGTGAACAGGCTGATGGGGGGGGGCATGTGAACAGGCTGGATGGGGGGGGGCATGTGAACAGGCTGGATGGGGGGGGGCATGTGAACAGGCTGGATGGGGGGGGGCATGTGAACAGGCTGGATGGGGGGGGCATGTGAACAGGCTGGATGGGGGGGGCATGTGAACAGGCTGGATGGGGGGGGCATGTGAACAGGCTGGATGGGGGGGGGCATGTGAACAGGCTGGATGGGGGGGGCATGTGAACAGGCTGGATGGGGGGGGCATGTGAACAGGCTGGATGGGGGGGGCATGTGAACAGGCTGGATGGGGGGGGGCATGTGAACAGGCTGGATGGGGGGGGCATGTGAACAGGCTGGATGGGGGGGGCATGTGAACAGGCTGGATGGGGGGGGCATGTGAACAGGCTGGATGGGGGGGGCATGTGAACAGGCTGGATGGGGGGGGCATGTGAACAGGCTGGATGGGGGGGGGCATGTGAACAGGCTGGATGGGGGGGCATGTGAACAGGCTGGATGGGGGGGGCATGTGAACAGGCTGGATGGGGGGGGCATGTGAACAGGCTGGATGGGGGGGGCATGTGAACAGGCTGGATGGGGGGGGCATGTGAACAGGCTGGATGGGGGGGGCATGTGAACAGCTGGATGGGGGGGGCATGTGAACAGGCTGGATGGGGGGGGCATGTGGAACAGGCTGGATGGGGGGGGTATGTGAACAGGCTGGATGGGGGGGGGTATGTGAACAGGCTGGATGGGGGGGGTATGTGAACAGGCTGGATGGGGGGGGGTATGTGAACAGGCTGGATGGGGGGGGTATGTGAACAGGCTGGATGGGGGGGGTATGTGAACAGGCTGGATGGGGGGGGGGTATGTGAACAGGCTGGATGGGGGGGTATGTGAACAGGCTGGATGGGGGGGGTATGTGAACAGGCTGGATGGGGGGGGTATGTGAACAGGCTGGATGGGGGGGGTATGTGAACAGGCTGGATGGGGGGGGTATGTGAACAGGCTGGATGGGGGGGGTATGTGAACAGGCTGGATGGGGGGGGGTATGTGAACAGGCTGGATGGGGGGGGTATGTGAACAGGCTGGATGGGGGGGGGTATGTGAACAGGCTGGATGGGGGGGGTATGTGAACAGGCTGGATGGGGGGGGTATGTGAACAGGCTGGATGGGGGGGGTATGTGAACAGGCTGGATGGGGGGGGTATGTGAACAGGCTGGATGGGGGGGGTATGTGAACAGGCTGGATGGGGGTTTATAGCAGGATCATATACAAGGCAGGAGGATCATTACCAGGATGGGGTACCTTAGTAGAGAATTTGGGGACATTACCCCCATAACAGTGTCAGCAGCAGATCCTCACCCTATAACAGTGTGTCATGACCACATTTTTTGCTTAAAGTTTTATTTTCCCATTTTCCTCCTCTAAAACCAGGGTGCGTCTTATAGTCCGGTGCGTCTTATAGTCCGAAAAGTACGGTACTTTTTAGTCAAGATAAATTAGTGTGTACACAACTGGATTAGAGGTGCTGGTAGATTGGAAGTAAATTCCCCAGTAGTATTCAAATATACAAGTCACCGCACGCTTTAAATTGTTCATGCAAATGTGTTTTCTTTACTTACACTGACAGGTGATGGCCAGGTGGGGATATAAGGAGATGCGACATTGAAGATGTTTCGACCTAATTAGCTCTTTATCATAACGTCGCCGGAATAAAATAAAATAAACAATTTTCAGTACAACATAGATACAAAAAGACAAGAGTTCATATACATCTTTACATCTTTACAAAGGAACAGATACATGTAGAATATACTGTAGCAAAGTATGATGGGCAAGAAAACCATTAAAAGGTAACCACTAGGGTAAAGTATGGAGATAGTCTCAGAATCAAGAGTAGGGAGAAAGAGAATATTGAGAACAGAGTTTTTACCTCTCGTATAATGATGCAGGGGCGCTCCACGCCTGTGTCCCAGCTGATCAGTCTGTGTGCTATGGAGGGTACTGATCGGTGTTTATATAGCCCGCCTCCTAGAAGTAGAGAGTGAATGCGTGTCACTGTGTTGTGCGCAGGCGCCGGGTATGTAGGCTGATGGTGTTGGAGATGCATTGCGCATGTGTGGTATGCGTCAGGCCAGTGACTAATGCGGCAGGAATCTAGTGCCTGCGTAGTGTGTTATGTAGACAGCAAATGCGTGCGAATGTTGTATTGAACGCTAAACAAATGTACTGCACATGCTTGCGAATGTTGTATTGAAAACTAAACAAATGTACTATACATGCGCAGTCTGTGTATCTGTGTACCCAGCTGATGGCTAATACAGCGGGAATTTAGCGCATGCACAGTGTGTTAAATGACAGTCTTTGTTAGATCTCAGATTTCGTGAGAAGCGCGTATATGTAAATAGTGATAAGCTTGTGGAGAGACAGAATTAGAGGGAACCAGATGGATGGAAGTATGGATCAAGGTGTATATATTTCGGGACTAACTAAACACTATGTAAATTGCTAGATAGCAACTAGTACATAGCAAAATTAGTACATACATGGTACAGTGACAAAGTCAGTAAGAAGATACACATGTTAATCAGACAAAGCATCATAAAATACAGTGTAATAGCAGAGAAATAATATAATACTGAATACCAGGAAAAAGACACCAAATAATGATTGAAAACGTAATCATCTCCAGTAGGCATAAGATCCTGAGTAGAGTTGAGCGCGGTTCGTGGTTCGTGGTTCTCCAGTTCGCGGCTCGAGTGATTTTGGGGCATGTTCTAGATCGAACTAGAACTCGAGCTTTTTGCAAAAGCTCGATAGTTCTAGAAACGTTCGAGAACGGTTCTAGCAGCCAAAAAACAGCTAAATCCTAGCTTGGTTTCTGCTGTAATAGTGTAAGTCACTCTGTGAATCAAACTATTATCACATTTCAGTGTATAGTGTGCGTGAACAGCGCCTTCAGATCACTGCTGTTTCTATAATGGCGATCGCCATTTTTTTTTTTTTTTTTCTTGTCTTCCTTCCCTAAGCGCGCGCGTCTTGTGGGGCGGGCCAGCATGTCAGCCAATCACAGACACACACACACCTAAGTGGACTTTGAGCCAGAGAAGCAACGGCATGTGTGATAGGATCTGCATGTCACATGTCCCTGCATTATAAAACCGGACATTTTCTTCACGAACGCCATTATCTGCCTTCTGCGTCTTTGGTGTCAGACATCAGTGTCACAGCTCCGTCCTCCTGAGTCCTATAGCCGATACAGCTGTATGCGCTGCATACACAGCGTTAGACAGCTTAGGGAGAGCACATTCTAGCAGTCCTTTTAAGGGCTCAAAGCGGCAGGGTCAGAGAGCCATAGGTGACAGGTCCTGCAAACAGCAACAGCGTCTGTGTAGCCCAGGTCAGGGATTTCCTCCCTGCATTTCACCATTAGGAGGGAATAGAAAGGCAGGCTTCCATTCCTCTACCCAGAGCACCACAATCCTGCCACTGTACCCTCTTGTCCTCTGCACACTCCAACTCATTCTAAGTAAGCCATTATACTAGCAAACACTCAGTGTACCTAGTGGCATCCTAAACGTGGCTATTGGACTTTGCTATAGTCCCACTAGTGCAAAGACATTAGCAGAGCACATCTGCCTGCATTGCACACTCCAAGTTTTTTAAACTAAGCAATTTTACTAGCAAACACTCAGTGTACCTAGTGGCATCCTATACGTGGCTATTGGACTTTGCTATAGTCCCACTAGTGCAAAGACATTTGCAGAGCACGTCTGCCTGCATTGCACACTACAACTTTTTTAAACTAAGCAATTTTACTAGCAAACACTCAGTGTACCTAGTGGCATCCTATACGTGGCTATTGGACTTTGCTATAGTCCCACTAGTGCAAAGACATTTGCAGAGTACGTCTGCCTGCATTGCACACTACAACTTTTTTAAACTAAGCAATTTTACTAGCAAACACTCAGTGTACCTAGTGGCATCCTAAACGTGGCTATTGGACTTTGCTATAGTCCCACTAATGCAAAGACATTAGCAGAGCACATCTGCCTGCATTGCACACTCCAAGTTTTTTAAACTAAGCAATTTTACTAGCAAACACTCAGTGTACCTAGTGGCATCCTATACGTGGCTATTGGACTTTGCTATAGTCCCACTAGTGCAAAGACATTAGCAGAGCACATCTGCCTGCATTGCACACTCCAAGTTTTTTAAACTAAGCAATTTTACTAGCAAACACTCAGTGTACCTAGTGGCATCCTATACGTGGCTATTGGACTTTGCTATAGTCCCACTAGTGCAAAGACATTAGCAGAGCACATCTGCCTGCATTGCACACTCCAAGTTTTTTAAACTAAGCAATTTTACTAGCAAACACTCAGTGTACCTAGTGGCATCCTATACGTGGCTATTGGACTTTGCTATAGTCCCACTAGTGCAAAGACATTAGCAGAGCACATCTGCCTGCATTGCACACTCCAAGTTTTTTAAACTAAGCAATTTTACTAGCAAACACTCAGTGTACCTAGTGGCATCCTAAACGTGGCTATTGGACTTTGCTATAGTCCCACTAGTGCAAAGACATTAGCAGAGCACATCTGCCTGCATTGCACACTACAACTTTTTTAAACTAAGCAATTTTACTAGCAAACACTCAGTGTACCTAGTGGCATCCTATACGTGGCTATTGGACTTTGCTATAGTCCCACTAGTGCAAAGACATTTGCAGAGCATGTCTGCCTGCATTGCACACTACAACTTTTTTAAACTAAGCAATTTTACTAGCAAACACTCAGTGTACCTAGTGGCATCCTAAACGTGGCTATTGGACTTTGCTATAGTCCCACTAGTGCAAAGACATTAGCAGAGCACATCTGCCTGCATTGCACACTCCAAGTTTTTTAAACTAAGCAATTTTACTAGCAAACACTCAGTGTACCTAGTGGCATCCTATACGTGGCTATTGGACTTTGCTATAGTCCCACTAGTGCAAAGACATTTGCAGAGCACGTCTGCCTGCATTGCACACTACAACTTTTTTAAACTAAGCAATTTTACTAGCAAACACTCAGTGTACCTAGTGGCATCCTATACGTGGCTATTGGACTTTGCTATAGTCCCACTAGTGCAAAGACATTTGCAGAGCACGTCTGCCTGCATTGCACACTACAACTTTTTTAAACTAAGCAATTTTACTAGCAAACACTCAGTGTACCTAGTGGCATCCTATACGTGACTATTGGACTTTGCTATAGTCCCACTAGTGCCAAGACATTTGCAGAGCGCATCTGCCTGCGTTGCACACTCCAACTAATTATAACGAAGCCATTATACTAGCAAACACTCAGTGTACCTAGTGGCATCCTATACGTGGCTATTGGACTTTTGTCAATTCACAGTATTGGAACGTTATTTGCATGACATCTGCCTGCATTGCACACTCAAACTTTTTTAAACTCAGCCATTATACTAGCAAACACTCACTGTACCTAGTTGTATCCTAAACGTGGCTATTGTACTTTTGTCAATTCACAGTATTGGAACGTTATTTGCAGGACGTCTGCCTGCATTGCACACTCAAACTTTTTTAAACTCAGCCATTATACTAGCAAACACTCACTGTACCTAGTTGTATCCTAAACGTGGCTATTGTACTTTTGTCAATTCACAGTATTGGAACGTTATTTGCAGGACGTCTGCCTGCATTGCACACTCAAACTTTTTTAAACTCAGCCATTATACTAGCAAACACTCACTGTACCTAGTTGTATCCTAAACGTGGCTATTGTACTTTTGTCAATTCACAGTATTGGAACGTTATTTGCAGCACGTCTGCCTGCATTGCACACTCAAACTTTTTTAAACTCAGCCATTATACTAGCAAACACTCACTGTACCTAGTTGTATCCTAAACGTGGCTATTGTACTTTTGTCAATTCACAGTATTGGAACGTTATTTGCAGCACGTCTGCCTGCATTGCACACTCAAACTTTTTTAAACTCAGCCATTATACTAGCAAACACTCACTGTACCTAGTTGTATCCTAAACGTGGCTATTGTACTTTTGTCAATTCACAGTATTGGAACGTTATTTGCAGGACGTCTGCCTGCATTGCACACTCAAACTTTTTTAAACTCAGCCATTATACTAGCAAACACTCACTCTACCTAGTTGTATCCTAAACGTGGCTATTGTACTTTTGTCAATTCACAGTATTGGAACGTTATTTGCAGCACGTCTGCCTGCATTGCACACTCAAACTTTTTTAAACTCAGCCATTATACTAGCAAACACTCACTGTACCTAGTTGTATCCTAAACGTGGCTATTGTACTTTTGTCAATTCACAGTATTGGAACGTTATTTGCAGGACATCTGCCTGCATTGCACACTCAAACTTTTTTAAACTCAGCCATTATACTAGCAAACACTCACTGTACCTAGTTGTATCCTAAACGTGGCTATTGTACTTTTGTCAATTCACAGTATTGGAACGTTATTTGCAGGACATCTGCCTGCCTTGCACACTCAAACTTTTTTAAACTCAGCCATTATACTAGCAAACACTCACTGTACCTAGTTGTATCCTAAACGTGGCTATTGTACTTTTGTCAATTCACAGTATTGGAACGTTATTTGCAGGACGTCTGCCTGCATTGCACACTCAAACTTTTTTAAACTCAGCCATTATACTAGCAAACACTCACTGTACCTAGTTGTATCCTAAACGTGGCTATTGTACTTTTGTCAATTCACAGTATTGGAACGTTATTTGCAGCACGTCTGCCTGCATTGCACACTCAAACTTTTTTAAACTCAGCCATTATACTAGCAAACACTCACTGTACCTAGTTGTATCCTAAACGTGGCTATTGTACTTTTGTCAATTCACAGTATTGGAACGTTATTTGCAGGACATCTGCCTGCCTTGCACACTCAAACTTTTTTAAACTCAGCCATTATACTAGCAAACACTCACTGTACCTAGTTGTATCCTAAACGTGGCTATTGTACTTTTGTCAATTCACAGTATTGGAACGTTATTTGCAGGACGTCTGCCTGCATTGCACACTCAAACTTTTTTAAACTCAGCCATTATACTAGCAAACACTCACTGTACCTAGTTGTATCCTAAACGTGGCTATTGTACTTTTGTCAATTCACAGTATTGGAACGTTATTTGCAGGACATCTGCCTGCCTTGCACACTCAAACTTTTTTAAACTCAGCCATTATACTAGCAAACACTCACTGTACCTAGTTGTATCCTAAACGTGGCTATTGTACTTTTGTCAATTCGCAGTATTGGAACGTTATTTGCAGGACGTCTGCCTGCATTGCACACTCAAACTTTTTTAAACTCAGCCATTATACTAGCAAACACTCACTGTACCTAGTTGTATCCTAAACGTGGCTATTGTACTTTTGTCAATTCACAGTATTGGAACGTTATTTGCAGCACGTCTGCCTGCATTGCACACTCAAACTTTTTTAAACTCAGCCATTATACTAGCAAACACTCACTGTACCTAGTTGTATCCTAAACGTGGCTATTGTACTTTTGTCAATTCACAGTATTGGAACGTTATTTGCAGGACGTCTGCCTGCATTGCACACTCAAACTTTTTTAAACTCAGCCATTATACTAGCAAACACTCACTGTACCTAGTTGTATCCTAAACGTGGCTATTGTACTTTTGTCTATTCACAGTATTGGAACGATATTTGCAGCACGTCTGCCTGCATTGCACACTCAAACTTTTTTAAACTCAGCCATTATACTAGCAAACACTCACTGTACCTAGTTGTATCCTAAACGTGGCTATTGTACTTTTGTCAATTCACAGTATTGGAACGTTATTTGCAGGACATCTGCCTGCCTTGCACACTCAAACTTTTTTAAACTCAGCCATTATACTAGCAAACACTCACTGTACCTAGTTGTATCCTAAACGTGGCTATTGTACTTTTGTCAATTCACAGTATTGGAACGTTATTTGCAGGACGTCTGCCTGCATTGCACACTCAAACTTTTTTAAACTCAGCCATTATACTAGCAAACACTCACTGTACCTAGTTGTATCCTAAACGTGGCTATTGTACTTTTGTCAATTCACAGTATTGGAACGTTATTTGCAGGACGTCTGCCTGCATTGCACACTCAAACTTTTTTAAACTCAGCCATTATACTAGCAAACACTCACTGTACCTAGTTGTATCCTAAACGTGGCTATTGTACTTTTGTCAATTCACAGTATTGGAACGTTATTTGCAGCACGTCTGCCTGCATTGCACACTCAAACTTTTTTAAACTCAGCCATTATACTAGCAAACACTCACTGTACCTAGTTGTATCCTAAACGTGGCTATTGTACTTTTGTCAATTCACAGTATTGGAACGTTATTTGCAGCACGTCTGCCTGCATTGCACACTCAAACTTTTTTAAACTCAGCCATTATACTAGCAAACACTCACTGTACCTAGTTGTATCCTAAACGTGGCTATTGTACTTTTGTCAATTCACACTACTGCAAATCTATGTGCAGCACCTCTGCATGACAACCTCGTGCTCTGTTTTTAATAAGCTATAATGATAGCACAAAATACTGCCATTTTGTGGCATCATAGAACTGGCTGTTGTATTCCATTAGTGCCCCACTGGTGACAAGCTATTTCTAGCACCTCTACATCACACCCTCATGCACATTTTGCTACGCTAATGTTATAGCAAACTCATGGAATTCATTGCTGCATTTCATAATTCGGAGGGATAGAAAGTCAGGCTTCCTTTAGCTTTTCCTTCTGTTCATAGACAGCATCTCCAAGACAAATTTCCCCTCCACGTCTAAGTGTGGAGAGGCAGCTAGTGCGCATGCGTGTGCCGATGTACCCCAGCTGCAGCATAATTACAGTGTTTCGCCTAGTGAGTATGCTCAGCCTGACTGTGCCATTCCTGACGCTAAGTTTTCATTTCGGGATACAGCGCATGCTCCCACACTAAGTGTGAAAAGCCTCTTTGCACAGGTGCTTGCATTCCGTGCCGGGTATAAGTCCTGTTTTGGGCATAGACACCATGCTAAAGCTGATAGTCTTTTTTCAGAGACTGTATTTCATGCTACTGAGCATGCTCAGGCACTTCCTGCATCAGAGACTAGGTCCGGTAATGAACTCTTTGGCCCTGGCCCTGATGTGGGGGTCCCATATAGACCACAGGGCATCAGGTGTCCTCCCAAATGGCTTGCAGAGGCCCACACCTATGACTTGTCACCGCATTATTGATGCTCAGACGATGACTGGTGAGGTGTTTGGGTCATGGCAGCCATGAGGTCATCATTGAAGTTGCGTTTCCAAATAGGACGCTAGTTATGTCACTCATGACGTGTCACTCTACTTTTGTCTCCAGGAGGTGCATTGTGGTTCACCCTGGTTTGGGGCGGACCCAGGTTATAAAAGGGGCTGGAGCCAACAAGGAGGTGCGCAGTCTTCTATTATGCTCCGAAAGAGCACACCTCCATGTGTTGAACCCATTGCGGCTTTAGGCCAGAGGTAGGCAGGGATCGGGTGGTGGATGCAGGCCACCACCACAGTTGGTAACGCAGAACGGTTAAGACCAGCTCCTGTCCTAACAGTCCTGCTTGTGCAGCCCAGTGGCATTAACAGGCCTGCTGCTGCTGATGCGCCTGCTGTCCACAGGTGTGGCCCCTACGCACACGGTCAGCGTACTCAATGGCCCCTGTGTTGTTAACAGGGAGTTCCTGGGCTGGGTGGGCATGTGGACCCTGTGACGCTAACAGGGCTCACAGTCTCCAGATCCGAATGGCGTCTAACTCGGTTCAGGCTACTATTAGTTTCATAGCCACACAGCTCTGTATCCTCCACCAAACCTTCAAGTTGCCAACCTCTCCTTTTCCAACTGGGAGCACGGTGGACACTGACTGCTGATGGGGATATATATCTTTCTCTTTCTTTTCTTATTAATTTTCGTTATATAGCGGTCACAGATTATATACCACTTTATCCAAATCTGCCAGTCCCACTGTAACAGATGTTGTTTCTTCAGCAAATGTTACAGTTGCTTAACCACCAAATCCACGGACCAAAACTTTTTTCCCCTTTCCAACACACCTGTTCCCCTTTCCAACAGCATCTGTCCTTTTTCAACTCATTTTGGGATATGACCAAAAGTGCAACTGTGCAGGGACACCGTACTCAACGCCATCTCAGCACAGCAGCCATCCCTCGGTCCCTCCGATGTGGACAAGTAAAAGACCATTTCCTCCTATCCATGACAAAGCGTTGAGATTCACTCTGTGCAGCACTGGTGTTTAGTGGACAAGTAGATCTAAGATTGCGTACCACATTCTGCAGATACTCCTGTATACGTGCGTCTATTTCTATGGCAGGAATTAGTTCGCCAAATTTTGTCTTGTACCGGGGATCTAACAGTGTGGCAACCCAGTATTCAGGATTAGTTCAAATTCATACAATCCGAGGGTCATGTAGGTAGTGCAGCAAGAAGGCGCTCATGTGTCTTGTGCATCCAGGAGGACCAAGTCCTTGGTGTGTTGGTGGCAGAGAGGTGAGAATCGTGCATCCTTCCTCTGCCCTCTCCCCCCAACCTCGCACAACCGAAATGTGAGCAAGCTCTCACTCATCTGCTGAGTCTTCCATGCCCATCGCCAGTTCGTCCTCCATTTCTTCATGGGCTCCTGCACTTTCATCAACACTTTTTGCTGATACTATGCGCCCTTGTTAATCCCTCTCCCTCACCATGACTGCCGCATAGGTGCCGCTGACCATCTGGACCTCGTAGATCTTGTTATCCCTTCCGCATATGACTCCTCCTGTACTTCCTCCCCTTCCTCTTGTCCCAACACCTGACTCCGAATAATAATTACAGTGTGCTCCATCATGTAGATGACCAGAATTGTCACGCTGAGAATGACATTGCCAGTGCTAAACATCTTCGTCGACATTTCAAAACTGTGTAGCAGGGTGCATAGGTCCTTGATCTGACACCACTCCAGCAGCGTGATCTGCACCACCTCTGGATCAAGTTATCCCAGGCTATATGTCTTACCGTATTTCAGCAGGGCTCTGCGGTGCTGCCACACACGCTGCAACATGTGCAGATTCCAATTCCTGCGTGTCGAAACATCGCATTTACGGCGTTTAACTGCCAGACCCTAAGACTTCCGGAGTGATGAAAGTTGTTGAGCTGCTGTGTGCGCACGATGGAAGTGAGCACATAGCGAGCGTGCCCACTGCACAAGGCCATGTAGGCCGTGATGGTGTTTTAAAAATTGCTGGCGAATTCGGTTCAACACGTGAGCCCTAAAAGGCACGTGTGTCACATTGCCCTGAGGATGGCCCGCAGCCAGGTTTGCATCATTGCCGCACATGGCTGTTAAGTCACCAACGGAGTCCGCTCCGTCAATTTGTACTCCGGTCGCCAGGTGACAACGTGTTCCTTTCATGAATAGTGCTGATGATGGGAGAGTAGTCGATGCCAGCGGCGCAGGTGGACGCAGGTTATGCTCACCCACTGGGCTGCATTACCTTGACAGATGCAGAATCTCTGGCTGAATGTAGCTGGTGGGTATCTCACAGATGAAATACCATCATTCAGCTACAACCAATGGGAAGACACCACACCCTTTTTTATGCCCATCCTGTCTGCAGACCACTGCCAGACATAGCTATGAACCTCTGGTTAATTTTACCCCCAGTTCAGTTTTATGATTTTGTGTGCTTGTTACCTGACTACTTTTCCTGCTTGCTGTTTATGTACCTTGTTGGCCGATACGCATTTCACCTCTGCTTGTTTTCTGATTCTTTCCTGGCCGTCCCATTCTGTTCCTGTTCCTCAATTAATGTTTTGACCCTGCCTGACTACTATTCTCTGTAATAGCGGTGTGACTCACATTTCCCATACATTTCAAAGTAAAACTTTGACCGCCTGATGGCATTGAGCTCTGCTGCCAGCATAGTAAGGAGGTGTGTGGTAGTCCTTGTGCGCAGTTGCAAGGAAGGGTGGCCTGACCACACAGGGTTTGCGCCAAGGTAGAGGACCCACACGAGGTTGAAGAGGCAGAAGCAGTGTATTAACTTCTACATACAGAACAAGGATTGAAACAACTCGTGGGGACGGCAAGACTTGTACAGCAGACCCTTCTCCATCTCTCACCATAGTTTGCCAGTGCCCAGTCAGTGACATGTAATGACCCTGTCTATGCTTACTGGTCCAAGTATCTGTGTTGAAATGCACCCTGTCGCACACAGATTTTCTCAAGGAAGTGGTGATGTTGTGTGCGACATGCTGGTGTAGCGCGGGCATGCTTTTCTTGGAGAAGCAGTGGTGATTGGGCATCTGGTACTGGGGCACAGCGACAGACATAAGGTCTGTAAAATCCTGTGTGTCCACTACGCGTAAAGGCAGCATTTCGGTAGCCAACAGCTTACAGAGGGATAGAGTCAACCACTTAGCTTTGTCATGGGTCGCAGTAAGTGGCCTTTTATTTGACCACATCTGAGGGACAGAGATCTGGCTGCTGTCTGTAGACGGTGTTGAGTAGGGTGTCCCTGGAAAAATGCAGGTTTGTGAGAAAAGTGCAGGCGGAGACATGATGTTGCCTTCATCTTGCCTTCAGATCTGTTCATCTTGTATCATTTTTAAAAAACACAGCAAGCAAGGGTTACTCCAAGCGGAGTCTACCTTTTTTCCCCAAATTGGGCACACAGACACCCCATCAGTGGCAGGACTTGTGCCCTAGTTGCAAACAGGATGTTTTGATTTGCATCAAGCACATTCCAAATCCACAAACATTTACTCTCCCCAGGATGACACAGGGGTAGTAAATTCCTTCTGGATCCATGACTTGTTCATTTTGATGAACGTCAGTCTGTCCACATTGTCACTGGACAGACGCGTGTGCTTATCTGTCAGCACACACCCAGCAGCACTGAAGACACGTTCAGAGACAACGCTGGCAGCTGGACACGACAAAATCTTCAAGGCGTAACTGGAGAGCTCTTGACATTTTTCTAGATTTGAAGCACAAAAGGAGCAAGGCTCCATTTGCAAAGTCATTGCATCGATGTTCATTTGGAGATACTCCTGTATCATCCTCTCCATCCGTTGACTATGTGACACACTTGATGTCTCTGGTGGCCTTGCAAAGGAGGGTCTAAAAAAATTATGAAAAGATTCCATAAAATTGCTGTTACCAGCACCAGATACGGTCCTACTGGTACGGGTAGACTGTTGAAGATGACGAGGCCGTCCCATGTTTGTCAAGTTACAACTGGGAGAATCACTCCCTTCACCTGCACGGTTGTTTGGTGGAAAAGCCGAGCTAAGATCGAGTAACAGCTTCTGCTGATACTCCTGCATACGTGCGTCCCTTTCTATGGGTGGAATTATGTCACAAAATTTGGACTTGTCCCGGGGATCTAATAGTGTGGCAAGCCAGTAGTCATCATCACTTCTAATTTTGACAATACGAGGGTCATGTTGGAGGTAGTGCAACAAGAAGGCACTCATGTGTCTTGCGCAGCCATGCGGACCAAGTCCACGCTGTGTTTGTGGCATAGAGGTGCTAACCGTTCTTTCTTCCTCTGTCATCTCCCCCCAACCTCTTTCAACTTAAATTTGACCAAGGTCCCCCTCATCTGCTGAGTCTTCCATGTCCATGGACAGTTCGTCCTCCATATCTTCATGTCCTCCTGCACCTTCCTCAACATCTCGCCTGCTACCATGCGCCCTTGTTGATCCCTGTCCCCCATGGTCCCATGCCTGCCGCGTTGGTGATGATGAACGTCTGGACCTTGGTGATGTTGTTGTGTCTTGCGCATATGAATCCTCCTGTAGTTCCTCCCCTTCCTGTTGTCCCACCCCCTGACTCCGAATAGTGTTTAGCGTGTGCTCCAGCATGTAAATGACTGTAATCGTCATGCTGATAATGGCATTGTCAGCGCTAAACATATTCGTCGCCATGTCGAAACTGTGCAGAAGGGTGCATAGGTCCGTGATCTGAGATCACTCCATCAGGGTGATCTGCCCCACCTCTGCATCTCGTTGGCCCAGGCTATACGTCATGACGTATTGCACCAGGGCTCTGCGGTGCTGCCACAGTCGCTGTAACATGTGGAGAGTTGAATTCCAGCGTGTCGCCACATCGCATTTCAGGCGATGAACCGGCAGGCCGAAAGACTTCTGGAGCGATGCAAGTCGCTCAGCTGCGGCGCTTGAACGGCGGAAGTGAGCACTGCAGACAGTTTCCGTGCCCTGGTCAGAAGGCCATCTAGGCCGGGATAGTGTGTTAAAAATTGCTGGACAACAAGGTTCAACACGTGAGCCATACAAGGCACGTGTGTCACCTTGCCCAGGCGAAGGGCCGCACCCAGGTTTGCAGCATTGTCGCACACGGCCTTACCAGGCTGCAGGTTGAGTGGAGACAACCATTTATTAAACTCGGACCGCAGAGCTGACCACAACTCCTCAGCTGTGTGACTCTTATTCCCAAGACATGTCAAGCTAAAGACCGCCTGATGCCGTTGCGCTCTGCTGCCAGCATAGTAATGAGGGGTGCGTGATTCCTTCTGCGCAGTGAGAACGCTGGTGGCCTGACCAGGCAGGCTTGGGGCGGAGGTGGAGGACCCAGATGAGGTGGAGGATGCAGAAGCAGTGGCGGAACTTGGACAGACAGAGGATTGACACACAAGTCGTGGGGACGGCAAGACTTGTGCAGCAGACCCTTCACCATCTATCACCATAGTTACCCAGTGCCCAGTCAGCGACATGTAACGTCCCTGTCCATGCTTACTGGTCCAAGTATCGGTGGTGAAATTCACCCGTTCACACACAGAGTTTCTCAAGGAAGCGGTGATATTGTGTGCGACATGCTGGTGTAGCGCGGGCACACCTTTCTTAGAGAAGTAGTGGCGACTAGGCATCTGGTACTGGGGCACAGCGACAGATATAAGGTCTCTAAAATCCTGTGTGTCCACTAGGCGGAAAGGCAGCATTTCTGTAGCCAACAGCTTACAGAGGGATAGAGTCAACCTCTTCGCTTTGTCATGGGTCGAAGGAAGTGGCCTTTTATTTGACCACATCTGAGGGACAGAGATCTGGCTGCTGTGTGTAGACGGTGTTGAGTAGGGTGTCCCTGGAAAAATGCAGCTTTGGGAGGAAAGTGCAGGCGGAGACATGATGTTGCCTTCATCCAAAGTTGGTGCTATCGATGTCTGAGAGAGCTGTACACACTCACTTGTTTCCCCTTCCAAACCAACTGATGACCTACCAAGCAAACTGCCTGTTGCGGTTACAGTGGTGGAAGTTGTGGGTGGAAAAACAGGTGTGACAGCTGTCCCCACAGTCCTAGAAGATGACGAGCGCGCGGATGCCCTGGAAGGGGCAGGCGGTGGATGGTTGGCTCCACTAGGCCGCATTGCAGCACGGTGAGCTTCCCACCAGGCCATATGATATTTATTCATGTGACGATTCATGGAAGAAGTTGTCAAACTGCTGAGGTTTTGACCTCTACTAAGATAACCATGGCAAATGTTATAGATCACATAATTTGGCCGATCTTTTTTTATGTCAAAAAAGGACCAGGCTAGGCAAGGCTTAGAGGCCATGCGACCTGTTGATCCACCCCGAATAATGCTCAGAGGCAGAGTGGTGGCTGAGGATGCAGTTGTAGACGTGCTACCAGTGCTCCGACTGTGTCCAGGAAGGCGCCAGGTTACTTCGACGTCGGTTGCATCCTCCTCCACCGCCTCTATTGACCTCCTCGAGTGTCTGACTGTGGGTTGACAGTAGGTGGGATCTAGAACTTCATCATCAATTGTTGTGTTTGCACTCCCCTCCCCCTCAGACCGAGTTTCTTCTTGCCCTGACCGAATATTTAAGTTGTCATCCCAATCGGGTATCTGTGTCTCATCTTCATCAGTATGTTCCTCATTGCCTATAACCACAGTTGTTGGAAAGGCAGCATTTTGGTAGCCAACAGTTTGCATTTTATGAAAGTCAACCTCCAAGCCATGTCATGCCCTTCTAAAAGCATGTATAACACAGCGAGGGGACTCCAACCACAGTCTCCCTCGTTGCCACTCACTGGGCCACACACACCCCACTTGACTGGCATCGGTTGAGCCCCCTTTTGAAAAAGAAAAAGATGCTTTGCATGAAGCACTCTCAAAAATACGCGTGCCTTTCCCGTCCCCTGGCTGACCCCGGGGAAGAAAAGTCCTCTGAGAGCCATGACTTGTTCATCTTGGTTCTTTTAGAAACACAGCGAGGGGACTCCAACCACAGTCTCCCTCGTTGCCACTCACTGGGCCACACACACCCCACTTGACTGGCATCGGTTGAGCCCCCTTTTGAAAAAGAAAAAGATGCTTTGCATGAAGCACTCTCAAAAATACGCGTGCCTTTCCCGTCCCCTGGCTGACCCCGGGGAAGAAAAGTCCTCTGAGAGCCATGACTTGTTCATCTTGGTTCTTTTAGAAACACAGCGAGGGGACTCCAACCACAGTCTCCCTCGTTGCCACTCACTGGGCCACACACACCCCACTTGACTGGCATCGGTTGAGCCCCCTTTTGAAAAAGAAAAAGATGCTTTGCATGAAGCACTCTCAAAAATACGCGTGCCTTTCCCGTCCCCTGGCTGACCCCGGGGAAGAAAAGTCCTCTGAGAGCCATGACTTGTTCATCTTGGTTCTTTTAGAAACACAGCGAGGGGACTCCAACCACAGTCTCCCTCGTTGCCACTCACTGGGCCACACACACCCCACTTGACTGGCATCGGTTGAGCCCCCTTTTGAAAAAGAAAAAGATGCTTTGCATGAAGCACTCTCAAAAATACGCGTGCCTTTCCCGTCCCCTGGCTGACCCCGGGGAAGAAAAGTCCTCTGAGAGCCATGACTTGTTCATCTTGGTTCTTTTAGAAACACAGCGAGGGGACTCCAACCACAGTCTCCCTCGTTGCCACTCACTGGGCCACACACACCCCACTTGACTGGCATCGGTTGAGCCCCCTTTTGAAAAAGAAAAAGATGCTTTGCATGAAGCACTCTCAAAAATACGCGTGCCTTTCCCGTCCCCTGGCTGACCCCGGGGAAGAAAAGTCCTCTGAGAGCCATGACTTGTTCATCTTGGTTCTTTTAGAAACACAGCGAGGGGACTCCAACCACAGTCTCCCTCGTTGCCACTCACTGGGCCACACACACCCCACTTGACTGGCATCGGTTGAGCCCCCTTTTGAAAAAGAAAAAGATGCTTTGCATGAAGCACTCTCAAAAATACGCGTGCCTTTCCCGTCCCCTGGCTGACCCCAGGGAAGAAAAGTCCTCTGAGAGCCATGACTTGTTCATCTTGGTTCTTTTAGAAACACAGCGAGGGGACTCCAACCACAGTCTCCCTCGTTGCCACTCACTGGGCCACACACACCCCACTTGACTGGCATCGGTTGAGCCCCCTTTTGAAAAAGAAAAAGATGCTTTGCATGAAGCACTCTCAAAAATACGCGTGCCTTTCCCGTCCCCTGGCTGACCCCGGGGAAGAAAAGTCCTCTGAGAGCCATGACTTGTTCATCTTGGTTCTTTTAGAAACACAGCGAGGGGACTCCAACCACAGTCTCCCTCGTTGCCACTCACTGGGCCACACACACCCCACTTGACTGGCATCGGTTGAGCCCCCTTTTGAAAAAGAAAAAGATGCTTTGCATGAAGCACTCTCAAAAATACGCGTGCCTTTCCCGTCCCCTGGCTGACCCCGGGGAAGAAAAGTCCTCTGAGAGCCATGACTTGTTCATCTTGGTTCTTTTAGAAACACAGCGAGGGGACTCCAACCACAGTCTCCCTCGTTGCCACTCACTGGGCCACACACACCCCACTTGACTGGCATCAGTTGAGCCCCCTTTTGAAAAAGAAAAAGATGCTTTGCATGAAGCACTCTCAAAAATACGCGTGCCTTTCCCGTCCCCTGGCTGACCCCGGGGAAGAAAAGTCCTCTGAGAGCCATGACTTGTTCATCTTGGTTCTTTTAGAAACACAGCGAGGGGACTCCAACCACAGTCTCCCTCGTTGCCACTCACTGGGCCACACACACCCCACTTGACTGGCATCGGTTGAGCCCCCTTTTGAAAAAGAAAAAGATGCTTTGCATGAAGCACTCTCAAAAATACGCGTGCCTTTCCCGTCCCCTGGCTGACCCCGGGGAAGAAAAGTCCTCTGAGAGCCATGACTTGTTCATCTTGGTTCTTTTAGAAACACAGCGAGGGGACTCCAACCACAGTCTCCCTCGTTGCCACTCACTGGGCCACACACACCCCACTTGACTGGCATCGGTTGAGCCCCCTTTTGAAAAAGAAAAAGATGCTTTGCATGAAGCACTCTCAAAAATACGCGTGCCTTTCCCGTCCCCTGGCTGACCCCGGGGAAGAAAAGTCCTCTGAGAGCCATGACTTGTTCATCTTGGTTCTTTTAGAAACACAGCGAGGGGACTACAACCACAGTCTCCCTCGTTGCCACTCACTGGGCCACACACACCCCACTTGACTGGCATCGGTTGAGCCCCCTTTTGAAAAAGAAAAAGATGCTTTGCATGAAGCACTCTCAAAAATACGCGTGCCTTTCCCGTCCCCTGGCTGACCCCGGGGAAGAAAAGTCCTCTGAGAGCCATGACTTGTTCATCTTGGTTCTTTTAGAAACACAGCGAGGGGACTCCAACCACAGTCTCCCTCGTTGCCACTCACTGGGCCACACACACCCCACTTGACTGGCATCGGTTGAGCCCCCTTTTGAAAAAGAAAAAGATGCTTTGCATGAAGCACTCTCAAAAATACGCGTGCCTTTCCCGTCCCCTGGCTGACCCCGGGGAAGAAAAGTCCTCTGAGAGCCATGACTTGTTCATCTTGGTTCTTTTAGAAACACAGCGAGGGGACTCCAACCACAGTCTCCCTCGTTGCCACTCACTGGGCCACACACACCCCACTTGACTGGCATCGGTTGAGCCCCCTTTTGAAAAAGAAAAAGATGCTTTGCATGAAGCACTCTCAAAAATACGCGTGCCTTTCCCGTCCCCTGGCTGACCCCGGGGAAGAAAAGTCCTCTGAGAGCCATGACTTGTTCATCTTGGTTCTTTTAGAAACACAGCGAGGGGACTCCAACCACAGTCTCCCTCGTTGCCACTCACTGGGCCACACACACCCCACTTGACTGGCATCGGTTGAGCCCCCTTTTGAAAAAGAAAAAGATGCTTTGCATGAAGCACTCTCAAAAATACGCGTGCCTTTCCCGTCCCCTGGCTGACCCCGGGGAAGAAAAGTCCTCTGAGAGCCATGTCCACATTGTCAGTGGACAGACACGTGTGCTTATCTGCCAGCAGACCCACAGCAGCACTGAAGACAGGTTCCGAGAGAACGCTGGCTGCAGGACACGACAAGATCCCCAAGACGTACGTGGCGAGCTCAGGCAATTTATCAAGATTGGAAGCCAAGAATGAGCAGGGCTCAAGTTGCACAATAATGGCATGTTTCCTTGCATATACTCATATATCTGTGTGTCCTCCTCTTTTTCCTTGTCCAGCTCTTTTGTTTTCGCATGAGTATATGTCCTTGTCACTTTCCCATGTGTTGTGAGTTGTTTGTGACCTTTTGGACACCTTTGAGGGTGTTTTCTAGGTGTTTTTCTGTGTTTGTGATTGCCTGCCATTGTTTCCTATGCAGTTCGAGTTCGGTTCGTCGAACGTTCGACGAACCGAACTCGAACGGGAGGTCCGTTCGGCGAACCAACCTCGAGCCGAACCGCGACCGGTTCGCTCATCTCTAATCCTGAGCAGGGAATGGCTATACAGTAATATAAATTGATCATAATCTGTATACAACTATGTATACAATTATATAGGGGGCAAATTATTGTAGATCTACTCACCTAGATCGGCCCTAGGGAACAACGTGCTGGATCTGATAGCTCGTTGTATCAACGTGCCTATGGGGAGGAGGGGGGGAATAAAGGGTAAATGAATAATAATATATTACCTATCTTATACTTTACATAACCCAATCCATTTCTCTGTTGAGACCTTTAGGGGATAGAGTTTGTAGGGTGTAAATCCAATATGTTTCCATTTCTTTCAGCATTTTGACATGATTGCCCCCCATCGGGGGCGAGCCACTTGTTCTAAAACCTGGCATATAACTTGTGCCATCGAGTGTCTGGCTTCTTTAAAATGTGACGGTAATGGTAGCCAGGTTTTGGAACAATGAATTGTTGACGTATGGCTTGCTATACGGTCCTGGACATGCTGCGTTGTCTCCCCTACATAAAGGTTTAACAAAAACAAATCCAGAATGCGGGTAGAGTACAAAGCGGAATGACAGGAAAACCTCAAAACCCTTATTAAAATATAAATTTTATTAGTAATATTAAAATGATCCCACAAAACCACACAAACAAATAGTGACCGGGGTCAGGTTACCCCTCAAGTAATGATACACCTAACTAAGGGATGGTAGGGGGGGGGTTACTTAGAGGAAAAAACTCAGATGACCCTCAATAATATCTGTGTCCCTACCTACCAACGGAGGGTGTGACACCTTAAGTTACCGGGCGCCCCCGTTCCACGTCGACTTGCCCTCTTCACTCACCCTAAAATAAAGGGAGGAAAAGAGGGGAGGAGAGGATAGGAAGATACCGTCTCGACTAGATAAAGGAGGGGTAATTTTTATGTCTTAAAGGGGACACAAATATATCCATCCTTTATAGTCCCTGATCCAAAACAATTCAATGATACAGCCACACAGTAAGATGAAAGGTACTGCACAATTAAGCTCAAATGTTAGTCCGTGATATAAAATATGTCACAGATCATCTCAATCTATGTATAGATATAACAAGACTGGATAAAAGGCAGATAAATTTTACCACCCACTAATATAAATGTCCTTTAGGTGGGTACCAATAACCCCGTTACAGATGCCATTAACGTTGTCTCCCCTACATAAAGAAACAATTGTTTTGGTAGTTTTTTTAATGCTGCCGATGTCTGCTCTGATTAATTTGTCCTTGATACGGAAAGCTTTAATATTAGGGTAAAATTTAGAAAGTAAAGACCAGTGTTTACGATTAGATTTGTATAGTTTAGGCATCGGTGTATGTACGAATGGTACACGCTCCGGTTTAGTTATACGAAGGGGGGCTTGTATTGTCTGGGAAAGGATCCTGGTTTTCTCATCGCTGAGTATTTTTGGAGGATAGTGGTTTTCCTTGAACTTAATAGCTATTTCCTTAAGTCGGGAGTCTAAAACAGACCTGTCCGAAACAATACGGGATACCCTGTGGTAAGGTAACCTAGGTAAACTGGTTTTAGTGGATTTAGGGTGGCAGCTCAAGTAAACTGTTACAGTCAGTTGGTTTAGAGTAAATGTCTGTAGCTAAACTGCCATCGAGGTTCTTAATGACCAAAGTGTCCAGGAAGGCGATGAGGGACCTATCGTATTTCATTAAAAATTGTAGTTCTGGTCTGATAGAATTGAGATACAGAGGGAATGAGTTAAGTGTGTTTTCCGTACCCATCCAGATACAGAAAACATCATCGATGTATCTGTACCGGGCCCCTGAGTATTGCGTGAAGAGGTGATTAGTATAGATGTGTCGGTCTTCACAGCGAGACATATAGAGACTGATCAGATGTAGATAGAGTGGTCTTTACCGCTTCCATGCCTTTGTCATGTGAGAGAGATGTATACAGGCTGTTGTCGTTGAGGAGGCTAGGAGGTTATCTGGAGAGATAGACCCACAGTTGTTGATTTTATCTAAAAAGTGGCCTGTGTCTAAGATGAATGATCGTAATTTTTTAGTCAATGGTGTGAGGATTTTTTCAAGAAAGATGAATAGAGGGGAGATTATGGAATCTGTAGAGGCCACAATGGGTCTGCTGGGGGAGTTGAGTCAGTGATTTATGTATTTTAGGAAGAACAAAGAATACCGGTATGGTTGGATGAGAATTTGTAAGAAATGTGGCTGTTTTCTGATCTATTGTGTTGGTTTTTAAATATGTGTCCAGTGTATATTTAAATTTGTCCCTGATGGTATGGTAGGATCATGTGTAATTTTCTTGTATGTTTCAGTGTCCGATAGTTGACGATGGACCTCCTGTAAGTACAGGGTGTGGTCCAGGATTACAGTGGAACCTCCTTTGTCGACTGGTTTTATCACTATACTTTTATTGGAGGCTAGAGATTTTAGAGCTTGTTTTTCTATGGTGGTAAGGTTCTAATGGATTGGGTAGAAACCAAGTTTATTTTCATGTAACAAGTGTTTAACATCTCTAACAATTAAATCAATCACAGTTTCAGCTACATGGTAGGAATACGGTGGCTGAAATGTGCTCGGGTTACAGGTTATGATGCTTTGTCGGATTAACAAGTGTATCTCAACTGTGTTGATGTACCATGTATGTACTAATTTTGCTATGTACTAGTTGCTACCGTATGTACCAATTTGCATGGTCTTTGTTAGTCCCCTAATATACACACCTTCGTCCGTACTTCCATCCATCTCATTCCCTCTAATTCTTTCTCTCCACAAGCTTATCACTATTTACATACACGCGCTTCTCACGAAATCTGAGATCTAACAAAGACCGACATTTAACACACTGTGCATGTGCTAAATCCTCTGTATTAGCTTTCACCCGAGTACACAGACTGCCTACGCGGAGTACATTTGTTTAGCGTTCAATACAACATTCACATGTATGCACAGTACATTTGTTTAGCGTTCAATACAACATTCGCACACGTGCTCTCTACATAGCACACTATGCAGGCGCTAGATCCCCGCCGCATTAGTCACTGGCCTGAAGCATACCATGCATGTGCGATGCATCTCCAATGCCATCAGTCTACATAGCTGGCGCTTGCGCACAACACAGTGCCATGCATCCCCCCTCTACTTCCGGGAGGCGGGTTATTTAAACAACGGTCAGTACCCTGCATAGCACACAGACTGATCAGCTGGGACACAAGCGCGGGAGCACCCCTGCATCATTAGACAAGAGGTAAACACTCTGTTCTCAATATTCTCTATCTTCCTACTCCTGATTCTGAGACTATCTCAATATTTTACCCTAGTGGTTACCTTTCAATGGTTTTCTTGCCCATTATACTTTGCTATATTATACATGTATATATGTTCCTTTGTAAATATGTATATGAAGTCTTGTCTGTTTGTATCTATGTTATACTGAAAATTGTTTATTTTATTTTATTTCAGCGACGTTATGATAAAGAGCTAAATAGGTCGAAACGTCTTCTGTTTCGCATCTCCCCATATCCCCACCTGTCCATCACCTGTCAGTGTAAATAAAGGAAACACATTTGAATGAAAAATTTAAAGAGTGCAGTGAATTGTATATTTGAATGCATAATTTTTAGTTAGCTAATCCCCAGCACTTTCCTAGGCCAGCTAGAATATGTCCGTTGGTATGTTGATCTTTGACCTCAGGGGCCTCAAGTGGTCCTGTAACATATATGTTTTGGAGGGACTGCTGTTACTTATAAATTTGGGTGGTCCATCTTTCTCAAGCATTCAAAGGGCCTGAAGGTGTCAGGAAACCTGAATTTAGTGAGCGCCCTGAGGTGGTGCAGTAAGATATGTTTGGGAGGGCTCTCATCTATGCATTTGGGTGGGGCCTCACTCCATGAGACTCAGATGGTGTTATACATATTCCATAGCAGTTTACAATGTGCCAAATGTAATACCCTGCTCCTCCTCCTCCTCCATGTCATTCTTCGACCCTCAATTCAAGTTTTCAGAGAGCCTGCAGGTGTCAGGAAACCTTAGTTTGGTGAGCACCCAGAGGTGGCCCAGTAACATATGTTAGGGAGGGAGTGTTCTTACTTATACATTTGGGTGGCCCATCCGTCATTGAGACTCAGGTAGGGGAGTACATATTGCATAGCAGTTTACAATGCGCCCATTGTAGCATTGGGCATTTCTCTCCTCCTCTGCAGCCCTCAATTCAAGTTTTCAAAGGGCCAATAGTTGTTCATCAATAATCATTGTAAATTTCTATCGATTATGTATTCCCTATCTCAGTCATAATGTGGGACAACCCAGGGATGATTTTTTTGCCAGCTATGGTGGCTACCAGTAGATTTCCATTAAATATGTATCCCCTATATCAGACACAATGTGAGACAACCCGCGACAAGGGTTTCCAATGACGAATAGTAGTTAGGCTGAATTTGGAGTACTGTCCTGATTTGCCCACCACTGCACAATGTGCCTAGTATTTTCAAAAATTATCCCTATGGCCTGAGTCATGGTTGACACAGGGAGTTACCATCACAAGGGCCCCCAATGACAAATAGTAGTTAGGCTGGATTAGCAGTACTCTCCTGGTTTGTCCTCCACTGCATGTGCATAGTGCTTTCAAAAATTAACCCTATGGCCTGAGTCATGGTTGACGCAGGAAGGAAACGACTTTATATGGGAAGGAGTGGACCTTAACAGCAGTAGTCAAAATCAACATTTTGGGGGCATTTAGTTTGGCTTGCTCTCATCTGGAGGAATTACAAATGGTGGAGAAATCCATTTTTTGCTGAATTTAATCAGAGTAAGTCTGTCTGCATTTTCTGTGGAGAGGCGTGTGCACCTATCAGTGATGATTGTCCCAGCAGAACTGAAAACACGCTCTGATATCACAGTAGCAGCTGGCAGTCCAGTACCTCTAAGGAGTATAAGGAGAGGTCGGGCAAAGTATTCCGCTTGGACACCCAATAATTAAAGGGAAGTGAAGAATCAGAAAGGACACAAGTGTGGTTACTTAAGTACCCTTTGACAATACTGTGCAATTTCTCCCTCCTTGGCATTGTTACAGGCACAGATAGCCCTTGCTGATGTTCTGGTTTATTGAAAAAGGCCCAGTTTGCGCACATTCTCCCCCCACCTCTGTTGGACCTGGTAGTCGTGTCTCTCCCCATTAATCCTTGGTGTTGAGAAGAGTCGGTAAATCTGCTGCCAGTGTGGTCTGAGGGTGATGTTTTCAGCAGCTGATCTACAATGATCCTCTTGAAGGATTCCATTGTGCAACCCTTTCGTGACTCCAAAAGGAGAGAAGAAAATTTCTCCTTGTACCATGGGTCCAGAAAGGTGGCTAACCAGTATAGGTTGTAGGATAAAGTGTGTATCACGCAAGGGTCTTGCCACAGACACTTACACATGAACTGTGCCATGTGGGCCAAGCTGTAAACAGGCAAAGTTCTGTGTCCCCACCTGGAGGAACAATACCCATACTCTCCTCATGCTGACTCGCCTCCTCCTCCTCCACCTCCTTCTCTCCAGCCCATACATGCTGGACAGACATGAAGCTGGGGTTGAGAGTTCCCTGTGTAACATCAGGAGTCCCCTCAGTAGCACAGAAAAACAAGTCCTATCCCTCCTCATCCTCCTCATTATCACCCAATGTTGATTCAGAATATTGGCTGGGCTGGGTAGTAGCCTGATCACCACTCACAAGCTTGGTGGAGTACTCAAAGTTCTCAAGAACCTCACAAATGTCAGCAATCCCCATCCACTCGACCGTTATGTGTAGTGGCTGACTCCCAGTCTGATGGGCATAATGAAGCTGGCATTCAGCTACTGCCCTCTGTTGCTCACTAATCTTTGCCAACATACGATATGTAGAGTTCCACTGCATGTGAGCAGGTCGCACATGAGTCAAGCACTTTTACTGAGCTGTAAGACCAGCAAAAGCAGTGGAGGAATGGCGGAAATAGCACTAATACGGCGCACCTTCTCAAGTAGGTATGTTTTCACAAATTTCCGAACAAGTAGTTTCAGCACATGAGACATGCATGGCACATGTACCAGCTTGCTGACCTTTAAAGCCGGCTCGAGGTTACGCCCATTATCGCAAATGACCAGACTGGTTTGGAGATGCTGCGGGTTCTGCTCTTTTATACCTTGCCACAGCTTTGCTGCAGAGTGTGATTTGGGACCTAAACAGATCAGCTTCAGCATAGCATGTTGCCGCTTTGCTAATGCGCTTCTGCACAGCTCCAAACTTGGCAGTAAAGAGGAGGGTAATTCAGCAGAGAATGCAGAGCAGGAGGAGGAGGAGGGGAGACTGGAAATGGCACATGATGAAGCAGAAACGCCGGTAGAAGTAGGTCCCGCTATTCTTGGCGTGGGTAGGATGTGTGATGTTACAGTTTGTGACTTTGTCCCAGCTCCACCAGGTTCATCCAGTGTGCCATGACAGATATGTATCTTCCATGCCCACAACAACTTGTCCTTGTGTCTGTTGTTAGGTGGACCTTCCCATTTACGGTGTTGGTCAGAGCACTTTTGAGATTGTTTAACACGTGCTTGTATAATGCAGGGACGGCACAACAGGCAAAATAGTAGCGACTGGGAACATTGTATCGTGGGGCCACCACAGCCTAGAAATCACGGAAACACAGTGTTCCCACCAGCCTAAACGGCAACATCTCCACGGCTAGCAATTTTGCAATGTGAGAGTTTAGGTTTTGTGCCTGTGGATGCATGGCTGGGTATTTATGTTTCCTTTCCAAGATCTCAGGCATGGACAACTGGATGCCTTGCTGGTACAAGAAAGTGGATGTGGTTAACGTTTGTTGTATCTGTCAAATCGCACCTTGTGGGCAGGATGTATGACTGCTTTCTTCCTGGACAGCAGATTGTGAAAGATAAAGCATAGGCAACAAAAATCCTTAATACAGCACAAAGTCCTGGATTTTGGTCTTCGTCGTCCTTGCTCGTGTGGCTGCATAATATACCCTTTCAGGGTAGAAAGAAATAGTAAATGGGTGTAGTTTGGGGTTTGGCTAGGGGTGTGGCCAAAATTGCTGCCACATGTTAAGTGTGCCACATACAGGTGCATCTCAATAAATTGGAATATCATCAAAAAGTTAATTTATTTCAGTAATTCAGTACAAAAAAGGAAACAAATATATTTAAGAGAGTCATTACATGCAGAGTGATCTATTTCAAGTGTTTATTTCTGTTAATGTTGATGATTATGGCTTCCAGCCAATGAAAACCCAATAGCTGGAGTCAGTGCTTCAAGAGCCACCCCACACAGACATATCCAGGACATGGGCTACAACTGTCACATTCCTTGTGTCAAGTCACTTATGACCAATAGACAAAGTGTAGGTCCATTATGTTTTATCAAGACGAAAGTCAGCACACCCGTCTACCAGGAAATTTTAGGGCACTTCATGCTTCCCTCTACTGACAAGCTTTTTGGAGATGAAAATTTCATTTTCCAGCAGGATTTTGCACTTCTCCACACTGCCAATAGTACCAATACCTGGTTTAATAACCACAGTATCACTGTGCTTGACTGGCCAGCAAACTTGCCTGACCTAAGCCCCATATGCAACCTATTTGGTATTGTCAAGATAAAGATGAGACACCTGACCCAACAATGCAGATGAGCTGAAGGCTGCTATCAAAGTAACCTGGGCTTCCATAACACCTCAGCAGTGCCACAGGCTTATCGCCTCCATGCCACGCCGCATTGATGCAGTAATTCATGCAAAAGGAGTCCGAAGCAAGTATTGAGGCATTTACTGTACAGACTTTTCAGTAGGCCAACATTTCTGAGTTTAAAATAATTTTTTAAGTTGGTCTTTTATAATATTCTAATTTTCTGAGATAATGACTTTTGGGTTTTCATTGGATGTAAGCCATAATCATCAACATTAACAGAAATAAGCTCTTGAAATAGATCACTCTGTTTGTAATGACTATGTAATATACGTGTTTCCATTTTTGTATTGAATTACTGAAATACCTTTTTGATGATATTCTAATTTATTGAGATGCACCTGTAGTTTGGCCTTGTTTCTGTTTTTCAAAAGTTGGGCGATATGGGAAATACGTAATCAGACTATAATGCTCGATAGCAAGTATGGATACAGATCAGCTCTTCTATTTGTCAAAATAGCACAAAAAAATAATGTGCTGTTTTACTAATAGCTAAGGTCACCAAGAAGTGGCATAAGGAACAGAAGGGTACATAGTAATATACACTACTGTGTATGTATGCAATTGTGATAAATTTGGCACAGCTTCTTCCTGCTTGGTTTTGATGTATTTAGTTTTACAAAATGGTTTTACTACTATATGATCTTTATTCTAGATGTAATCTATGTTATATGGCACTACAAGAGTTGAGATCACTGTTCTAGTTCTTGAGATATTGGTTCATATTTTAGCAAAGTTAATGTGAAATCCTATTAGCGAACATTGGTTGAATGTAAAATAAAATATTTTAATATGGTTTAAATGGATGCACTGAATAAGGTGCAAAACTGCATTTTAAGCATATTTCTATTGATTTGTTTTTCCCCGTAGACTCATTATTTATATATAAAATATACAGGTATGGTGTTAGGTGATCCCCTGACATAACTTTACAAACCACCTCTCCATTTTTTAGACTTGTCCTCAGGTTCTCCTATTTATGGAGACATTGAGATTTTCTCAATAAAAAAATCAATTAACCTGTGTGATGGAGAACATATTTCTTTAACAAATGGAGCAAAAAGTAATTCAGTTTCTAATGTGTATAAAATAAAGGCTCAATCTGAAAGCAAAAAGGAACGCTTACCAAGACACCATAAAATGATATCAGGCCCCAGATGTGGAAATATCATAAATGCTACCAGCAGGAATCAATACTAACACACATGCATCTCAATAAATTAGAATATAATTAAAAAGTTAATTTGTTTCAGTAATTCAATACAAATAGGAAACCACATATATTATATAGAGTCATTACACACAGAGGGATCTATTTCAAGTGTTTATTTCTGTTAATGTTGATAATTATGGCTTACAGCCAATGAAAACCCAAAAGTAATTATCTCAAAAAATTAGAATATTATATAAGACCAACTGAAAAAATGATTTTAAACTCAGAAATGTTGGCACCTACTGAAAAGTCTGTACAGTAAATGCCTCAATACTTGTTCGGAGCTCCTTTTGCATGAATAACTGCATCAATGCGGCGTGGCATGGAGGCGATCAGCCTGTGACACTGCTGAGGTGTTATGGAAGCCCAGGAAGCTTTGATAGCAGTCTTCAGCTCGTCTGCATTGTTGGATCTGGTGTCTTTCATCTTCCTCTTAACAATGCCCTATAGATTCTCTATGGAGTTTAGGTCAAGTGAGTTTGCTGGCCAATCAAGCACAGTGATACTGTGGTTATTAAACCAGGTATTGGTACTTTAGGTAGTGTGGACAGGTGCCAAGTCCTGCTTGAAAATCAAATTTCCATCTCCAAAAAGCTTTGTCAGCAGAGAGAAGCATGAAGTGTTCTAAAATTTCCTGGTAGATGGCTGCGCTGACTTTGGTCTTGATAAAACACAATGGACCTACACCAGCAGATGACATGGCTCCCCTAACCATCACTGATTGGGGAAACTTCACACTAGACCTCAAGCATCTTGGACTGTTTATTTCTAAATGTTGTGCAGTTATATTGGTTTACCTGGTGAAAATAAACAAGTGAGATGGGAAAATATTTGGTTTTTATTAAGTTGCCTAATAATTCTGCGCAGTAATAGATACCTGCACAAACAGCTATCCTCCTAAGATTGCCAAATCTAAAAAAAAATCACTCCAACTGCACTATTAAGCTTTGATATTTATGAGTCTTTTGGATTGATTGAGAACATATTTGTTGATCAATAATAAAAAAAAAAAATCCTCTAAAATACAAGTTGCCTAATAATTCTGCACACAGTGTATTGTACTAACTTAGTGGTAAATTTATGTTGAAATGTTTTATTTGTCAAAATATTGAAGTTTGGGCAAAAAAATTGAAAATGTAACAAATGTATGATTTCATTTTTATGCCCTTAAACCAAAGCGTTATCTCACACAAAATAGTCATAATTTTTTTTTGTTAAGAAATTAGAAGGGTTAAATGATTATGAGCAGATTCTCATTTTTCCAACAAACATTACAAAACAAATTTTTTTTAGGGACCACATCACTTATACCCCATATGTGGTGGAAAACTACTGTTTGTGTGCACAGCAGGGCTTGGAAGGGAAGGAGCACCATTTGAGGCCCCCTTCACACGTCCGTGTCTCTGATACGTGCTAGGTCCATGCCCATATGTACCGGAGACACGGACACACGTATACCCATTAAAATCAATGGGTATATGTGCACGCACGTGTTTTGCCAGTGGCCTGTGCCTCCGTGTGGAGCAGACGTGTGCCGTGACACGCGCCGGAGAAACACACGTGTCATTTTAAAAAATCAAAAACACATACTCATCTCCACCATACCTGCAGTCTCTGCTGTGGCTGTTACTTGCATCTGTCCCCTAGTGAATTTCAACAACGCTTCTTCACTGGGGGCCGGAAGCAGCGTCAGCGGGGCGTGGCTTTGTCCGGACGCTGTCATTCAGCACCACAGACAGCTCCGGAAGAAACAGGTAAGGCGGGGCTTTCCATTCTCTGTTTGTTATTATGTATAACACACGGTGAACAGGAATGTGCCACAAACACGGCACACGGGGAGCAAACCACCCCTTTAACATGAACGTGAAAAAACGGATCGTTTTTTTCACGGACGTGTGAAGGGGGCCTGACTTGGAGTGCAAAATTGGCTGAAATAGATAGAAGACACCATATCGCTTTTGCTGTGTAGAAACCCCCCACAAGTGGTTAACCCCATTTTGGAAACTAGACGACGCAAGGAATTTCTGTAAATGTGCGGTGAGCACTATGAACCCACAAGTGCGTCACAAAATTTTATAACATTGAGTTGTGTAAATTAAAAAAATACATTTTTTCATAAACTTGTTGCTTTTAGAGATGAGCAAACCTCTAGAGGCTCGAGTTCGGTTCGGTTCAGCGAGCCGTTCGACGAATCTCTCAAACCACACTGAAACCAATGGGAGGCAAACACAAACACATAAAAACACATTATAAATGTACACATACAGTTAATAAACATTGCCATAACACTTACCTGTCCCCGCGATGCCTCCTGTACTCTGTCTCCCGCCGCTTTTCCTTCCGATAATCGCTGCGTCCTCCCGGTAACCAGAACCAGCATAGGACCTATCATGACGTCAAAATAGCCATGTGACCAGTCACGTGTCTATTACCTCATTGGCTACAGACTGGTCACATGGCTTTGACATCATGCTAGGACCTGTCAGTGCATCTCTCCAGTACGCAGTGATCGTTTGTGTATCTCCGTGTACCGGCAACATGCTCTGGCACACGGTCGACTCCCCGTTCTGCTTCCCAGTTCCATTATTCACCGGCTGCCACAGCCAGTCAATAACGGAGATCACCGTTGCTATAGCAAAGCGCCTGTCAGCGATGATGTCACCACTTGCAGGCAGCAGCTTCTGGTCACTCATGGAGTGAAAAGACTACACGGGAACAGCAGCGTCTTCCTCCCATGCAGCGCTGCTGATGTAGCAGAGCTGCATGAGTTGAAGGAGAAAGAAGACAGAAGAGCAGGATCGTGGAGGGATAAGAGGGAGTATTAAACATGGAGTCTCTAAGTGTGTCTGTGTATTTATTTGTATTAAAGTATTTTTTCTCTGTGTGGTGTCTTTTTTTTAACCCTTTATTGGAGATTTCTTAATGGCTGGGTCAAACTTGCCTGACATCAACACTAGAACTACTGAACTCGTGACACCTATATAGAAATACATGGTGCAAAGTAGTCAAAATGACTACCTCAGTAGTTCTAGTGTTAAGAATCTCTGACTTAATACTAGCTAGTAAAACAAAGCTAGTATTAACTCATAATTACCCATCAAGCCATCCGGCTCCAGGGCTGTTGGAAGAGTTGGATACAGCGCCAGATGATGGCGCTTCTATGAGAGCGCCATTTTCTGGGGCGGCTGCGGATTGCAATTCACAGCAGAGGGGCCAAGAAAGCTCGGGCTAACCTGTGCTGCGGATTCCAATCCCCAGCTGCCTAGTTGCACCTGGCTGGAAACAAAAATGGGGCGAAGCTCATGTCGATTTTTTTTCAATTATTTCATGAAATTCATGAAATAATTAAAAAAAGGGGCTTCCCTATTTTTTTTGTTCCCAGACGGGTACAAATAGGCAGCTGGGGGTTGGGGGCAGCCGTACCTGCCTGCTGTACCTGGCTAGCATACAAAAATATGGCGAAACTCATGTCATTTTTGGGGGGGGGGGCAAAAAACTCCTGCATACAGTCCTGGAGTATGCTGAGCCTTGTAGTTCTGCAGCTGCAGTGTGCTCTCCTGCATACACTAGTGAATGGAGCATGCTGAGCCTTGTAGTTCTGAAGCTGCTGTCTGCTCTCCTCCATACAGACAGACAGCAGCTGCAGAACTACAAGGCTCAGCATACTCCATGCAGGACTGTATGCAGGAGTTTTTTGCCCCCCAAAAAAATGATGTGGGCTTCGCCATGTTTTTCTATGCTAGCCATGTACAGCAGGCAGCTACGGGCTGCCCCCAACCCCCAGTTGCCTATTTGTACCCGGCTGGGAACAAAAAATATAGGGAAGCCCTTTTTTTATTAATTATTTCATGAATTTCATGAAATAATTAAAAAACAAATGACGTGGGCTTCGCCATATTTTTGTATGCTAGCCAGGTACAACTAAGCAGCTGGGGATTGGAATCCACAGCACAGGTTTGCCTGAACTTTCTGGGCCCCTCTGCTGCGAATTGCAGTCCACAGCCGCCCCAGAAAAGGGCACTTTCATAGACGCGCCATCTTCTGGCGCTGTATCCAACTCTTCCAGCTGCCCTGGTGACAGGCGGCTCGCTGGGTAATAATTGGGTTGTATATTATCAACTGGCCCTAAGCCCGAAATTCATGGTGTCACGCCAATATTAGACATGGCCACCATGAATTTCCAGTACCGATAAAAAAAACCACAACACACAGAAAAATATTTTTATTATAAATGAAACACAACACAATTAGTGACTCCTTCTTTATTGAAATAAAGAACCCCCCTCTGCAGTAATCCTGGGTCAAGGGTCCCGCGCCATCCAATCCGGATCCAATATCATCTGATCGGTTTGCTGGAAGGCAAAGCGATCAGATGATGTGTCAGGTTCAAGGGCCTGAATCACATGACACAGCAGCTGATTGTATAAACGGCTTTTATACAATCAGCTTATGCATCAGAGCAAAAAAAAAAACAAACAAACTACACACTTCAGTGCAAACTCCTGTCCGACGGCATCAGCTGATAGATTAGCCGGCCGGGCGGTAAAAAGCCGGCCTCACCGCTCGACTTATAGTGTCAGCTGATTCCGTCAGGTGACCGCATCAGCTAATCATCGCCAGGTCTGAGAAAGAGAGAGAAAGAAGAGAGAGAGAAAGAGAGAAAGAAGAGAGAGAAAGAGAGAAAGAAGAGAGAGAAAGAGAGAAAGAAGAGAGAGCGAGAAAGAGAGAAAGAAGAAAGCGAGAAAGAGAGAAAGAAGAGAGAGAAAGAGAGATAGAAGAGAGAGAAAGAGAGATAGAAGAGAGAGAAAGAGAGATAGAAGAGAGAGAAAGAGAGATAGAAGAGAGAGAAAGAGAGAGAGAGAAAGAAGAGAGAGAAAGAAGAGAGAGAGAAAGAAGAGAGAGAAAGGAGAGAAAGAAAGTAGAGAAAGAAAGGAGAGAAATAAAGGAGATAGATAAAGGAGAGAAAGAGAGAGAGAAAGGAGAGAAAGAGAGAGAGAAAGAGAGAGAGAGAAAGGAGAGAGAGAGAGAAAGAGAGAGAAAGAAAGAAGAGAGAAAGGAGAGAAAGCAAGGAGAGATAGAAAGGAGAAAAAGAAAGGAGTGAGAGAAAGGAGAGAAAGAAAGAAAGAAAGAAAGAAGAGAGAGAAAGAAGAGAGAGAGAAAGAAGAGAGAGAAAGGAGAGAAAGAAAGTAGAGAAAGAAAGGAGAGAAATAAAGGAGATAGATAAAGGAGAGAAAGAGAGAGAGCAAGGAGAGAAAGAGAGAGAGAGAAAGAGAGAGAGAGAAAGGAGAGAGAGAGAAAGAGAGAGAGAAAGAAAGGAGAGAGAGAAAGGAGAGAAAGAAAGGAGAGATAGAAAGGAGAAATAGAAAGGAGTGAGAGAAAGGAGAGAAAGAAAGAAGAGAGAGGAAGGAGAGAGAGAAAGAAAGGAGAGAGAAAGAGAGAAAGGAGAGAGAGAGAGAGAAAGAAGAGAGAGAAAGAAAGAGAGAAAGAAGAGAGAGAAAGACAGAAAGAAGAGAGAGAGAAAGAAGAGAGAGAGAGAGAAAGAGAGAAAGAAGAGAGAGAGAAAGAGAGAAAGAAGAGAGAGAAAGAGGAGAAAGAAGAAAAAGAGAGAAGGAAGAGAGAGAGAAAGAAGAGAGAGAAAGAAGAGAGAGTTAAAGAAGAGAAAGAAGAGAAAGAAAGGAGAGAGAGAAAGGCGAGAAAGAAAGGCAAGAAAGAAAGGAGAAAGAGAAAGGAGAGAAAGGAGAGAAAGAGAGAGAGAGCTCACAGCTGATGTCCGGCTCCTCCCCTCAGCGCATAATTAAATTATAATTATAAATATATTATAAATATAATTACAATGAAAAAAAAAATAAAATAAATGCTTTACCGGGATCAGAACTCGCAACCTCATAGGCAAGCACTCTATCCACTCAGCTACAGCCTCTTATGATACAGATAAGCAGTAATTTGGTAATCTTGAAGTCTGGATTGCTGAAGTCTCAGCTGACCACGCGATTCACTTGATTGCTACGTGGAGCTGATAGAGCATTCGTGTTCTGTAGCAGAGCTGAAAGTGTCGTGTGGATTACGTCAGACCTGGAGAAGTATTGGAGGATTTTAATAAAATGCTGAAGCAGGGTTTTTTATGTCTTTTATTCCAAATAAAAGATTTTTCGTGGTGTGTGTTTATTTACTTTCACTTTATAAATAGATAATAATTATAATTTAAAAAAAAAAAAAAAAATCTTTATCAGGACTAGAACTCACGACCTCATGCTTCTCATGCGAGTGCTCTATCCACTAGTCTACTGCTTCCAATGATAAATGGATGATGAAGGATTTTTTGGTGTGTGTGTTTCTTTACTTTCACTTTAAGTTTAATCATGGACGGTATCTCGGGGAGACGCCTGGCATGATTAAACTCATTATTACCCCGATTGCCACCGCACCAGGGCAATTCGGGATGAGCTGGGTGGAGTCCCCCAGGACAGTCGCATCTAATGGATGCGGCTATTACGAGTGGCTGCTGGGTGATATTGTTAGGGTGGTGGGCTCCCCATACCGTGGCGCTCTCTATCCTGACAATACCAGCCTCCAGCCATGTGGCTTTATCCTGGCTGATATCACAAATGGGGGAAACCACATTTTTTTTATTACTTATTTATTTTACTGCACGATATAGACCCGCCCGCTGGCGGCTGTGATTGGTTGCAGTGAGACAGCTGTCACTCATCGAGGGGGCGTGTCTGACTGCAACCAATCATGGGCGCCAGTGGGTGAGGAAAGCACTGAATACCTGATTGAATAATGAAGCGGCAGCCATTTTCAAAGAGGAAAAGACACCGCAGATTTGTGACAGACGTGGAGCGAGGCGCCCGTGATCGGTGAGTAGGCATGGGAGACGAATTGTGCTGGGGACGCAGGAAGCATGCAGATAGAAATGTGTGCACTTACTGTGAAAAACCACGTTTATCGTGATCAAACCGTTCTCGAACGTAACTCGAACTGTCGAGCTTTTAGCAAAAAGCTTGAGTTCGAGCTTGAACACCCCCCAAAATCACTTGAACATGAAATTTGTGAACCTCGAACATCGCTCATCTCTAGTTGCTTTTGCCCCAAATTTTTCTTTTTCCCAAGAGTTAAGGCGGCGTTACACACTACGATATATCTAACAATATGTCATCGGGGTCACGGAATTCGTGACGCACATCCGACATCGTTAGAGATGTTGTAGCGTATGACACGTCCGAACGACTGTTAACGAGCAGAAATACTCACCATATCGTTGCTCGTTGACACGTCGTTCATTGTCATAATGTCGTTCCTCCTTCTGCGCGCAGGTTGTTCGTCATTCCTGAGGCAGCACACATCGCTACGTGTGACACCCCGGGAACGATGAACACAGCTTACCTGCGTCCCGCCGGCAATGAGGAAGGAAAGAGGTGGGCGGGATGTTCCGGCCGCTCATCTCCCCCCCTCCGCTTCTATTGGGCGGCCACTGTGTGACATCACTGTGACGCCGAACGTCCCTCCCCTGGATTTTCGCCGCCCACAGCGACGTCGTTAGGGATATAAGTACGTGTGACGGGGGTTAACGACATTGTGCGCCACGGATAATGAATTGCCCTTGACGCACAAATGACAGGGACGGGTGCGATCGCACAATATATTGTAGCGTGCAACGCCACCTTAACAAGAGAAGATTGACCATACACCATATTTTTCGATTTTTTTCTGATACACAGATAACTCATATGTGTTGGAAAACTACTGTTTGGCGCACAGCAGGGCTTTAAAAGGAAAGAGTACCATAATTATAAAAATAATGGCTAATAGGAAAAAAATGGACCTCACAGTTTGTTGTGCAATTTCTTCTGAATGCACCAATACACGTAATCGGGAACATCTTTACAGGCACAGTGGAAAGCTCAGACTAGAAATAGCGTCATATCGCAGTGCAGATTTTGCTGGAATGGTTTGTGAGTGTCATGTCACATTGTCAGAGTCCCTGAGGTCCCAGAACAGCAGTACTCCCCATAAATGACCTAATTTTACAAAATACACCTTTCAATGAGTTCATCTAGTGGTGCAGTGCTCATATTGACACTACAGGTGTGTCATAGAATTTTATACCATTGGGTGGGGAAGAAAAACTAATTGTTTTTACCACAAAATAGTTGTTTTAGCACCAGAGCTTACATTTTCACATGGGAAAATAGACAACAATGGCATTAACATGTGTCACATAATTTCTTCTGAGTTTGGCAATAAATCCATATGCGGCTGTAATGCTTAGCCACATGGCAAAACGTGCGAGGGAAGGAAGGAACGCTATTTAGCCCTTGCAGCACAGAATTTGCTAGAATAGTTTGCAAACTCCATATACAGAGTCCCTAAGTGCCAGAAGAACAGATTGCAAATCTGGCATTGTAGTGCCAATACATTGTGCTTCTGGAGACATGCACCCTGTAAATTTTGGGGACTCTCCTCACTACAGAAATGCAAAACATGGGGATGCTGGATGTGGTTTAGTCACATTGTGGGGCTTAGTAAAAATGGAAGGCATTTGGATTTGGGAGTGCAGATTTTGTGGATTTCTTTCTGGGGGAAGCCATGCACTTTCCCAGAGCCTTTGAGTTACCAGTAACATGAAAATCCTCTAAATAAAGGACATAGTTGCAAGGGTGTAACCCACTGAGAGGAGATAGGGTCACGTTTAGAAAGCTGACTGAGGATTGTAAGGTATGTAGAAAGGTGACCGTATTGTTCCATCCTAGGTTCTCTAAAATAATTTGTGGGCTGTGTTGGCCAGTGAAACAGTTCTATAATCCTCTAGCTGGAACCATGGCTCCTAATCTGAAGTCCAGTAGAGTGATGATGGTGACAGGAACAAGACCCTCAGTTCTCATTTCAGGGTATTGTGTCTTACAGGATTGGTGGGAGATGGCTGTTTGATCAATGGTCGCTAGTTTAATCTAACTTCATAATTGTCCTTTGAATGATTTAGTCAAAGGGGGCTGAGGCAATGCATACTTAGCAGGAAATCCACAATTTAGCAGACAAAATGGCTCCAGTCAGTCTGTCATGTAACAATTTCTAATTTTTCTTGATTGATCAATCAATATGTCTGGCCTAGTTAAGAACAGTTCACCATGCTCACAAGTGGCCAGATGTTGAGTCATCACATTCCTCCTACTTTTTAGATAACCCCACAGACTGCTGGATCCTGGTGAGGGTCACTATTGTTGGGGCTCCAAGACCTGATAGGCCTCCAATCATCCTTCTGCACATGTTAGGACAGTCCATCAGCATTTCCATGATTTTGCCCTTTTTATGTGAGACAGAAAATTATAAAATTGTAAGACCAGACTCCATCTGAGTAAACATCCGTTGTCCCTGGCAGTCCAAATTAGCCAATCTAATGGATTGGGATTGGTTAAGACATTGAACTTCTTACTGTAGAGATATGACTGCAATTTATTCAGGGCTCAGACTATGGCCAGGCATTTTTTTCTATTGTGGTGTAGGTTCTCTCTTAGTCCAACAGCTTCTGAGAGAGAAAAGCTGTTGGGTGTTTCTGATCATCAGTCCACACTTGGCTGACTACGGCTCCCAGTCCGGTATTCAGTGCATCTGTTTGGACAATGAACTGTTGGTGGATGTCAGAAGCAGCCAGGACTGGGCTGTTGGATAGATGGGTTTTCAGCTGGAGAAATGCAGACTCTATGGGGTCCAGATGAGGTTGTAGGTATACATTTTGGTGGTGAAGTCAGTGAGGGGCTTTGCTACTGTACTGTAATTATGGATAAACTTTCTATAGTAGCTTGCTTTTCCTAAGACTGCACGGACCTGTTTTTGGTTGACTTGGTGTGGCCCAGGGCCGGACTGGGACTAAAATTCAGCCCTGGCATTTGGAGGTGCACAGGCCCACTTTTTGCATGGTGAATGTGTAATATCTTTGTGCACTTGTAGATTGTGTAACACGACCATATAACATGTAGTGACGGCTGCATCCAGTATTACAGCTCAGGCCTATTTATCACTCTTAGTAGCAGGACCTGGTGAAGCCGCTATTTTCCCTACAGAGCTGGGTCTCACAGATAATGAAGAGGATGCTGCTCTCCACATAATGCTGCGGCCTCGTCACATAGCTGATGGGAAGGGATACAAAATCACATCCCCCTGAACTAATATTGATGACCTATTCTACAGATAGGTGATCAGGGAAGCTGTTGTTTTCACTGGGAATAATTTTGGACACATACCACTTAGGGTATGTGCAAGGACATTTTTTGGGGGCAGATCCCACCATGGAAACCACTATGAAAAATCCTTGAATGACCATATGCCTCTACTCGCTGTGCACACGATCAGGCTTTAGAGCATCTTTTACCCACTTCAGGTTTCTAAAACCACCAAGTGATTAAAAGAAGTGACTGCTCCATTCTTCTGGTGTTTTCCACTTGGAAAATGTTCTGTATTTTACAATGCAAATCAATGAGAAGGCTCGGAAGATGCCGGGAATCTACAACTCCCAGCTTGTCCTTAACAATAGTAAGGATATGCTGGAAGTTGTTATCAGACTGCTAACCATACAGGAACCACAGTACTGATAAGACGCAGGCAATATCACAAATAATCATTTACATCCAGGTACCTTTATAGGTGACATCTTCTGAGTCGATCCCATCCTTTTTATCTCTATGCAGTACAAACGCCATGATGAGGTTTCGTACCCACTACTCATTTCTTGAAGACCTCCCTCTTTATTCTTCAGAAGCACTTCCCCACACAGCACCTTTAAAAATAAAAGTATCATTATACTGCCCCATAAATATAAATATCTCCGATGCTGTGCCCCTGAATAAATAATTACTGTGCTTCCTTCACAAAATATCCCCCCACACTGCCCTTATCCAAAATACCTCCCACATTGCCTCGCTCCTTAATATACCCCCACGCTGCCTCTTTCCATTATGTTCCCATACACAGCTTCTCTCCATAATGGCCTCTCCACACTGCTCTCTTTATAATATACCCCCACACTGCCTCTCTCCATAATATCTCCCCATATTGCCCCTTTCTTCTTCTTATTATTATTATTATTATTTATATATTCCCTCCCAAACTGCTCTTTTGTAATCCCCCCCACAAACACACACACACACTACAATGCACCCAACATTACTCCTCCCCCCCCACACACACACACACACAATACACTGCACCCCCATTACCTCTCCACACACACACACAATACAATGCACCGTTCATTACCCCTCCCCCACACACAATACAATGCACCCACCCATCACCCCTTACACACACAAATACAATGCACCCCTGTTACCCACTCCCCTCACACACACACATAATACAATGCACCCACCACTACTCCTCCCCACATGCACAAATACAATGTACCCGCCATTACCCCCTTCCCACACACAATACAATGCACTACCCATCACCCCCTCTCCACACACAATACAATGCACCACCCATCACCCCATCCCCACAAACAATACAATGCACCTCCCATCACCCCCTCCCATACACACACACACAATACAATACAATGCACACCCCCTACACACACACACACACACACACACAATAAAATGCACTCCCCATCACCCCCTACAAACACACTCATACAATACAATGTAACCCCCATTACCCCCTCCCCAGACATAATACAAAGCAGCCCCCATCACCCCCCCCACACGCACAAAATACACTACTCCATCACTACACACTCCTGCCTCACCCCCTCCCTCGAAATACAGTAACCACCCGTGCCTGTCACAAAGCTGTGTTCCTTCACAAATGTTCCCCCATTATGTGTCCTCAGCATCTCCCCACTTATCCCCATTAATTAAACCTTTCATCTTCGGCTCCTCCATGGAGCACTTACCGCTGCCTGATGTATCCTGTGTGGCACCCGTAGCACTGTGATGACGTCAGCAAGGTGCTGATCTCTTCACGTTGCTGCACGTTGGGGGCGGGCCCAGTCCTGGTGTTACGCTGTTCAAATGTATTTACGTCTGAAAGATGCAAATACATCTAAAAAGGAAGGAGGAAGCTGCGGTCACCGACACCGCCACCACTGCGCTCCTCAGGAGTGTGTGCATACCGGGCACACTATCACACAGCAGGGCCAGCACAGAACACCGCACTGCCTCCTTATCCTGCTGCAGCTAGTGTGCGCATGGCAGATAATGCTGCCCGGCCCACAACAGGCACCGGCCCACTACAGGCACCGGCCCACTACAGGCACCGGCCCACTACAGGGACATTTGCCAAAATTGCTCTATGGTCAGTCCGGGCCTGGTGGGGCCACTAAGTAATGGCTTTTAATTTTGCTAGTTCTAGATGAATGCACCTACTTCCCATCCAATGTCCCAGGAATAGCACCTCGACCATCCCCATTTAGCATTTGTAGGGTCGAATGGTGAGTTGGGCTTTTGCTGCCCTCTGCAGCAAATGGGACAAGTGCTGAAGATGCTCTGGGTACTGAAAATAGCAATATCATCTAGGTAAACATGGGCATACTTCTCACATCCCTCTAATAACTGGCACACCATCTTTTGGAAGGTAGCTAATGCATTCTTTGCCCCTAATGGCATGCTGATGAACTCATACAGGCCAAAAAGGATGATGAATGCAGACAATATCTGCCATTATTTCTTGCTCAGATAGAGCTGTGACCTGAGGTGAACTCACCTTAGGTGTACTCATTAAACTCAGTGATCTCACATCAGGGGAAGTAATTGAAGTCAATGTCAGATTACAGGATTAGGCGATGTGCGCACATTGAGTATTAGGTTGCAGATATTTCTCTTTGCAAAAAACACATCAAAACCACATGTGTTTTGATTGGGTTTTGGTTCGCTTTTTTGCAATGGGAACCCAACTGTGACCTGTGGTGAAATAATTAAACTCAATGCTGGATTACCAGATTAGGCTATGTCCATATGTTCAGTATTTGGTTGCAGATATCTCAGCACCAAATCTGCATCTCCTGGAAAAACCCGCATGGAAATTGCATGTGTATTGATGCAGTTTTGATATGTTTTTTTGCTAGGAGAGGCAGATTTAGGGCAGAAATGTTTGCAACTAAATACTGAATGTGTGCACATCATCTAATCTAGTAATCCGGGATTGTTGAGTTCAATAACTTCCCCTGAAGTGAAATCACTGAGTTCAATTAGTTCATCTCAAGTCATTTCACCTAAGTTCACAGCTGGAGTACCATGAAAACCCCAGCTTTGACCTCAGGTGAAGTAATTGAACGCAGTGCCTGATTATATGTGTTGAGTATTTGTTAACCCATTACTAACCTCAGGCTTGATGGCAGATCTGATTTTCTGACAAATCACAGCTGTCATTAACTCCTTATATTACTCTGATCGCCCCCACTCCAGGGCAATCGGGATGAGCCAGGTAAAGTGCCGGGATTGGTTCATCTAATAGATGTGCCAATTTTGGGTCAGCTGCATTCTGCTATTTTTAGGCTGGGGAGGGCCCAATAACCATGGGCCTCCTCAGACTGAGAATACCAGCCACCAGCTGTCTGCTTTATCTTGGCTAGGTATCTTGGCAATGTTTTTTTAAATTATTTATTTAAATAATTTTAAAAAAGCTTCATGGGGTCCCTCATACTTTGATACACACCCAACATTACACACACAGCTGGGGGCTGCAGCCTGTAGTTGGCTGCTTTATCTTCACTGGGTATCAAAATACATGGCACGCTGCGCCATTTTTTCCAATTATTTTTTTTATTTCTACACTCCACTTCGGGGACCCAGACAGCTAGTATGAGGGTAACCAATCATAGAAGGTGTGCAGGAGAAACAGGCCTGCAACCAATCACAGACACTGTTACAGAGGGTGGGCGGGGAAGCAGGGCTGCAACCAATCACAGAGACTGTTAGAGAGGGTGGGTGGGGGAAGCATTGCATATTCATGAACTTTAATGATGGGACCTGTAATCAGCGTGACAGCCACGTGGAAACTAAGTAAGTATAATTCTCCTGTCTTAAGGAGTATTTCTTTTTTCACTGCACCTCCCGATTACAGTAATGCCAGTAGCAAAGATGGCTACAGCATTACTGTGATTGGTAGGCAATCCTTGCATATTTAGTGGCTGAAATCAGGTGCAAAACATGTGGGGAGGAGACTCAAAACTCACTAAAATACTCCTCTGGTAACAGATATTACGCATACCTTAATATTTGTGGAAGTAATGAATAGTGAAAAGTATATTCGCTCATCACTACTAATTAAGAACAGTCTAACCCCCCCTCCTCTCCACACAAGTGGCCAGATGATGAGTCATCACACTCTATGCTAAGCATTTAATTGGAGGTTTACATCTAAATGACATGATTCACATGACACCCCTGAGGCATCAATATACTATATTAAGGCAGCAGAGTTACTCTGGGCTCCTGACCTCTGTTCAGCAGTGTCCATCTCTTTAGAAGTGCACAAAACTGTAGCAAACCATGCTTTTATGAAGGTTTCAAAAGATAGACACCACTAGATTATAGGCCAGAGAGAGTCTACAGTGTTTCCATCTGCTTCATTATAGTGAATATTCCGTCTAGAGATTTACACATAAACCCCAGTGAGAACAGTCTTAAGGCCCAGTCACACTAAACAACATCGCTAGCAACATCGCTAGCAACATCGCTGCTAACGAACAACTTTTGTGACGTAACAGCGATGTTGCTAGTGATGTTGCTGTGTGTGACATCCAGCAACAACCCGGTCCCTGCTGTGAGGTCGTTGGTTGTTGATGAATGTCCTGGGCCATTTTTTAGTTGTTGCTCTCCCGCTGTGAAGCACACATCGCTGTGTGTGACAGCGACAGAGCAACAACTAAATGTGCAGGCAGCAGGAGCCGGCTTCTGCGGACTCTGGTAACCACAGCAAACATCGGGTAACCAAGAAGCCCTTACCTTGGTTACCCGATATTTACCTTCGTTACCAGCCTCCGCCGCTCTCACGCTGCCAGTGCCGGCTCCTGCTCTCTGCACATGTAGCTGCAGTACACATCGGGTAATTAACCCCATGTGTACTGTAGCTAGGAGAGCAGGGAGCCAGCGCTAAGCAGTGTGCACGGCTCCCTGCTCTCTGCACATGTAGGTGCAGTACACATTGGGTAATTAACGCCATGTGTACTGTAGCTAGGAGAGCAGGGAGCCAGCGCTAAGCGGTGTGCGCTGGTAACCAAGGTAAATATCGGGTTGGTTACCCGATATTTACCTTAGTTACCAAGCGCAGCATCGCTTCCACGCGGCGCTGCTGGCTGGGGGCTGGTCACTGGTTGCTGGTGAGCTCACCAGCAACTCGTGTAGCCACGCTCCAGCGATCCCTGCCAGGTCAGTTTGCTGGTGGGATCGCTGGAGCGTCGCAGTGTGACATCTCACCAGCAACCTCCTAGCAACTTACCAGCGATCCCTATCAGGTTGGATCGTTGTTGGGATCGCTGGTAATTTGTTTAGTGTGACTGGGCCTTAAGTGCGATCTTTGGGAGACAGAATAAACAAATCAACAGCAGGTAAATTTATTTTATATATTTTTTTATGCCATTCACAGAGGGGTAAAAGTGCTAAGACTGTTTTATTCTTCAGGGAAGTACCTTATGGATTTGTTTTAACTTCATGTCACACATAATTCAAGGACAACAAGTTACCTAATAAGGTTTTCTAGTACCCAGTAGCAAACCGACAAGCCTTTTAGAAAAAAAATATTTTTTTCCTATTTTCATTGGGGACACTTACTACATATTGATTTATTATTGTTAACAGCAGCTGAAAAAAAAACCCCCAATTAGTGCCTGGGTGGTTATAAGCAGTCAGAAATGTTATTATTTCATTGGATGGTTATGTCACGGTAAGGTAGACAGAAAACAGTTCTGACCACTATAAAAATATTTAACCTATCTTGATTAAAAAAAGACTTTAAAGGTACGTTATATAGCCGTCATCAATAATTCTAATTAGCCATCATTGGCCACCAAGTATAATAGGTTGTAAGGGGTATTTATGTGATGGTATGCCCTTTATACAGTATAGATTAACCGCTGCTCGACCCTTGACGCACCACCTGTGTCATGAAAGTTTGTGCCTTCCCGACCTTTGACGCACCGTATGCGTCATGTTGGGTTTCCGTTCCTTCAGCGCTGGTGACAGGGTTCACTGAAATTTCACCAGCGCAGCAGGTACATGAAGACTTGTAGTTGAGCCCAGGTTGGAGGCTTTGCCCCCCCGTGGCTACGATCGGTTGATTGGCTGTTGAAAGTGTCATTTTCACTTTCACATTCAATCAGAAGAATTGTAATATTTCACCAATGAAACTTGGTGAAATATTACAATCCAGCCATGGCTAATGATGCAATATCATCAGCGATTGGCTGGAACAGAATGACCTCTGTGTCATCACCTCCCCCCGATCTGATTGGAGCTAGCGTCCATGTGACACTATCACTCCAATCGGATGTGGAGGGGCGGTGTTACCAGTGGGTGCCCTCCCCCTTCAGCTTCATCCTGGCCATGGAGGGTGAAGAGGGAGGTCCCCTGCTGCCGCCGCCACTGCAATCAACGCGCTGCCAGGATCTGCCGCCACCGATTACCATGCTGCCAGGTAATATTTGCTCGCTTCTGCTGTCCTCCGCTCCCCCTGCCATCCAATTCCACCCCCACACTACCTCCATGATCTTTCCTCCCCCCCGGCCCTGTGATCACCCCCCTCCCACAGTGATCGCCCCCCCAGCTATGTGATCACCCCCGTGCCCCAGTGATCACCCTCCTGCTCCAGTGATCTCACCCCCGGCCCTGTGATCACCCCCCTCCCACAGTGATCAACCCCTCCAGCTCTGTGATCACCCCCCTGACCCAGTGATCTCATCCCCAGCCCTGTGATCACCCTCCTCCCACAGTGATCGAACCACCAAGCTTTGTGATCACCCCCTTGCCCCAGTGATCACCCCCCTGCCCCAGTGATCTCACCCCCAGCCCTGTGATCACCCTCCCTACCCCAGTAATCACCCCCCCAGCCCTGTGATCACCCTCCCTGCTACAGCTGGCTCCTGCATCTCCTCAGCCGCCACCTGACAGCTCCCCGTGCCTGCCCTCCCCGCGCCTGACAGCTCCCTCCTGCAGTAGAATGTTTTGCCAAACACTCGCACATACACACGCACACTATAATAAAGTTTAGGAGATTTTTTTATACACGCACACAGCACACAAAATGTCCCGCTCGTCCCAGTCACAAAGGGTGTACTCAGCTGAGGAGGCATGTGCCTCCGAAGCTGATAGTGAGGTAGAGGACCCCACTTTTCTCTATTCCTCCCACTCTTTCTCCTCCAGTGACACAGATTCGACGTCACAGGACAAGAAATCGTCCAGAGGCCGGGAGGAGAAGAGCCGGAGGCCAGGAGGAGAAGAGCCGGAGGGCGGGAGGAGAAGAGCCGGAGGCCATGGAGGGAGACCCACAGTAAAGTGTGAGTAACCCTCAACCTAGCTCTAGTGCACTAAACCACACACCAAACTAATATACATTACACCACACCAACCTGAAATACACTACGTCAGGCTGGTGTGTGGTGTGGTATAGTGTACATGAGGTTGGTGTGTGTGTCGTAGTGTACATCAGGTAGTGTGTGTGTGTGTGTGTGTGTGTGTGTGTGGTGTATACTACTGTTAATGTTGGCCATTAATTTACTTTGATGCAATCTAGTCATGCATCCCTCTTAAACTGTCTGCAGTCCAAATTATGAGTCACTTGTGGTAGCATGCATACCACTCTCTTTCACACACACCAGAGACGTACTCGGATATGAATAGAAAGTAAGACTGATTTAATCCGGAAGTGAAATTACATTTAAACGGACTTATTGGCTAGGTGCCAAGAATACGTAACACGTCTCCTATTGGATAAAATAGAACAGCTTATTCTGTGATATACAATATACTGTAATGTGCTTGCTTCCTCATTTATATTAAGCAATGTCAGCATGATTCACTCATCACATGAATAGCCCAGACTGTCTGAGTCTTATGTCTGAATGTAGAACTAGGTGTGGTACACAGTCTGAAACAGCATCTTAAATCCTGGCTTTGGATATCTTCACATATACTCCTAATAGTTCATAATCTTGCCCTTAACAGTCCCCCCTTTGTAGATAGCCAAAAGTCTTTGCTTACTTTCCCAGGTCTATTGATCTGTCCTAATGCCGATGGTTACCTCACTCACATACGAGATAACCCATCACTTGTGGATGAATCTCCCCACCCAACAGATTATGCATAGGAAGCCAGATCCTGACCATATTCTCTAGACTGTCCTCATGGCTATATTCCACTGGCACATGTTATTCAGGAAGGGGGAACGTGGCAGTAGTCCTCTAATTGGCTAATATTTATCAGGGTTGGTTTCACTCAGAGTCTCTTGCTCCTCAGTCTTCAGGCGGTAATGGTGGGACATCATCAAAGGTGGGATGCGCAGTCGTCTTCTGGTCCACATGCATAGATATCATCGTCTTGGCACAAAGTATCGGGTTAAGAGAGAAGACAGCCATCTCCTGGTTTCAGGTCCGACATCTCTTTGTTGTGGAATGCATGGATCTTCGTCCGAAAGAAAAAGAGTGAGAGAAGAGAGAGGAAGAAAGAGTGAAAGATTGAGAAGAGAGGAAGAGAGAGAAAGATTGAGGAAAGAGAGAGAAAGAGGAAAAGAGGAGAGAGAGAAAAAGAAAAGAGAAAAATCTAGATCTGGTTGGATCTGGAGGAGAAAACTCAAAAATGTATATTAGGCAAATGTTTAGTTAAACAAACAACAAGCTTAGTTGAAGTATCTTGGGATACTTCTAAACAGGATTTCATAGGGTCTCAACCTAGTGATCCCTGCTGGGGTGTGTCTGACACTGAACAATTCAAGGGGAAGACTCTCATGCCCTTGCTTTCTACACTGCCCCATCCTCCCAACCTTCCCTCTATTCTGTGGCTGGTATGGGGTGTGTAGAGTCAGTTCTGTGTCTAAGGCCTGCCATATCTCTTTGGCTGGCAGTGAAAGCAGGTCACTAGCCACTTTCTATGGTCTCCGGGAGCCCACAGCTGCACCCTATCTCAGTCCTCTTCTTCTTCTGAGACTTGCTCTTGTAGGGTCAGGACAACGTTTTCTCAAGACTTTCCATCTTTACTTTCTTCTTCACATCGGGGTCATTCAAAAAGCACAGATTGACTGACTGTTTCTTTGGTAAGTGGTCTTGGGGCTTCTTTGGATGTTCTGTCAGTGAGGCCACTTCTTACTGCTTCCCTTGACTCCTCCAATGTAGGCCTCAACCCTGCTCACCGCGACTCTGTCTGGCAATAGCAAAGCTTCCATCCATTCTTCTATGGCCTCATGGCGGCGTACAGTTCCATTGACAGTGATCAAGTCTCTTGTCTTCCATACAGAGTAGATGCTGGCTGCCATCTTGCAGGCTTCAGCGAGAGCACATACATCTGCTTCTTCACAGACAGGCGTGCGGGTAGCGACTGCTCTATCAGCACAGCGTCTTCTGCTACCACCACCATACCCATGTGGAACCGTCTTCTTGATGCACATCTTGATCCATCCGCAAAGGGGTTAAGTCAGGGTCCAAAGGTGTATCCGTCACTGTATCGAATCCAGAGCTTCCTCAGCTATGCCAGAGTCGACTACCTCTTCCACCAAGGTGTCAGAGGTGGCACACTCCCCCCTTGGAAGAGGGAGAAGTTTAGCAGGATTAAGGACCGCACACCGGGAGATGGTGACTTTGTCAGGGAGCAGTGATGTCATACAGGCATTGATCTTCAACTGGTGCTTTAGGTAGGTGTCCAATCTGGCTGAGTAGTATTCAAAGGGCTGCTGTCTTCCTCCATGGCAAATGGGTAGAATGACTTCTGGGCTGGAGATGACGTGACGATACTCTTCAGGTGACTGTGAATGCAGCACATCTGTATGTGGGGTGATCTTGTAAGCTGCTAGATTCATCTCCAGACATCTTGCCACTTGAAGGAGGGTATCTTGGTCCTTCACTTCTGTAATCAGGAGTTACCAGCTGTAGTTGTTTGCATATGGGCTCTCGGAGACCTGATACAAAGGACTATACCTAGGTTTGTAAGAAAGAGCAATGAGTGTAACTTGGGGTCAGGAGAACACTGAAATTCTAAAAACTAAGACTCCCTAAAACCCCGGGGAAAGAGAAAAGAGCACAAGAGGGTTTGGAAACTACCAAGCAGCACCCCCTGACTACATATACACAACTAGGAAAAAGCAGTGGAGCGTATCTACTCTACCTCTCCTGTGCTGACCCTGTAACTGAGGGCCCTGCACTCTCCCTCATCCCGACGGTAGACCTGATGGTGGTCAGAGTCGGGCCTCCAGCGTATCCCTCTCTCCTGTCAGACCCTGCAAACTAAGACTCAAAGGATTACTGGGTGCTGCCAACAAAAACCCTAATATATGCCAACTCCTGATGGTCCCCTTGGGACCACATGATCCTCCATCCTCTCTATCAGGGAACTCTTGTGCAAGATACCAGGCAGGATAACATACAAGTGAGAATATCTCAAACTAGACTAAGTAACAACTGCCATAGGCAGAAAAATATTCACCGTCCACCAGGACTAATAGTGAGCAGTCTATATGGTCTACTAAACTGTATACTAGATACAGCAAAAGCAAACATGCAAAAGTGAAGGGAAAAGGTTTCCACAGGACTATCAGCAATAACCTCTGCTAAGGTTCATTAGTGGAAACACAATGGGGCACAACTGCATATATGATCAAAAACGGAGTGTGTGTTTCAGGTCCCTATGTCTTCCCCCTGCAGTCCCTGCTACATCAGCAATAAACAGAGTAGTGGCTTTGGCTGCTGAAACAAAAATGGGGAACTGGGTGTCGGCTGGACTAAAATGGCATCAAAAGATGAACTATGTAGTGTCTGAGTTAAAACGGCCGCTAAAGATAATTACCGATAAGAAACAGCCGCTAAAAGAGGAAGTAGGTGTTGGCCAAAAATGGCATCTGAAGAGGCCTGGGAGGGAGTGACATGGATTGTGACATCTACATTCAGGAGGCATTCAATCTGTCACTGGGAATACGGATTATATAGGGACCCTTGGGCTGACCCTGTAACTAGGGACCCTATACTCGCCCTCATCTGCTGTCAGCCCCTGCAATAATATCCCCATACCATACCCTACCCAGGGCTGGGCAAAACACAGAGTGACAAAAAGAAATCTACATTCAGGACAGGACAGGAAATAATGGGGTGGGCTTACGTGGACACAGTGCTCCACAGACAGCACACAAGTCCACCCTACAGTTAGGTCCAGAAATATTTGGACAGTAACACAATTTTCGCGAGTTGGGCTCTGAATGCCACCACACTGGATTTGAAATGAAATCTCTACAACAGAATTCAAGTGCAGATTGTAACGTTAATTTGAAGGTTTGAACAAAAAGATCTGATAGAAATTGTAGGAATTGTACACATTTCTTTACAAACACTCCACATTTTAGGAGGTCAAAAGTAATTGGACAAATAAACCAAACCCAAACAAAATTTTTTTATTTTCAATATTTTGTTGCGAATCCTTTGGAGGCAATCACTGCCTTAAGTCTGGAACCCATGGACATCACCAAACGCTGGGTTTCCTCCTTCTTAATGCTTTGCCAGGCCTTTACAGCCACAGCCTTCAGGTCTTGCTTGTTTGTGGGTCTTTCCGTCTTAAGTCTGGATTTGAGCAAGTGAAATGCATGCTCAATTGGGTTAAGATCTGGTGATTGACTTGGCCAATGCAGAATGTTCCACTTTTTTGCACTCATGAACTCCTGGGTAGCTTTGGCTGTATGCTTGGGGTCATTGTCCATCTGTACTATGAAGCGCCGTCCGATCAACTTTGCGGCATTTGGCTGAATCTGGGCTGAAAGTATATCCCGGTACACTTCAGAATTCATCCGGCTACTCTTGTCTGCTGTTATGTCATAAATAAACACAAGTGACCCAGTGCCATTGAAAGCCATGCATGCCCATGCCATCACGTTGCCTCCACCATGTTTTACAGAGGATGTGGTGTGCCTTGGATCATGTGCCGTTCCCTTTCTTCTCCAAACTTTTTTCTTCCCATCATTCTGGTACAGGTTGATCTTTGTCTCATCTGTCCATAGAATACTTTTCCAGAACTGAGCTGGCTTCATGAGGTGTTTTTCAGCAAATTTAACTCTGACCTGTCTATTTTTGGAATTGATGAATGGTTTGCATCTAGATGTGAACCCTTTGTATTTACTTTCATGGAGTCTTCTCTTTACTGTTGACTTAGAGACAGATACACCTACTTCACTGAGAGTGTTCTGGACTTCAGTTGATGTTGTGAACGGGTTCTTCTTCACCAAAGAAAGTATGCGGCGATCATCCACCACTGTTGTCATCCGTGGACGCCCAGGCCTTTTTCAGTTCCCAAGCTCACCAGTCAATTCCTTTTTTCTCAGAATGTACCCGACTGTTGATTTTGCTACTCCAAGCATGTCTGCTATCTCTCTGATGGATTTTTTCTTTTTTTTCAGCCTCGGAATGTTCTGCTTCACCTCAATTGAGAGTTCCTTAGACCGCATGTTGTCTGGTCACAGCAACAACTTCCAAATGCAAAACCAAATACCTGTAATCAACCCCAGACCTTTTAACTACTTCATTGATTACAGGTCAATGAGGGAGACGCCTTCAGAGTTAATTGCAGCCCTTAGAGTCCCTTGTCCAAGTACTTTTGGTCCCTTGAAAAAGAGGAGGCTATGCATTACAGAGCTATGATTCCTAAACCCTTTCTCCGATTTGGATGTGAAAACTCTCATATTGCAGCTGGGAGTGTGCACTTTCAGCCCATATTATATATATAATTGTATTTCTGAACATGTTTTTGTAAACAGCTAAAATAACAAAACTTGTGTCACTGTCCAAATATTTCTGGCCCTGACTGTATATATCAGCTTATATTTCTAATAATGGGTTTGGACAAGCCATTTTCACAGACCGGTAAAATACACATAGTGTAGTTGCTAGATTCAGAATTACATCTCTTGAAATCATCTCAATATCACATCCTGTACCTTAAATCAATTCTCATCTAATCTCCCCCTTGGGAGAATTCTCTTTTTTCAACATACGTGTGTCATTTACAATTAAACTTCACAGAACTTCATTCACAGGACGAGCCCCCATGAAATAGAAACTAACACTTCTCTTTTTTTTTTTTTCAATTTCAACCCTACGGTGTTCCACACCAAAAACTGTGTACATTATACATACAAACATCTTCCAGGAAAAACTAGAGCACCAGTGTCACTTGGGTGATAATAAAGTACACTCACCACCCACCCCTACTGTAACACTGTAAACCTGGTTCCATTACTGGCCAGGAAGAATCCCCAGCTTTAATTTGGGTGAGCCCATACAAATCAGTTTTGGTGGTGGGGTGAATCATTGTTAAATCATTGTCATTTTCCTGCCCCCCCTCGGTGGCTTCTGTTGCTCCAGCAACAAATAGGCCAGTGGCCTTGGGACTTAAGATGGCTGGAAATGGGAACTAGGTGCGGCCCGACCTGAAATGATGTCTGGAGAGGCTAGGGAGGGCGTTTGGTGGGCAGGGGGACAAACTACACAAGTCCAACCCTCTGGGAACGACTTATAAGGAGGGGGGCGTTGCTTCCTAAGGGGCTTGGCCATTTCCTGAGGTGCCATTTTCTGAGCTGGTGCAATATAGAAATATCTACTATCTCCATCCCATTCCTCTTTCCATGCCAATTTTCTAACATCTTTTGACATTCTATACCATGCCTCAGCATCCATAAGGAGATCTTTATCTTTCAAAATCCCTCGCTTATTTAACACAACATCTTTCCATTCCTGCTCCTCTAATCTCCCTCTTGGCAGTGATTCCTGAAGGAGCGACTTCATATTTTTAACATACTTTTTACCTTTTTGCTCGTTTACTAATTCATCTGCCGTTAACTTGACAGGTGTAGATTGATTAGACCTCATATTCAAAAGGGTAAACAACCTAAAACTAACACGTCAACCTGGATGTCTGGTCTGTGCCATGGTGCACTTCCTCTCCTGGACCAGCAACTATACACATCCACAGAATACATAGATTTCTCTCTCAGTCCTAGCAAGAAGAAGTGTCACGTGGGTGATAGAAACTAAATTCACCCTCACTATATCTTACTTCAAGTACTAGTAACCTCTGTTCACCTTATATACACCACATAAGTGCGGTCCATCCAGACCATCAATAACCATGATTAAGACCAAAATTTAGGATTTTCCCCAATGTATTCAATCCTAGGTAATCAAATACATTGACATCCACTAAAACAAGACCAATGAGTACGCATACAACGTTCAACTCACTGCTTAGCAGGAAAACCGTACCAGGTAACAGTCAGGGCTATCTCACCCTCCTTTCATAACACTGCACATGTACATAGAAAACCCTTCCAAATCTTCTATTCCCGAAGATCAGGTCCAAGGCCTAATCAAACATCAACTATTGACCGGACATGTCGTCACAAATCGGTGTATCTCGCAGTATACACAGCAGTATACATAAACAGTTAACCTTCTCAAAGTAAAGCTGCTCGTTTTTTTTTTTTTTCTTTCACTCAAAAGACAGCTCTATACATTATCGTGACACTTCCCCTTTTTCTGCCGTACGAACAAAGCAAGCACACAGGACTTCCTGTTTCAGGCAGCCAGCCTGCAAATAAACAGACATTTCAACAGGTAGACACAGGTAAACACAATGACATAACAATAAGGACACTATATATGCCATCCAGGTGGCTGATCTCACCTGCAGATATAACCATACATATCCATATAACCAGCGTATATAACAATTTCCTCATTTTCCTCTACCGTTAGAGAAAAACGAAACTTAAAACTTCTGCTTTCTCCCAGAGCAGACAAAAACCCAAAACCACATTACATTTCATGTGATTTAGAATTACATTTATACAGACAGCTTAAGGTGAGCCTGACCACCTTGGTGTGGGATCTCTTAGGACGGCTTATCTCATGCGAGATGGCGGTCATTAGGTGTCTAGACTGGGACAGCCCAACCCCCCTTTTGAAATGTAAGTACACGCATGAGGATTGCAAGGTGAGATTATACAAATGTTCTCACCTGCATTTGGAGTGCGCATCTCCATCCCCTTTCGCGTAGTTGCCTTTCGAATGGTGTCAGCATGGCCGTTCGTCATCCAGAGCTCCGTCCTAAGGTTCGTTGGGCGCCACTGTTAATGTTGGCCATTAATTTACTTTGATGCAATCTAGTCATGCATCCCTTTTAAACTGTCTGCAGTCCAAATTATGAGTCACTTGTGGTAGCATGCATACCACTCTCTTTCACACACACCAGAGACGTACTCGGATATGAATAGAAAGTAAGACTGATTTAATCCGGAAGTGAAATTACATTTAAACGGACTTATTGGCTAGGTGCCTAGAATACGTAACACATCTCCTATTGGCTAAAATAGAACAGCTTATTCTGTGATATACAATATACTGTAATGTGCTTGCTTCCTCATTTATATTAAGCAATGTCAGCATGATTCACTCATCACATGAATAGCCCAGACTGTCTGAGTCTTATGTCTGAATGCAGAACTAGGTGCGGTACACAGTCTGAAACAGCATCTTAAATCCTGGTTTTTGGATATCTTCATATATACTCCTAATAGTTCATAATCTTGTCCTTAACACTACACTACATATATCAACCTGACACACACCAATCTGACGTACACTACACTATACCACACTGTACACCAACCTGACGTACACTACACTATACCACACTGCACACCAACCTGACGTACACTACACTTTACCACACTGCACACCAACCTGACGTACACTACACTATACCACACTGCACACCAACCTGATGTACACTACACTACACTATAGCAAACTGTACACCAATCTGACTTAGTGTATGTTAGGTTGGTGTGTGGTGTATGTCAGGATGGTGTGTGTGGTGTATACTACACCACACATACCAACCTGACGTACACTACACCACACACACATCAACCTGCCCTACACTACACCACATACCAACCTGACATACACTACGTCAGGTTGGTGTATGTGTGGTGTAGTGTATGTTAGTTTGGTGTGGGGTGTAGTGTACGTCAGGCTGATGTTTGTGTGGTAAACACCACACACACCAACCTGACATATACTATACTACACACACATAGCAACCTGACATACACTACATAGTCTCCATACGCCACATGGTGTCTGTAAATAATTGGAGCTAATTTTCCATTCAAACTGTTAGCAGACACCATGTCGCGTATGGAGAGCCCCTGTGTGCATAAACATTGGTGCTCCCCCTAAAGTGACCCCATTTTGGAAACTAGACCTCAAAAGGAACTTATCTAGATGCATAGTGAGCACTTTGAACCTCCAGGTGCTTCACAAATTGATCCCTAAAAATGAAAAAGTACTTTTTTTTTCACAAATTTTCTTTTAGCCTCAATTTTTTTATTTTCACATGGGCAACAGGATAAAATGGATCCTAAAATTTGTTGGGCAATTTCTCCTGAGTACACAGATACCTCATATGTGGTCATTAACCACTGTTTGGGTGCACATTATAAACTTCTGTGAAGCCCCCAGGGGTTCAAAGGGCTCACTAAACATCTAAAAGAATTCCATGAGGGGTCTAGTTTCCAAAATGGAGTCACTTGTGGAGGAGCACCATTCTTTAAGCACCTCAGGGGTTCTCCAAACGCAACATGGCATCCGCTAACGATTCCAGACAATTTTGTGTTTGAAAAGTCAAATGGCGCTTCTTGCCTACCGAGCCCTGCTGTGCGCCCAAACAATTGATTTCCTCCACATATGCAGTATCAGTGTACTCAGGAGAAATTGCACAATAAATTTATGGTGTAATTTTTCCTGATGCCCTTGTGAAAATGCTACATTTTATGGCTAAAGTAACATTTTTGTATAAAAAAAAGTAAATTTTCATTTTTTCCTTCCACATTGCTTTGATTCCTGTGAAGCACCTAAAGGGATAATAAACTTCCTGGATATGGTTTTTAGTAGCCTGAGGGGTGCAGTTTTTAGAATGGGGTCACTTTGGGGTATTTTCTGTCACCTAGGCTTCTCAAAGTCACTCCAAATGTGATGTGGTTCCTAAAAAAATGTTTTTTGTAAATGTTGGAAAAATGAGAAATTGCTGATGAACTTTGACCCCTTCTAACTTCCTAACAACAAAAAAATTGTTTTGAAAATTGGGCTGGTGTAAAGTAGACATGTCACACAAAATAGTTCCTAAATAACATTTCCCACATATCTCTCAGATTTATGGTCTTAAAATTTCAAATTTTGAAAATTGCGCAATTTTCAAACTTTTTGCCAAATTTATGAATTAAGGTCAAAATAGGCTGGGGGCTGAAGGGATTAAAGGATACAATGAACCTTGGTATTAGAGTGGTGAGTGGTGTCCCCACTCAGTAATAGGAGATATAAAGCAAAAGTAGAAGAGACAGTTCAAGAGAATTTTGGGCAATGAGACGCATTAATCAGCTACTGGTGTGTAACAATGCTTTGTGGTTAGAACTGATCCCACATAGGGTAACAAATTGAATTAAGGTCGATGACTGGTATACACATCTTTAGTGGGGTTCACTTCCAACACTTTACACAACCTTATTAGAAGGACCTTACATGGAATCTCTTACATTACCAGTTGGGTGGATCACATTTTAATGCCAACCAAATGCTCCCCTCTTACCCAGCCTTGTCACTGGTAACTAATATAAACTCTTACAAGCACAACTGACGTGGGACGTTCTTTACATTAAACACTCTAGCACTTAAATCACATATGCAGTGTTCATCACTTTGTCACACAACATATCACACCTCATTTACAACTTCAGTCATAGCATCACACTTATCATGGCAGCATAAACATTTTATGTGCATCATCAAAGCATACACTGACGAACAAAAGGATACCAACGTTTTGAGCTTTTGAGTTTCAGACTCCATATCTCACCATCCACTACAGTTTTGAGCGTGAGACTACCATCATTTTATAGACAATAACCTTGGCTATCTCATACATAAATTTCATTTGCAATTATTTAGCATATGATTAGTTAGGCAGATTCTTGTCATGTCACTGCATTGTTACTGTTGTTATCCTTAAAATCTAAATTTTAATTTTTATTATTTTGTTATTTATTTTGTAAATCCACTTTTGGCTTTCAACACTGTATTAATCCTTCTGGGCATGCTCTCAGATTTAAGCATAAAAATATACATAAAAATATTAGTCTAGATTGAGCTTAAAAACAGTTTCTAAATTGGGAAAGGTGTGCTTGAGTGGTTTAGTAGTTAATATCTCTTATGACCTTTTCCAACCCTAGTCTGCCACGATCTTGCAAAAATTAAGGACTCATGCAAACCTCACTTTTTTGCTCTCAACTGCCAAAGACTCTGATATGCTTTTCTGTTGTAAAAGTGTTAACATTAACTCTATTGCAATGGAGATTCCATCTGGCTAGCCAAGTTGCTTCAGTATTATACAGATGCCTTATTTCTACTAATTTTACAGTTAGGTGAAGAAATATTTTGACAGTGACCAAATCTTCGTGATTTGGGCTCTGCATACCATTATTTTTTATTTAAAATGCAACAACTTGCGTGCAATTGAAGTGTAGACCTTCTGGTTTAAATGAGTTGAATATAACTATCCTGTAATACATTTAGAGTGGGGATAATAAGAAATTGACGCTCCAGTGGTAACGAAGGTACAGAAGGTCTGACATAAATCTGTATGTTTAAAAAAAAAAAAAAAAACAGGATATCTGTCACGCCCTGGTATTTTTTTCTCTCTGTACCTTTGCAACCATGGGATTGCCTGTTATCCCTACCCTAATTATCTACCATTGGGATCGCCTTGGAAGGATTCTCCTACAGCACACTAGGTCAGCTACATCTATTGGATTCTTTACATGCAGTTTTGGAGTTGTATCCATATGTGAACCACGTCATCAGGTGAGAATATTTCCTATAATTGGTTTTAATAAAATTCTAATCATACTACACTCAGAAAGCACTGTTTTTCCTTCATTTCCCTCAAGGTAATTCCACTGTGAAACATTTAGGAATTGCAACCATTTTTCTACAAAGTCTACTCATCTCAGTGGCTCAAAAGTAATTAGACAAATGTTATCATAAATAAAATGTTCATTGTTAATACTGTGTGGAAAATCCTTTGTAGGCAATGACTGCCTGAAGTCTGGAAGCCATGGACGCCCCCAAACACTGTTTCCTCCTTTGTGATGCTTTGCAAGACCTTTTCTGCAGACTGTTCTGAGGTAAATTAACCCCTTAATGACCACCCATACTCATTTTATCCCCTTCACAATCTTGGGCTCCAGCGGTGAGCTTGCACGTAATCCCTGCACATATGCGGCTAACAGGCACAGGTGTAATAGAGATCCACCCGTGCCTACTCACCACTTAGATCACGCTGTCAAAATCTGACAGTACAATTTAAATGGCCACGGCGGGGATTGCGCCATTCCCTACTGCAATCAGCATCCCCATGACGCGATCACGGTGTGTCAATGGGTTGCCGTTGTAGTGCGAGGTCAGCTGATGTCCCCTGATGCTAGCATGATGTATTTCTTGTGAGGGTTGACAGAGCACAGGCACTTACAAGAATGCTGCATTTCAGAAATGAACAGGCGATCAGACAGTACAGTGATAAAGTCCCCTAGGGGGACTAGTAAAATCAATAAAAATGTAAAAAAATATTTAAAAAAATCTGAAAAAAATTAAAAAACCTAAAAGTTCAAATCCCTTCCCTTTTGCCCAACTGAAAATAAAGCAATAATAATAGAAAAATACACATATTTGGTATTGCCACATTCAAAAATGCCCAATCTATCAAAATATAAAATCAGTTAATCTGATCGGTACATGGCGTGGCGAGATAAAAATTCCAAATGCCAAAACTATGTTTTTTGTTCGCTGCAACATTTTTTTAAAATGCAATAAAAGGCAATCAAAAAGTAAAATCTGCAGAAAATGGTATCATTTAATGATATCATTAAAAATGTCAGCTCAAGACAAAGCAAAAAATAAGCCATCACTGAGCCCCAGATCCCAAAAACTGAGAATGCTACGGGTCTCGTAAAATGTCGACAAAAGCGTAATTCTTTTTTTGGACAAACTTCTGAGTTTTTGAACACCTTATAATAGTACAAATATACATCTTTGGTATCTATAAATTCGTACCAACCTAAGGGATCATACTGACATATCAGTTTTACCATATAGTGAACAGAGTGAATAAAAGACCCCCAAAACAATCGTGCAATTGCACTTTTTATTGCTATTTCACTGCCGTTGGAATTTTTTTCCTGGTTTTCAGTACATTATTTAGTAAAACTAATGGTTTTGTTCAAAAGTACATCTCATCCCGTAAAAAACAAGCCCTTATATGGCAATATTCATGGAAAAATAAAAAAGTTATCGCTCTTGTAGAAGGGGAGGAAAAAACAAAAATGAAAAATGGAAAATCGCTGGTGCCGTTTTTTAACTGCACTAAGGAATAAGTGTATACTGCCAAGCCACGCCACGCTTGAAAATCTTGTGGGTGACAGCTGTACATGACAGCAGACACCAGCATGGATCAGCGTCGACCAGATTTGAAACAGTTCAGGGCCGATTAACCATTTAAATACCGCTGTCAATCGTGAAGGGGTTAAAAAATCCTCTATGGTAGGATCGCCCCCTGAGAATATAATCACAGGTGCCGATCATTGCCATGGTACCCTGATGACCCCAGGGTATAGTGGCCTGTAAGATTCAGCTATTCAGCTAAGTGGGTCTTACAGGCGCAGTCAGTGAGACACAAATCTCATGTACTGCCGTACACGAGTACAGCAGTACGTGATATCAGTCATCAAATTAAAAACAAATCATATTCCACAGTGGTACTATGTAAAAAAGTAAATAAAATAAGATGTGTAAAAAAAACAAAAAAAAACGCACACAAATCACGAAAACCAATTTCGCCACTAAAAACTCAGCTCAAAAATATATACATAATAGGTATCACCACATAACCCATCTATAAAAATTGCATATTACTTATTCCGTACAATGAATACCATAAAAATTTTAAAAAAACTCAAAAAATTGCATTTTTTCAACATACTAGCACAAAAAATGGAATAAAAAGTGATCAAGAAGTCAAATGTAAATAAATGTCATAAAAATGGAAATGCCAAACTGTCCTGCAAAAAACAAGCCCTAATATGGCTCATTAAAAAAAAAATAAAAAAGTTCCAGCTCTCAGAATATGGTGATGCAAAAACAAATTAATGTTTGTAAAATATAAATTTTAGTGTGTAAAAGTAGGAAATCAGAAATAAACAATAACAATAAGGTATCAGTGAAACCATACTGACACTAAGAATAAATTGGTCTTATCACTTTTACCGCACAGTGAAACGCACAAAAAAAAACAACAAAAAAAAGTGAATTGTTGCTTTTGTTTCATTCTTCATCGGAATAACCTGAATAAAATGCAATGAAAAAATGTTATGGTCCCTAAAATGGCACCAAAAACATCTCCAGCTCATCATGCAAAAAATAAGTGTCAGGGTTGTGACGAGGTAACTTGGAATAGGGGCACCCACAATGGCCCTATGGCTAGGGGGGCTTTGCCTGTCCCTGTTGCCAAAGATATACCCAGTGGTAACAATGTTTGGGCCGCTTTCCTAACCCTAGCTCCTCAATACCCCTGGTCTGTATCCCTTCTGATCCACCCCCGGAGAAGGCTGTGAGAGGAGTGATTTATCTCACACATATAGACAGACAGAGAACAACCAAAACTACAACTCACTGCACTCACACACAGAGGTAAGACAATATGTGCTCAGGAGGAAATAAAGAGACAGGGAAGAAATAACATACAAGGATATTTCCACAACCCACCAAGTAACGCACAGGAGATCACCACAACTAGTTAACCACAGCAGGATCGGGATGAGCAAATGAAGCTATAATAAGCATGGAGGAAGCGGCTTCACCATCTTTTAAAGGGTTGAGGTGGCTGTGATAGGTCTCCAGTAACCAGTGACCCTAGCACCAATTCACGGACCATCAGAAATTAACTCCTGCTGATCACTAATAAGCACACAATGATCGATGCTCGAGTCTTACTGAGCAACTCAAATGCACCAGGTAGCATGTCAGACTCTGCAGTGTGAGCAGGGTCAGAAGATGCCATGACACCTGATGAATTTAGAGCTGAACATCATGTGACTACCCCTGGCTCTATAATGTGCCTTTGGACTCTCTGGACCAGGTCTCTCCGGATTACGGCAATGGGAAGCCCTAAGCAGACGGTCCACAAGGATATCTGCAGCTAGAACCCAAGTCCTTTCCTCAGCACCATAACCCTGCCTGTGCACCACAGAAAGACGAACGACTCAGGAATCAATAACTCTTGACCCCCTCAAACTCCAAAGAACCAGCAACCTAAACCGGGAATGGATGGACACTTCCTGAACCCACAAATATCTTTGATAGAGATTTATGAAAAACATTGTGGATTTTATATACCGCAGGTAAGGCTAAATGGAAGGCCAACGGGTTGATGATTGCAGTAGTTCTGAATGGACCGATGACACAGCAAGTGAATGTATCTTAAGTTTAATTTTATTAGTGGATAACCACACCAAATCATCTACACACAGGTCCGGATAAGGCACATGCCACGCGCTTATAACTAGAGCCCATGGAAAGCAAGTGTTGCTGAACTTTTCTCCATGTAGATGATAAAACTGAACTTAATTGGTCCCCTTCAGGTATCCTGGAAGACAGACCTTTAAGAAAAGTACAGAATTGAGGATGTTGTTCATAGACACAAAACAAGAGAGACACACCAAGACTTATGACAGCGGTTATTAATATCAGACTCAGCCAGATGAAGGAACAAGGACTACTTCTCCTTGTTATTAGTGACAAAACAGCGCAGACATTGCTCTAGGTTTTGATTCATGCGCTCTTTTTGCCCATTAGACTGTTTATGGTACGCTGATGAATGAGACAATTTAATCCCTAAGTGAGAGCAGAATGCCTTTCAGAAATTAGCAATATATTGAGTACCCCTATCGGAGACATTGTCAGACGGAAGTCCATGGAGTCTGACAATCTCACATATAAATACCTGAGCTAATTTCTTAGCATTAGGTAAAGATGGCAAGGCTATAAAATGTGTAATTTTAGAAAACCTGAAAAACCACAAAGAAAAAAAAAAATAACATTTACCAGCAGAAGGTGAAAGATTTGTAGTGAAATCCATGAAAATATCCATCCAAGGTTTGCTAGGTACACTTAATGGCAGCAGACACCCAGATGGATGAGAGTGTGATGTCTTAGAACATGCACAGGTGGTACAAGCAGACACATAGGGAACCACATCTCTCCGGATTGGGCCACCAAAAATGATGCAACAGGAGATACAGCATGCCCTTCACCCCAGGGAGACCAGCCAGTACAGAATCATGATGCTCCCCCAAAACCTTAAGGCAAAGGTTCAGGGTAACAAATGACTTATTAGCTGGAACTCCAGATGGGGCCTCATCTTGAGCCTCAGCAATCTCAGAATAAATCTGTGTACTGAGTGCGGACACCACAACTCATTTCTGCAAGTCGGGCACCAGTTCCTCACAAAGTTCCCCACCTGGAGAATTCCTGGACAATGCATCTGCCTTAATGTTATTAGAACCAGGGCAGTAGGTAACGAAAAAATTACACTTGTTAAAGAACGACAACTAAGCTTGTCTCAAAGAAAGGCGCTTTGCTGACTCAAGGTACAGGAAATTTTTTTTGCTACGTAATTACAGTGAGAGGGTGAATAATTCCCTCCAAAAAGTGTTGCCATTCCTCAAATGCTAATTTGATGGTGAGTAGTTCCCTATTACCAATGTCAGATTGCATTTGACCGGTGATAACGTCTTACAAAAGAAGACACATTGGCGAAGTTCACTAACCGACAACCCCAGACAAAATAGCCTCTACCTCAGAAGCATCAACCTCCACAGTAAAAGGAAGTGACACATTGGGCTGTAAAAGTACAGGTGCTGACGAGAAGCATTTTTTCAGACAGTCAAACACGTGTCAAGCACTTTCTGTAATAATAAGCAAAACCCAAGAACCATTGCAGAGGCTTAAGATTCTCAGGGCTGTCCCATGTTAGAATAGCCTGCAGCTTGGAGGAATCCATCCTAAAACCAGAGGCGGAAATAATGTAACCCAGAAACAGCAGTTCCTGAATGGTGAATACACATTTCTCTAACTTATTGTACAACTTGTTTGCCCTGAGTATCTGCAAAACCTGTTTAGCATGTTTCATGTGTGACCTAATGAGAATGTCATCCAGGTATATAACAAATTTCCCCAACAGGTGAGCAAATACATAAGTGTTGAAATACCACAGGTGCATTGGGTAAACCAAAGGACATCACCAGATTTTCAAAGTGACCCTCAGGTGTATGAAATGCCGTTTTCCACTCATGCCCCTGTCAGACCCGAATCACATTATAGGCCTTCCTGAGGTCGAATTTGGAGAGACATCATTTTTCACCACAAATCTGGTTAAAAAGGTCCAGAATCAGCTGCATAGGATATGGATCACGAACTGTAATCTGGTTAAACTCCCAGAAATCCAGACATGGATGTAGTCCACCATCTTTCTTTTTTACAAAGAAAAATCCTGCTGCTTCCAGGGATAAAGATGGCCTAATGTGACCATTGGCCAAACTCTCAGTTATATATTCCTCGAGAAATTGTCTGAAGGCAGGACAGATTATACAGCCTGCACTTGGACAACTTGGCCCCTTGTGTTAACCTAATAACCTAATTGTGCCATCCTAAGGTCTGTGCTGCGGCAGCTCCTGACAATCCTTTTCAGATAACACATCACTAAACTCTTAAAAAGGATCAGGGCTAATAGAGGTTATGGTAGAGACACAGGTCCCCACACAGTGTTTCTTACAGTAAGAGCTCCACTGAACACTGTCCTGGGACTTCCAGTCAGCTAGCGGGTTGTGTAATGTGAACAAAGGGAATACTAACACAATTTGTGCAGATAGGTCCTTGAGCACCTGGCAAGTAATATGCTCAGAATGGAGTACCCCAATGTGAAGTTCCAATCCCTGTACACACTACTTGCAGACTCCTTGGGAGATGAGGTGATGAGTTGATGGCAAAAAATTTGTATAGTACTAGATAACTCGTCAACCCTTAACCCAGAAGTGCGCGCAAACTCATGATTATGGTGGCCCCAGAATCACAATCAAGAAACACCTTATTTGAGACCTCTTGGCCCCTTATTTTTACTTTGCCAGGTAAAAAACATGGTGGAGGAGATATGTAATCCCAGGTTGGAATCCTCAATTCCCTTGGTTTAACAGTTTTCTAACAGCCAACCACTCTTAGGCACCAAAGGGCTTGCACTAATAAAATATCCCTTTTTACCCTAGAAAAAGCATACACTTCCCCTTTTAGGAGTAGGGGACTTTCTCCTCACCTGAGACATCCCACCAAGCTGCATGGGCATGGACAACGCCTCCAGAGATGAAGCAGGCGATGCTGCCCCCTCCCTGATAGACTTGGTATCATGAGACAGATTACTAACAGAATCGATGATCTATATGGATTACCAGAGTCATGGCACACTCCAAAGAGGGGAAAGTCTCATACATAACCAAGGCCTCTTTTACCCTCTCAGAAACGCCCTGAAAAAAATGGTTTTTGAGAGCAGGGTTTTCCACTGTGTGTCCACCGACCAGCAATGGATTTCTTTGCAGTAATCCTCAGCCAGCTTATTCCCCTGTTGAAGTGAATGGATCTAAAACTTGGCCAATGATACCTTATTAGGATCATCGTAGCAGAGACCAAACGCAGAAAAAATAATATCCACAAACACAAAAACAGGCGAATAAGGAGGCAAAGAAAATGCCTTATATTGTGGGTCACCTCTCAGAAGTAAGACCACAGTACCCACATGCTGTGCCTCACTCCAGGAAGAAAGAGGACACAGGCGAATATACAATTGACATGCCTCCTGGAAGGTGATTAAATGGCTGCGATCCCTAGCACACCGCTAAGGAAGAGGCAGTTTAGGTTCAGGTGAACCTAACCTGGACTGCGCCAAGGTAGAAGACTAAACCTGTTGCTGAACCAATTCCGCTGCCTGGTGTGACAGCACCTGCGCCTGCCTCACAAGACAAGCATCGAGGTTCTTGGAAAAATTTAAATGGGCCGAATATAATGTCCCAGGGTGGGAAGAGGTAACTTGGAATAGGGGTGTCTATTAGAGATGAGCGAACCGGTCGCGGTTCGGCTCGAGGTCGGTTCGCCGAACGGAGGTCCCGTTCGAGTTCGGTTCGTCGAACGTTCGACGAACCGAACTCGAACCGCATAGCAAACAATGGCAGGCATTCACAAACACATAAAAACACCTAGAAAACACCCTCAAAGGTGTCCAAAAGGTGACAAACAACTCACAACACAACACAAACACATGGGAAAGTGACAAGAACAAATTCTCATGCGAAAACAAAAGAGCGTAACGAGGAAAAAGAGGACGAGACACAGATATAGGCATGGCACGCCCTTCTAAAATCATGTAAAACACCGCAAGGTGACTCCAAGCGGAGTCTCCCTTTTTTCCAAAAATTGGGCCCCACACACACCCACCCATTCAGTGGCAGCACTTGTGCCCTAGTTGTACACTTTACAGCTAGATTTGCATCAAGCACATTCAAAAATACGCCATACTTAACCGTCCCCAGGATGACTCCGGGGTAGGTAGCAAAGTCTTTCCTGATCCCAGCTCTGTTCATCTTGGATCATTTTTAAAAAACACAGCAAGCAAGGGTTACTCAAAGCGGAGTCTCCTTTTTTTCCAAAAATTGTGCCCCACACACACCCACCTATTCAGTGGCAGCACTTGTGCCCTAGTTGTACACTTCACAGCTAGATTTGCATCAAGCACATTCAAAAATACGCCATTCTTAACCGTCCCCAGGATGACACCGGGGTAGGTAGCAAAGTCTTTGCTGAACCATGACTTGTTCATCTTGGCTCCTTTTAAAAACAATGTAAGCAAGGGTTACTCCAAGCGGAGTCACCCTTTTTTCAAAAAATTGGGCCACACAGACACCCCATCAGTGGCAGCACTTGTGCCCTAGTTGCAAACAGGATGTTTTGATTTGCATCTAGCACATTCCAAATCCACAAGCATTTACTCTCCCCAGGATGACACAGGGGTAGTAAATTCCTTGTGGATCCATGACTTGTTCATTTTGATGAACGTTAGTCTGTCCACATTGTCACTGGACAGACGCGTGCGCTTATCTGTCAGCACACACCCAGCAGCACTGAAGACACGTTCAGAGACAACGCTGGCAGCTGGACACGACAAAATCTCCAAGGCGTAAGTGGAGAGCTCTGGCCATTTTTCAAGATTTGAAGCCCAAAATGAGCAAGGCTCCATTTGCAAAGTCATGGCATCGATGTTCATTTGGAGATACTCCTGTATCATCCTCTCCAGCCGTTGACTATGTCTTAGACTTGTTGTCTCTGTTGGCCTTGCAAAGGAGGGTCTAAAAAAATTATGAAAAGATTCCATAAAATTGCTGTTACCAGCACCAGATACAGTCCTACTGGTACGGGTAGACTGTTGAAGATGACGAGACCGTCCCATGTTTGTCAAGTTACAACTGGGAGATTCACTCCCTGCACCTGCACGGTTGTTTGGTGGAAAAGCCGAGCTAAGATCGAGTAACAGCTTCTGCTGATACTCCTGCATACGTGCGTCCCTTTCTATGGCTGGAATTATGTCACAAAATTTGGACTTGTACCGGGGATCTAATAGTGTGGCAAGCCAGTAGTCATCATCACTTCTAATTTTGACAATACGAGGGTCATGTTGGAGGTAGTGCAGCAAGAAAGTACTCATGTGTCTTGCGCAGCCATGCGGACCAAGTCCACGCTGTGTTTGTGGCATAGAGGTGCTAACCGTTCTTTCTTTCTCTGACATCTCCCCCCAACCTCTTTCAACTGAAATTTGACCAAGTTCTCCCTCATCCGCTGAGTCTTCCATGTCCATGGACAGTTCGTCCTCCATTTCTTCATGTTCTCCTGCACCTTCCTCAACATTTCGCCTGCTACCATGCGCCCTTGTTGATCCCTGTCCCCCATGGTCCCATGCCTACCGCGTTGGTGATGATGAACGTCTGGACCTTGGAGATGTTGTTATGTCTTGCGCATATGAATCCTCCTGTAGTTCATCCCCTTCCTGTTGTCCCACCCCCTGACTCCAAATAGTGTTTAGCGTCTGCTCCAGCATGTAAATTACTGGAATTGTCATGCTGATAATGGCATTGTCAGTGCTAAACATATTCGTCGCCATGTCGAAACTGTGCAGAAGGGTGCATAGGTCCTTGATTTGAGACCACTCCATCAGGGTGATCTGCCCCACCTCTGCATATCGTTGGCCCAGGCTATACGTCATGACGTATTGCACCAGGGCTCGGCGGTGCTGCCACAGTCGCTGTAACATGTGGAAAGTCGAATTCCACCGTGTCGGCACAACGCATTTCAGGCGATGAACCGGCAAGCCGAAAGACTTCTGGAGCGATGCAAGTCGCTCAGCTGCTGCGCTTGAACGGCGGAAGTGAGCAGACATTTTTCGAGCCCTGGTCAGAAGGCCATCTAGGCCGGGATAGTGTGTTAAAAATTGCTGGACAACAAGGTTCAACACGTGAGCCATACAAGGTACGTGTGTCACCTTGCCCAGGCGAAGGGCCGCAGCCAGGTTTGCAGCATTGTCGCACACGGCCTTACCAGGCTGCAGGTTGAGTGGAGACAACCATTTATTAAACTCGGACCGCAGAGCTGACCACAACTCCTTAGCTGTGTGACTCTTATTCCTAAGACATGTCAAGCTAAAGACCGCCTGATGCTGTTGCGCTCTGCTGCCAGCATAGTAATGAGGGGTGCGTGATTCCTTCTGCGCAGTGAGAACGCTGGTGGCCTGACCAGGCAGGCTTGGGGCGGAGGTGGAGGACACAGATGAGGTGGAGGAGGCAGAAGCAGTGGCGGAACTTGGACAGACAGAGGATTGACACACAAGTCGTGGGGACGGCAAGACTTGTGCAGCAGACCCTTCACCATCTATCACCATAGTTACCCAGTGCCCAGTCAGCGACATGTAACGTCCCTGTCCATGCTTACTGGTCCAAGTATCGGTGGCAAAATGCACCCGTTTACACACAGAGTTTCTCAAGGAAGCAATGATGTTGTGTGCGACATGCTGGTGTAGCGTGGGCACACCTTTCTTAGAGAAGTAGTGGCGACTGGGCATCTGGTACTGGGGCACAGCGACAGACATAAGGTCTCTAAAATCCTGTGTGTCCACCAGGCGGAAAGGCAGCATTTCGGTAGCCAAGAGCTTACAGAGGGATAAAGTCAACCTCTTAGCTTTGTCATGGGTCGCAGGAAATGGCCTTTTATTTGTCCACATCAGAGGGACAGAGATCTGGCTGCTGTGTGTAGACGGTGTTGAGTAGGGTGTCTCTGGAAAAATGCAGGTTTGTGAGGAAAGTGCAGGCGGAGACATGATGTTGCCTTCATCCAACGTTGGTGCTATCGATGTCTGAGAGAGCTGTACACACGCACTTGTTTCCCCTTCCAAACCAACTGACGACCTACCAAGCAAACTGCCTGTTGCGGTTACAGTGGTGGAAGTTGTGCGTGGAAAACCAGGTGTGACAGCTGTCCCCACAGTCCTAGAAGATGAAGAGCACGCGAATGCACTGGAAGGGGCAGGCCGTGGATGGTTCGCTCCGCTAGGCCGCATTGCAGCACGGTTGGCTTCCCACTGGGACCTATGATATTTTTTCATGTGACGATTTATGGAAGAAGTTGTCAAACTGCTGAGGTTTTGACCTCTACTAACAGAATCACGACAAATTTTACAGATCACATAATTTGGGCGATCTTTTTCTATGTCAAAAAAGAACCAGGCTAGGCAAGGCTTAGAGGGCATGCGACGTGCTGAGCCCCCCCGACTAGTGCTCAGAGGCAGAGTGGTGGCTGATGATGCAGTTGTAGACGTGCTACCAGTGCTCCGACTCTGTCCAGGAAGGCGCAAGGTAACTTCGTCGTCGGTTGCATCCTCCTCCACCGCCTCTGTTGACCTCCTCGAGTGCCTGACTGTGGGTTGACAGTAGGTGGGATCTAGAACTTCCTCATCAATGGTTGTGTTTGCACTCCCCTCACCCTCAGACCGAGCCTCTTCTTGCCCTGACCGAATATTTAAGTTGTTATCCCAATCTGGTATCTGTGTCTCATCGTCATCAGTATGTTCCTCATTGTCTATAACCACAGGTGTTACAGTTTGTGACAAAGGGTCAACATTATGCTCAGAAACTTGGTCCTCACGGCCTGAATCAGAGTCACAAAGGTTCTGGGCATCACTGCAGACCATTTCCTGTTCTGTACTCACTGTAGCTTGGGAGCAGACCTCTGATTCCCAGGCTATAGTGTGACTGAACAGTTCTGCAGACTCAGCCATCTCAGTTCCACCATACTGTGCAGGGAGGATGGAGACTTCAGAGCTGGGAGAAAGCAAGTTTGATTGGGATGACAACTCAGAGGACTGGTGTTTTTTGGATGCGGTAGTTGAGATGGCTGAGAGGGCACTTGTTGGACCACTTGAGATCCATTCAAGCATTTTCCTTTTTTGGCCATCATCTACCTTTGTTCCTGTTGTTCGTGTCAGTAAAAAAGGGAGCACATCGGATTGTCCACGGTAAGTAGTAGACATCTTACTTTTGCTGGTAGATGGTCTATCTTCAGCAGATGTTAATGGAGCTTTGCCACCTTCCCCACGGACAAACCCTTTTTTTCCTTTTCCAACACGCCTCTTTCCCTTTCCACCAGTATCTGTCATTTTGCCACTCATGTTGATTGTGACAAGATTGTGCACTTAAAATGTGGTAGTAAAAATTGAGAGGTGGTGTAGATTGCAGCGGTGGTCTAGCTTTATTAACAGCAGAATAATAAAGAATAATTATCCCTGACAATGCAACTTCGGCCCTTAAACTGGCAGCATAAATTGCTAGTATAATGGCTTAGTAAGGCCGGTTTCACACATCCGGCTTTTTGCCGTTTTGCCGGATGCGGCGCTCTCCCGTACAGTTAATACAGTACAATGACAGCGCTGTAACTTCCGGGTCACATGCGCCGGTCACATGACAGCATGTGACCGGCGCTTGTTGCGCTGTCATTGTACTGTATTAACTGTACGGGAGAGCGCCGCATCCGGCAAAACGGCAAAAAGCCGGATGTGTGAAACCGGCCTAACAATGAGTTGGAGTGTGCAATGCAGGCAGACGTGCTGCAAATATCTTTGCACTAGTGGGACTATACAGAAGTCCAATACCCACGTTTAGGATGCCACTAAGTTCACTCAGTGTTTGCTAGTATAATGGCTTAGTAACAATGAGTTGGAGTGTGCAATGCAGGCAGACGTGCTGCAAATATCTTTGCACTAGTGGGACTATACATAAGTCCAATAGCCACGTTTAGGATGCCACTAAGTTCACTCAGTGTTTGCTAGTATAATGGCTTAGTAACAATGAGTTGGAGTGTGCAATGCAGGCAGACATGCTGCAAATATCTTTGCACTACTGGGGCAATACAGCAGTCAAACAGCCACGTTTAGGATGCCACTAAGTTCACTCAGTGTTTGCTAGTATAATGGCTTAGTAACAACGAGTTGGAGTGTGCAATGCAGGCAGACGTGCTGCAAATATCTTTGCACTACTGGGACTATACAGAAGTCCAATAGCCACGTTTAGGATGCCACTAAGTTCACTCAGTGTTTGCTAGTATAATGGCTTAGTAACAATGAGTTGGAGTGTGCAATGCAGGCAGACGTGCTGCAAATATCTTTGCACTAGTGGGACTATACAGACGTCCAATAGCCACGTTTAGGATGCCACTAAGTTCACTCAGTGTTTGCTAGTATAATGGCTTAGTAACAATGAGTTGGAGTGTGCAAAGGGCAGGAGGGTACAGTGGCAGGGTTGTGGGTCTCTGGGTAGAGGAAAGGAAGCCTGCTTTTCTATCCCTCCTAATGGGGAGATGCAGTGACGAAATCCCTGACCTTAGCTACACAGACGCTGTCATCTTGTGTAGCTGTTAAACTCTGTTTTAAACTCTGTCACCTATGGCTCTGACCCTGCCGGTATGAGCCCTTAAAAGGACTGATAGAAAGTGCTATCCCTAAGCTGACCAGCGCTGTGTATGGAGCGTATACAGCAGTATCGGCGATAGGAGCTGCGCCAGTGATGTCTGACACCAAGGACGCAGAAGGCAGATAATGGCGTGCTGGAGGAAAATGTCCGGTTTTATAATGCAGGGACATGTGACATGGACATCCTATCACACATGCCGTTGCTTCTCTGGCTAAAAGTCCACTTAGCTGTGTGTGTGTCTGGGATTGGCTGACATGCTGGCCCGCCCCACTACACGCGCGCGCTTAGGGAAGGAAGACAAGGAAAAAACAAAAAAAATGGCGATCGCCATTATACATACAGCAGTGATCTGAATGCGCTGTTCCCGCACACTATACACTGAAATGTCATAATAGTGTGAGTCACAGAGTTTTTTTTTTGCTGCTAGAACCGTTCTCGAACGTATCTAGAACTATCGAGCTTTAGCAAAAAAGCTCGAGTTCTAGTTCGATCTAGAACAGCCCCCAAAATCACTCGAGCCGCGAACTGGAGAACCTCGAACCGCGAACCGCGCTCAACTCTAGTGTCTATATTGGCCATAGGGCTAGTAGGAGCCTTGCTGTCCTAGTTCCCAAAGATATATCTAGTGGGGACAATGTTTGGGCCTCCTTCCTAAACCTAGCTCCTGAATATCCCTGGTCTATAACCCCTCTCCCCCACCCCTGGAGAGGGCCCGGGAGATGAGTGGTTTATCCCACACAAATAGGGTAAAAACAAAACTCAAACTCAATTACTAAGTCACAGAGGTAAGACAATATGTGCTCAGGGGGAAATAAAGAAACAGGGAGAAAATAAAAAACAACAATGATATTTCCACAGCACACCAAGTAACGCACAGGAGATCAACAGAACTAGCTAACCATAGCACAAGGACCAGTATTCACAAATTAAGCTAAAATTGGCTTAGAGGAAAAGACTCTACCATCTTTTAAAGGGCGGAGGCGGCTGCGATAGATCTCCAGTAACCTGTGACCCTAGCAGTAATCCACAAATCATCAGAAATTAACTCCTGCTAGACTGATCATTAGTAAGCACACAACAGGTCAACGCCCAAGTTTGACTAAGCACTAGGTAGCATGTCAGACTCTGGAGTGTGATCAGCTCAGAAGTCACCATGACACCTGGTGAGTTTAGAGCTGAACACCATGTGACAATAAGCCCTCATACAGTCCTGTTTGCCAAAAAATAAAAAAGTTACAGCTCTCAGAATATTACAATGGAAAAAATTATCTATTATAAAAGAGCATTTTTACAGTGTAATAGAAATAAAACAAAAAAAATCTATATAAATCTGTTTTCACTATAATCGCACCAACCACCAGAATAAATCCGTCCTATCAATAATACCGTACGTTGAACGGCACCAAAATAAAAATAAGAACTATTTTTGTACTGCTGTCTATTTCTGCATTCTACGTCACAGAAATCTGAATAAGGCTCATCTGATATTTATCTTGCGCTGTCCGCTAAGCAATTACGTAGGGGTTTCCCTGTAAATCCCAAAAAACACAATTCAGACAGAGCCCCTGTTAGAACCATTCATTGTAATGAAGCAGATGGAGACACTTTTTACTCCGTCTGTTCTCTTTTCCGGCAGTGTCCCATAATTATAGGCGTCTTTTTAGCCCACAAATATGGACGAACACAGTTCTGTACTTGCCTAAAAAGATGGACACCATCGAAACAGATGCCAAATGGAGTCCAAAGTGTCTTCCTGTGCCTCATTAGAGTGAGTGGTTCCGTCAAGGGTTTCGTCTGAATCCCATTTTTTAAGGATTTACATGGAAACCCCACATTAGTGCTCAGAACACAAAAATGTGATCCCAGTTTTATACTGAAAGCAAACAAAAAATATTCTCTACCCCAGCATGTTACCAATAAAACCTTTAACTAACCCCCACAAAACCAGCCTTCACTCAGGTGCATCATCTGTCACTGGAAATATCAGGGCTCCCATGCTGGTAGAACAAACACTCTGGAAAAGCGATATGGCTCCCATCCCCCCAAAAAAACAAGTGACGTCTGTGTTCTCAAATCTAAATAAACTGCTCTTTTTGAGCCCCTTGTGCTTAAACTGCAGTTAGCAATCTTGTGTGTGCCATTATTGTAGTAGGGCAGCAAACTCAAAATTTTACGTGGTATGTGTCTACCGAAAGAGGAGCTGGACACAATGCATGGGAGCACTGCAATATATTGGAGCAAAATGTATGGGCACTAAATTGACATTTGTTATTCCCCGGAAAAAGAACATGGCATGGATGCTACATTGAAAAGCCCTGACAAGGGGCTCTACATGAATGTCTGATGCTGGCACCCAAGTTCTTCCTAAAGACCATAACCCTGCCAGTGCACCAGAAACTGCAGGGAATGACGAACCAACCAGGAGTCAATGACTCTAGACACCTCAAATCCAAGGAACTTTTACAGCAAAAAACAAAGCCCCACTCAGCTCTGTCGAAAGACAAATATATAAACTTCAGCTTTCATAATAAAGCAATGCAAAAACAATTATTTTTTTTTGTAAAATAGTTTTTATTGTGTAGAAGTGGCAAAATGTAAAAAGCGATATAAATGTGGTATCACTGTAACCGTACTGACCCGAAGAATAAAGCGGTTTTATCAATTTTCCTATATAGGGAACACAATCAAAATAAAAAAAAAACACAATTACTTAATTGCTTATTTTTGTTTATTCTGCCTCCCAAATATCGAAATAGAAGGTGATTAAAAATGGCCCGCAAAAAAAAGCCCTCATATGACTGTCAGCAGCAATGTAGAAAAATTATGTCTCTTAAAATATGGCTATGCAGAAACTATTTTTTTGTAAATAAAAAAAGCGTCTTTTTAATATGTGATAGTAGCAAAACCTAAAAAAAATATAAATTTGGTATCGCTTTAATTGCACTGACCTGAAAAATAAAGCAGTCTAATCACTTATACCGCAAGGTGAGCGATGTAAAAAAAAAATAATTAATGAGTCTTGACTAGTGATGAGCGAGTACTAAAAAGCTCGGGTGCTCGAAGCTCGGGCCGAGCCTCCCAAGATACTCGTGTACTCGGCCCGAGCAACGAGCCCAATGTTATCCTATGGGAGACCCGAGTATTTTTGTGAAATGACCCCCCGGCAGCATGGAGAAACCCTAAAAATGGCACAAAAGTCTCAGAAGAGTGCTCAAATGACATGGCAACAGCATGGGGAAGACCCCTTGAAGCATTTATCACTCAAAAGTCACAGCTGTGAACAATTTTGTCCGCGTTTCACGCCATTTTTACGGACTCACCAGAAAACCTTCCAAAATGACCCCAAAATGATTTTTCATGGCAGAAATGTTAAGGGCACATACCCAATAGTGAGATAGAGCTGGTGTATGTTACTTTTTGAGATTAATACATGAAAGATTTTACGTGAAAACATTGTGTGGCACTCCGATGTCCCTGAGAAGAGACGTACATGAAGGCCTCTTGAGTCTAATGTGCCCATTTTGAGGAAGTGAGTCTTTGTAGTATTTTCCTTTGCCAGGGCAGTCCAAAATTGTGAGGTTCACCAATGCCCCTGCATAGAGACGTGCATGAGGGCCTGTAAACCTGAAGTGCCCATTGGAAGGAAGTGGGTGTATTATAGTATAGCCCTTTGGCAGGGCAGCCAAAAATTGGGAGGCTCCACGTTGTCCCTGGGTAGAGACGTGCATGAGGGCCTGTAAACCTGAAGTGCCCATTGGAAGGAAGTGGGTCTATTGTAGTATAGCCCTTAGGCAGGGCAGCCAAAAATTGGGAGGCTCCACGTTGTCCCTGGGTAGAGACGTGCATGAGGGCCTGTAAACCTGAAGTGTCCATTGTCAGGAAGTGGGTGTATTATAGTATAGCCCTTAGGCAGGGCAGCCAAAAATTGGGAGGCTCCACGTTGTCCCTGGGTAGAGACGTGCATGAGGGCCTGTAAACGTGAAGTGCCCATTGGAAGGAAGTGGGTCTATTGTAGTATAGCCCTTAGGCAGGGCAGCCAAAAATTGGGAGGCTCCACGTTGTCCCTGGGTAGAGACGTGCATGAGGGCCTCAAAACATTAAGTGTCCATTGTCAGGAAGTGGATGTATTATAGTATAGCCCTTAGGCAGGGCAGCCAAAAATTGGGAGGCTCCACGTTGTCCCTGGGTAGAGACGTGCATGAGGGCCTCAAAACATTAAGTGTCCATTGTCAGGAAGTGGGTGTATTATAGTATAGCCCTTAGGCAGGGCAGCCAAAAATTGGGAGGCTCCACGTTGTCCCTGGGTAGAGACGTGCATGAGGGCCTCAAAACATTAAGTGTCCATTGTCAGGAAGTGGGTGTATTATAGTATAGCCCTTAGGCAGGGCAGCCAAAAATTGGGAGGCTCCACGTTGTCCCTGGATAGAGACGTGCATGAGGGCCTCAAAACATTGTTCCCATTGCAAAGGAGCGGGTCTCCTGTCGTTGTAATGTCCATTCTGCAAAGAATGGGCGAAAAAATTTACCACTGGGGGTATACCTGAAACAAAGGCCTAAGTATTGCAATTTGTAACGGTCATCATCATGGTGGCGCATGAGGAGAAGGAGGAGCAGTCCAGCGATTATCCAAAGTCCAGAAGTGTGTACCCATGGGTGAGTGGAGGTACATGGCAAACTTTAAATTCCGCTCTCATTTGCTGGTGGTGTGGTGAAGTCTGGCCCAATCCAACCCTTGTTCATCTTGATCAGAGTCAGCCTGTCAGCATTTTCAGTTGACAGGCGGGTGCGTTTATCTGTAATGATTCCACCTGCGGCACTAAAAACACGCTCTGACAAAACGCTAGCAGCAGGGCAGGCCAGGACTTCCAAGGCGTAGAGAGCCAATTCATGCCACGTGTCCAGCTTGGATACCCAATAATTGTAAGGCACAGAGGAATGTCGGAGTACAGTTGTTCGATCTGCAAGGTACTCCTTCAGCATCTGGGCAAACTTAGGATTTCTTGTGGCACTACCCCGCACCTCAGGGGCTGTGGTACATGAGGGGCTGAGAAAACTGTCCCACATCTTAAAGACTGTTCCCCTACCTCTGGCGGATTGGACTTGTGCCTCTCTCGGCTGTACGCCTCGGTTGTCCACTGATTCCTGACCTATGCCGCTAGCGTTTTGTGAGGGGAATACTTTGCCTACTTCCGTGACTATGGCCTTCCGGAACTGCTGCATTTTGGTTGACCTCTCCTCCACGGGAATAAGAGACAAAAAGTTCTCCTTGTAGCGTGGGTCTAACAGTGTTACCAACCAGTAATGATTGTCGGCCAAGATGTTCTTAACGCGAGGGTCACGAGACAGGCAGCTTACCATAAAGTCAGCCATGTGCGCCAGACTCTTAACAGCCAGGACTTCAGTAGCCTGACCAACAAGATGACTGAACATGCTGTCCTCCTCCTCCTCCTCCTCATCTACCCTGTCCTCTGGCCAGCCACGCTGAACCGAGGATATGACTGGTGTGCATGTCATATCCTCAATTTGGCCGGAGAGTTGCTCCATGTCTTCATCCTCCTCCTCGTCATAGTCCTCCACTGCACGTTGTGATGAGACGAGGCTGGGCTGTGTGTTATCATCACCCACACCCACTACTGTTTCTTGCTGCAACTCATCGCGCTCCGCCTGCAATGCATCATGTTTGTTTTTCAGCAGAGACCGTTTTAGAAGGCAGAGTAGCAATATGGTGACGCTAATAATGGCGTCATCACCACTCACCATCTTGGTGGAGTCCTCAAAGTTTTGGAGGATGGTACATAGGTCTGACATCCATCTCCACTCCTCAGGTGTTATGTGTGGAATTTGAACCATTTCCCGACGGCTTAGGTGATGCAGGTACTCAACAACTGCCCTCTTCTGCTCACATATCCTGACCAACATGTGCAGAGTTGAATTCCAACGCGTGGGGACATCACACACCAGTCTGTGAGCCGGAAGATGCAAACTGCGCTGAAAGCCGGCAAGGCCGGCTGAAGCAGTAGGTGACTTTCGAAAATGTGCAGACAGGCGGCGAACTTTTACCAGCAGATCAGACAGCTCTGGGTATGACTTTAGAAACCGCTGAACCACGAGGTTGAGCACATGGGCCACGCATGGAACATGTGTCAGCTGGCCTCGCCTCAAAGCCGCCACCAGGTTCCGGCCATTGTCACACACGACCTTTCCTGGCTTTAGGTTCAGAGGTGTGAGCCAGTGATCTGCCTGCTGTTTCAGAGCTGTCCACAGCTCTTCTGCATTGTGGGGTTTGTCACCTATGCAGATTAGCTTCAGCACAGCCTGTTGCCGCTTCGCCGAGGCAGTGCTGCAGTGCTTCCAGCTTGTGACTGGTGTGGAGGGTACAGTGGATGAGGATGCGCAGGAGGAGGAGGAGGCTGAAGAGCATGACATTCCGGAGCTGTAGAGTGTGGGTGAAACACTGACTGAGGTAGGGCCTGCAAACCTTGGTGTGGGAAGGACGTGTTCCGTCCCTCGCTCAGACTGGGTCCCAGCTTCCACAATATTAACCCAGTGTGCCGTCAACGAGATGTAGCGGCCTTGCCCACAGGCACTTGTCCACGTGTCTGTGGTTAGGTGGACCTTGGGTGAAACAGCGTTGTTCAGGGCACGTGTGATGTTTTGTGACACGTGGTTATGCAACGCGGGGACGGCACACCGGGAGAAATAGTGGCGGCTGGGGACCGAGTAACGTGGGACAGCTGCCGCCATCAGGTCACGGAATGCTTCTGTCTCCACCAGCCTAAAAGGCAACATTTCCAGCGCAAGCAGTCGCGAAATGTTAGCATTTAGAACTGTGGCATGTGGGGTGTTGGCAGTGTATTTGCGCCTGCGTTCAAAGGTTTGCTGAATGGATAACTGAACGCTGCGCTGGGACAAGGACGTGCTTGATGATGGTGTTCTTTCTGCGTAGGCAACTGCAGGTGCAGGAGTGGAGGAGGCTTGTTCGCAGGCAGCATGGACAGGGGATTGGCTCGCATGCACAACCAGCGAAGACGTAGCAGTGACATCAGCAAGCACTGCTCCTCGACTCTGTTGTACTTCCCACAAAGTCGGGTGCTTGGCTGACATGTGCCTGATCATGCTGGTGGTGGTCAGGCTGCTAGTTTTGGTACCCCTGCTGATGCTGGCACGGCAGGTATTGCAAATGGCCTTTTTTGAATCATCTGGATCCAACTTAAAAAACTGCCAGACTCGGGAAGACCTAACATTTGTACAGGCACCTTGTGTCGTCGTGTTGTTCCGGGGAACGGTTGCCTGACTTCTGCCTGGGGCCACCACCCTGCTTCTTACTGCCTGTTGTGATGCTATGCCTCCCTCCCCCTGTGCACTGCTGTCCTCGCTCTGCATATCCTCCTGCCAGGTTGGGTCAGTTACTGGATCATCCACCACGTCGTCTTCCTCTTCTGCACCCTGCTCCTCCTCCTGACTTCCTGACAATTGTGTCTCATCATCGTCCACCACTTGTTGAGACACGTTGCCAACTTCGTGAGAACGTGGCTGCTCAAATATTTGGCCATCTGTACAGACGATCTCCTCATGACCCACTTCAATATGAGTTGGCGAGAGGCCAGAATGTGTGAATGTAAACGTGAACAGCTCTTCCGAGTGTCCAAGTGTGGGATCATTAATGTCCGAGGAGGACGTGTACTCAGCCTGGTGGTAGGAAGGAGGATCAGGTTCAGAAATGTGCGGTGCAGTATCACGGCTACTGACACTTGACCGTGTGGAAGACAGAGTGTTTGTGGTGGTGCCAATCTGACTGGAAGCATTATCTGCTATCCAACTAACAACCTGTTGACACTGGTCTTGGTTCAAGAGCGGTGTACTGCTGCGGTCCCCAAGAATTTGGGACAGGACGTGCGAGCGACTAGATGTGGCCCTTTGTTGTGGCGAAATTAGAGCTTGCCCACGACCTCGGCCTCTGCCTGCACCACCATCACGTCCACTTCCTTGTTCCTTGCCAATGCCCTTGTGCATTTTGCAATGCTGTGCACTGCTGACGTGTATATTCACTACTTGTGCGTTATATCAAAGTTTGTGGAAATTGCACACAAGTGCACCTGTACGCTGCCACCGACAGGCACACACGTGCGGTTTTAAAAACCAAGCACGGACGCAATAAGAACCTAACAGGTTTTTTTGGGGAGCGACAATTACAGACAAGTCAGACACTATCTGGACTGTTTTACACTGTGTACACCAGCCCCAGATATGATGAAGGCTGGTATACGGTCACCACTAGGAATGGCTATATATACCCTGCCTGCCTGTATACTGGTACAATAGTCCTGACAAGGACTCTTCTGGTCACTAGCCTGTATTCAGACCTGGCTATACCCTGCCTGTATATAGCAACAATAGTCCTGAGAAGGACTCTGCTACTTTACTCCGACCTGGCTATACCCTGCCTGCCTGTATACAACTAGAATAGTCCTGAGAAGGACTTTTGGTCACACTGTTTGCAGCCCTGCAACTGAAAAAGCTATAAAGGGCCGCAAAGCTTTCCCTGAATCAGCGACACTCTCCCTGCACTCACTGTCTGGATAGCTGTGAGCAGAGCACAGCGCGCCGGCCGGTATAAAGGCTCGGTCACGCTGTGCAGGCCGGCCAATCACTGCAATTCCACAACTAACAGGGCTGTGGCATTGCAGTGGTCTGCCAGCCAATCCCTGCATGAGGGCTGGCTCTCAAAAGAGCGCCAACATGCAGGGATGAAGACCACGAGTACAGCACGAGTATCGCGAGATTACTCGGTCCCCGCCGAGCAGCCCGAGTACAGCGATACTCGTGCGAGTACCGAGTAGTTACAAGCATGCTCGCTCATCACTAGTCTTGACCTGTTGTTGATTTGTTCATTCTTCCTCCCAAAGATCGCAGTAAGGCTCAGCTCACATTTATCCTGTGCTCTACACTGAGTGCTCTACACTGAGTGCTTACACTGGAGATTACGTATAAATCTGTGAAATATGTGATTCAGACAGAACCTCTGATGGAAGATTCCCATTCCCTATAATGAGGGAGATGGAGTCAATCTGGACTCTTTGTGCTATGATTTCATGGCGTCCTTATTTTTAAGCATGCATAAAAGGTACAACAGTTTTTTGTGCATCTGAAAAGAAGGATAAAACTGAACAGAGAGCATACACAGTCTAGAGGAACTCTGCTGCATCATTATAGTGAATGGATCCCTCGGGTTTTTCATCTGAATCATGTTATTGGGAGATGTAGATGGAAACCCCGATATAAGTGCTCAGCGTAAAGCACAGGATAATAATCCAAAAGTCAATGGGGAATACTCGCAATGTAATGAGCAACCCGAATTCCACACTATTTGCTCCTCGCATGAATAGTGCGGCATTTGAGTTATTCGTTACTTTCTGAGTTTTTCCTCATTGACTTGCATTGCACACGCTATTTGGAATGAATAAAACAATTAAAAGTGAAAATTCACATATTATTCCAACTGTACTATAATACAAAATGAGATTTTTAGCAAATAATTGATCAGTTTTTTGAGCCACCCCTGCCACATCATGGCAAATCTCAATAGGGGGGTCCTACTCTATATTTAATATTTACATTGTGCCATTTGGCCTTCTAAATTCATTAAATGCAGAACCATATTGAAGCAACACATATACCTGTAACATTTCAGAAACCACATCCATGTTTTCAAGGAAAGGCAACTGTGAATGAAAGCAATCCAGGTCCAAGCATGTGCAGCGAACGCCACACACGCCGGGACAATGTCAGAACTGGCCCTCACAATGCCAGACCAGAGTCCATGCATGAAGGCGGAACAGGTCCAAGTATAAGGTGCTTAATTAACAAAGCATGTTGACAAGGGGGATGTGGTTGAATGTGAACAGCCACCAATATATAATTTTGATAGAAGCAGAAGGAATTTTCAAACCAAACCAGGCGTGCACGTCATGGTGGGGGTCAGCAACCGGACCAATAAACAACAGAAAGGTGGGGAGCCAGCACTGCTTGAGAATGGCATGCAAACAATTAAAAATGAAAATTCACATATTATTCCAACTGTACTATAATGCAAAATGAGATTTTTAGCAAATAATTGATCAATTTTTTGAGCCACCTCTGCCACATCACGGCAAATCTCAATAGGGGGCAGTCCTACTCTATATTTAATATTTACAGTGCCTTGCGAAAGTATTTGTAAGGGCCCAGATGTTCCCTGCTATCCACCCCCACACAGTATCCACAGCTGATGGACAGTCCACAGACACAGTCTTGGGGATAACAGTTGCTTTAATATAGCAGGAACAAAGCAAATCAATACGGAATATATGTTTCACAGTCTCTCGTGGGTAGGCCATGGCAAATACAGCTTGGAGTTGAATGCTAAAGTGCAATTAGGGTACTGGAGCTTTAAGTGCATGATTTGTTTCAGAATTAAAACTGGTATGCTTTAGGTTCAGAGTCTCTTGAGTTTAGAGGGTAGATATGATAAGATTGTACAGACCTGGAGTCCTGGGGTTAATTTCACTGCTAGTGCAGTACTTGTAAGCAAATGAAGACAGTTGCCCAGCGCGCTACGGGGACCGGCCGGCTGGTGCGTGGACAATGGAATCCAAGCCACTAATATTGCAGTGGGGTGGGAGACCCTCAAACTTCCCCAATCTACATGCAGTAGTGTCTGGTATATACTCAGTATGCCCTACTGTCTGAAGAGATGCACAATGTATATCTGGCCAGTGAGGATTCAGGATAGGAAGCCTTCAGCATATTGGCTGTAAAAATCAGGAAATGATGAAATTCTAGGCCTCAGGCCTAGTAGGAGTCTTGTGGTGAAGAGATTCTCCACATAATGTCTTCCCTCAGAGGAGACTCTCCCAGAACCAGCTCATTCCAGTTCTTTCCAGACAGAGGCTGGAGAATAGCCCCACCTATTCAGCCATGTGACCAAGAGCTAGCCAATAGGATAACACCCAATAAACACTTCAGATTCTTACAGTTTTCACCAGTAGATGGTGTTAGAACACAACAAATGAAAAATGCTTTACTTATAACATATACCATAATATTACATATAAGTGAATGTACTTAAAGAAACAGGCACAATCTGGACCGGGCCACTACATACTCCCCCTCTGAAGGTGAGCCGTCCTCTGCGATTGTGCGAGTGGAGGACTGCTAAGAAAGGAAGGAAATATATATTTAAGGCACAGTAACAATAAGGCAAGAATATGCAGCCAGACGGAAGAACAATAGGCAATGAACAAATGCAAAACATGAATGTGGTAGTGCCAATATGAGATAGAGTCTCTTTCCGCAATATACTATCGTCCATATGAAAGGCTCTGGAAAGGCACTTTAGTGGTCCAGTCCATAAGTCCATGGCTGTATACAGAAAATTGTGCAAATAATAAACAAGGTGCTTGGTATTACCCAGGTGCAGAGGCTTAAACATTACTAAACTGACCATCCAGCTAAATAAATAAACACAAGATTATATACTCATGGAAAAGGATATGACCTTTTAGTCTCTGTAGTGGGCTGGAAGTGTTCCTTTTGTGCTTCACTCTGAACGCCTCAACACTTGATCTTCCTCTTGAGCAGGAAAGATATGGTTTGCTGGCTCAGGTGAAGTTGGCAGAGGAGCAGCAACTGGAGCAGGAACCGAGATGGGGACATATTGATAGCATGGAAGGATAAATTGAGTGTTGTAGAGGGACTCTTCCACAGTAGGTTGTCTGGCTGGTGTTTCCATTGCAGGAATTGGTGTGTAGACCGGCAAGACTTGTGGAGGAGGTGATGACATCACCAGTAGATCCTCTTTGGTGCATAGCTTCATGTGGTTCCTGTGCACTGTCTGTGGGGCCATTCCGGGTTTATTCACTTCATAGATATCTGACTCAGGATATGGGATAGCTGTAACTGTGTATGGCTCTGTTTCCCAGAGTGAGTCGAGTATTCCTGTACGGTAGTACTTCTTTAGCCATACCTTGTCTCCAACTTGAAGTGAGGAAGCATTAGCTCTTTGATTGTAGCTCTCTTCTTGTTGACGGTGAGCTTCACCCATGCGGTAATCAACAATCTGATGGGCTTCGTGTATTCTTCGCTGATGCTCTGAGACCCAATCAGTTTTTGGCAGGGGATTGATCATGTCAGGGACTTGGATTCCAAGAGAACGATCTTTTGGGAGCTGACCTTGTCTTCCAAACATCAGATAATATGGCGAGTACCCTGTAGAACAGTGGACAGTATTGTTGTAGATTTCCACTAACTCGTCAAGCAATTGAGGCCATTCAGCTTGTTTGGTAACAGATGCTGTTCGCAGCATATTGATGAAGGTCTGGTTGACTTTCTCACAAAGGCCATTCCCTTGGGGATGATAGGCGGTTGTTCTCAGCTTTTTGCACTCATGGAATTGGCAGAGTTCTTGAAATAATTGTGACTCAAAGGCATATCCACGATCTGTGAGGACTGCTTCAGGGCAAACCGTAATGTCTCACATATTCACGGTAGAAGGTGATAGCTGTAGTCCGAGCTATAAGGTCTTTTACTGGCACAACAGCAACCCACTTAGTATAGTGATCCACCATGGTTAAGGCATACATGTAGCCTGAACGAGTTGGTGCTAGCTTCACATGATCAAGAGCGACTAGCTCGTTTGGTTTCTGAGAATGGATTGGATGAAGAGGAGCTCTGGCATCTTTCTTACCGGCTTTGGTGAGGTTGCAAGCTGTACATTCACTACACCAATTTTCTATGTCTGACCGCATCCCAATCCAATAGAAGCGTTGGCGTATGGTGGCTTCAGTTTTGTGCACGCCAAAGTGCCCAGACTGGTCGTGGTAGGCATCAAGAACAATTCTGGCATCTCGCCGTGGGATTAGAATCTGATGTAGCCTTTCACCTGAAACCGGGTCTAAGGTATTGCGCAGGATCAAGCCTTTTTGAATGAAGAGTCTTTTGCGCTGTCTCCAGAGATGATTAAGCTCAACATCAGGACATCTTCTGCGTCGTCTGACAGGTATTCTCCCAGTAGTCAGGTAATCATAGATCTCACCTAGGACACGAGACTCATTTTGAAGAGTTTTCCATCTCGATGGATCTTGGAATAGGTCAGGTTTCTGTGGAGAAACATCATCAGTTTGTGTAGCAGCAACAGCATTTTGTGTAGCAAACCTTTGATAGAAGGGAGGCATCTCAACATCTTCCCACAGATCTTCCTCAGGAGGCTCTTCTCCTTCGGGCAAACGGGATAACATATCAGCATTGATGTTGATCTTGCCACTGCGACACTTAATATCAAAGCAGAAATTCGCTAATCTTGAAGCCTATCTCTGTTCAAGAGCACCTAGCAGTGCAGGATTGAGATGAGCGAGAGGATTATTGTCCGTGTAAACTGTGAAGGGTGTAGCAGCGAGGTAATCTTTGAACTTCTCTGTGACTGCCCACACAAGAGCTAGCAGCTCTAACTTGAACGAACTGTAATTGCTATCGTTTTTCTCTGCACCTCTCAAGCTTCAGCTGGCATATGCAATGACTCTCTCTTTGTCACCCTGGACTTGTGATAGTACCGCTCCGAGGCCTTGGTGGCTGGCATCCGTGTAGACACGGAAAGGATGATGGTAGTCAGGGTACGCCAGAATTGGAGGTGAAGTCAATAGACTTTTCAACATCTGAAAGGCAGTTTCTTGTCACTCAGACCAATTAATTGGAAGTCTTCTGTCGTAGTTTTCTCTAGGGCAACCTCGTAGGAGCCCTGTAAGGGGTCTGCTATTTGCACAAAATAAGGTATGAAGCGGCGGTAGTAGCCCGCAAAACCTAGGAAACTTCTGATTTCTTTAACGGTTCTTGGGGTGTTCCAATTGTTCACAGCTGAGATCTTTTCAGGGTCAGGCTGGATACCTTCGGCACTTACAACATGACCCAGGTAGTTGACTTTCGGCTTGAGCAGATGACACTTTGACGGTTTTAGTTTCAGGCCATGTTCAATAAGTACCTGGAATACTTCTGCAAGGTGGCATAGGTGGTCTTCATAAGTGCGAGAGTATATGACAACATCATCAATATATGACAGAACGCTCTGGAAGTTGAGGTGACCAAGACATCTTTCCATGAGTCGCTGAAATGTAGCAGGGGCGTTGCATAACCCAAACGGCATACCGTTAAACTCAAAGAGTCCCATTGGGGTGGTGAAAGCTGTCTTCTGTCTATCCTTAGGAGCCATGGGTACTTGCCAGTAACCGCTGGTTAAATCAAGAGTGGAGAATTATGCAGCTGAGCCAAGAGCGGTGATGGATTCTTCAATCCGTGGAAGAGGATAGGCATCTTTGTGTGTAACATTATTCAACTTTCGGTAGTCGACACAAAATCTGATGTTACCATCCTTTTTCTTCACCAGGACGATGGGTGCAGCCCATGGGCTTTGACTTTCTCGGATGACTTCAGAATCTTTCATCTCTTTTAACAGCTTCTTTACTTGTTGATAGTTAGCAGGAGGTACTGGACGGTGTCTTTCTTTGATAGGGGAATGATCACCTGTGTTGATCTTGTGCTGGATCAGAGTAGTCTTGCCGAAGTCAAGGGGGTGTTTGCTGAAAGCTTGGCTGTGTCGCTTAGCAAGTTTAGTTACACCATTGATGTATTCGATAGGAGTGTTAGCATCTCCGACATTAAGTTCATTCCACCAGAAGGTAGTGGGTGTATTAGAGCCTTTGGGAGTGGCTTTTAATGACTTTTGATGAGCAAGTGTCTCTTCATCTATGATGTCTTCTGGATCAAGACTATACAGTTGAGCAACTGAATTAAACTTGTATAGCTCGATGGGAATATCACTTAGGTTGACTAGCCGTACTGGTACTCTACTGTTTGAGACGGTGACAATACTTCTGGCAGCTTTTACCAGGGGCTGTCCTTCAATCTGGATGGAGTCAAGAAGAGCTACATAGTCCTCATTGTCAATTCCTGGTCGAGCTCGACACCAGACTAGAGTCTCGCTGTTGGCTGAGAGGGTAACTGGTCGTGCATCGGTGATTCGAACACGGCAGATCTCACTTTTACTGTTGGCAAACTTCTGTTGGGCACAGAGCACTTTGATAGTCCGCTAAACAGCTTGCCTGTAAGGGGAGGAAGCAGAAGGGAGAGAAGCATGCAAGGCAGCGAGCAATTCAGTAAACACATGGCGAATGACATTCATGCCTAACACTACTGCTGTTGTATCTCCCTCAGCCTCAGTAACAATTACACCTTGACCTTGCGATCACCAATTTGTATTGTGGGTTCCCAGTAGCCTAGCTGGGAAATAGGTTGACCATTACTTGCAAGTAAGCCTAACTTTGCTTTACCCAATGGATTCAGGACATCAAAGTCCCAATTCTTTTCAAAGGCTCGTCGCTCAATTGTGGTGACTTGTGAACCAGTGTCCACTAAAGCTTCTAGAGGTATATCCATATGGTTATATACGGGCATTTGGAGATGAACCGGGAAATCCATTGTGATTGTCCCTTTGGGCCCTTGTATTCACCTCCCGAGGGATGGCCCTTGGCCTCGGGGGTGTCCCGTTTAACTTATAACATTGATACTTGTAGTGTCCAAGACGCTCACAATTAGTACAGTACACACAATCACCAGATGGAGGTGTTCCAGGAGGGGGCCTATCAGGACTTGACCTACTAGAATGTGGCTCTTGGGACAACGTCCGATTTACAGATGATTCACATGATGCTGGGGGTTGGACTTTTAGCTCCTTTAAGGCTTGGCATATGGATTCAAGGACTTGGACAAGTGCATCCGTGGTAGGAGGTGCATGAATGAGAGTAGGGGCTTGCACAGACTGTGTGGCCTGCATATGGGAAACAGGTGAAAGAGGAGATACAGTAGAAGTTCCAGCAGCAAGGTCTGAGGAACGAGGCGCAAAAACATAGCTGGTATAAGGTGAGTCAGTACCCACTACTCGCAGGGCTAGAGCTTTAAAGTCTAAGAAAGTCATGTTTGGATTTTGTGCTGCTAGTGACTCGCCCACCCCAGGGCTATGGGACACCCGGTGCCGGGCCAGACTAGTCCGGGGGTTGTCAGTGGTGGCGGGGCCTGACTCCGTACCCTGGTGGAGTCAATTAATATGGCTTCAGTATTGGGGGTGATTAAAGTTTATATTCGTGACGCCACCTGTGGTTTGTGGCTATTAAGCCGCCGCTGCTGTATGGGGCCTCCGGGGCTGGTGGAATGGCAGCTTGGATGGTCCTGCTCCCCACAGGTGGAGCGATGCCCCAGGGCAACAGTTGGTGCTCGTAAGAGTCTATGGTGTGATGGAAGTCTATGGTGATGTTGTGTGAATAATACGGTGCAGGGCCGACAGGGCAGTGAAAGAAACAGGCACAAACAGTAGTCTCTTTACCTTCTCCTCTTTTACTTGCCAACAGTTTAGTCCTGGGAGACCGTCACAGGTAGTAAAGATGATCCGGCCGGCCTGGAAGTGCCTGGGGGTGATCTCTTTGGCCAGTTGAGTATGAGGCCTACTCCCTGCTCTTTCTTTTCTTCTACAGGACCCTGCACTCTGAATTTAGCAATGGCCCTCTTGCTGCTGGGACCGGTGGTTCATCCAGTTTTCTGTGTGGTAGGCTGCGCAAGCCCTCTCGGGTGCTTCTCTGCTGGAGTCCACACCGGGCCCTTGGGATGCAGCTGTACCTTCAGATTGCTTATGGGCCAGGGGGCTTGCAGCTCTCCTGCCCTCCCGATTCGGCTACCAGGGAAGTATTTTACACCCTGGCAACCACAGACTCCGATGTCTAAGTCTCTTCTGTGCCTCTCTGCAAATCCTGTTTCAATGGGCCAAGCTATTCCAGCTCCAGGCCCCAGTTCCACAGGACAGCACACTCTGCGTCTGCTCTCTCTGCTCTCTCCTCACAGACTGAACACTAACTCCTCCCTCAGGTCAGACTTGAGGAATGCTCCCTGGAACTCCAGGTTCAGAGCTCCCCCTGCTGGCCTGAGGGAGAAACTGCGTTGGATGTTGAACTTACTGGCCAATGATTCCCCCAATTACCTCCAGGCTCAGCATTAACCCTTTGGAGGGGCAATGCTGTTGTGGCGACCAGGTCCTGGGGCGCCACACTCCCCCTTAGTTAAAATCAGTACTCCCGGACTGAAGAAACAAAAACAAAGACATAACATGTTAGAACATTTCAACCCATTATGGGAGGCACATTTTCTTAAACGTTACAAACTTAAACAATACTATAAGAGTCCAGTGTGGCTCCCTGCCGGGTGTTCAATACACTGCTCCATGGGGGACCCGCCGCGATAAAACCCCCAACGTAGGCTATGGGCGTGCGTCAGAGCATTGATGACCCCACTCCATGCACGCCAGACGGGTTTTTTCTTCAGGGGTGAAGAGCACAGTAGGTGCAACCAATAAACAATTGAAGTTTTTGGCCACTCATAGTCCAGTGACCCAGTTGTCCACATACTTAATCATTTAAATAAAAAAGTATTTTATACACAACATTACAGACATTTTAAATAACTATATACATTCTAATAGGTACTTTTTCTTTTTACTCTCTATACCTTGGAGGGGGCTGTCCCCGAGTGCTGCATTGGGACCTGCGTAGCTATGGTGTTTGTCCTCGACTACTTGGTGTATGCACTACCTCAGTGCTACTGGTAGGCCTAACCCTGATAGGTATGCGTGATGGTTGCCTACGTGGTCTGAGATTCGCCAAGGGTACAACAGGTTCACCACTGGCAGGGGGTTGATTCTCCTGTTCCACTGCTGGCGTGTCATCTTGTGTTGGGACGGACAGTTCCTTAGGTGGATCTGGAACCTCTTCTGTTTCTGGCTCAACCAATTGCGGGAACGTCAAGACTGGTACCACTATAGCATTATTTATTCGGGTCCAAGTTTTGGGGAATTTTCCAAGTATTGTTTGGATCATCTCTTCCTCTTTTTCTTGAATTTGGGGACTTTCTTGTACTTCCTCTACTTCCTTTTGGATTTTGCACCGTTCAGGGCACGCTTTCAGGCGGTCTCTAGAAACTGCTTGATAGGTCTTGCCTTCATCTTTGCTTATGAGACATACTTTACTATTGTCAAAGTTGGAGGGAATAATGGTGTAGGGTTCATTCTCCCACTGATCATCTAATTTATGCGCCCTCCGCTTTTTCTTGAGGACCTGTTCTCCAGGTGCTAAGGGAGTTGCTGGGGCTATTTGATTGTAGTTCTTTTCTTGTCTCATTCTTGCTTGGGACAGGCTCTTTTCTACGCATTCCTGAACTTTCCGGTACTGCTGTTGTCGCTCTGTATCCCAATCCTCTATCTCTTGAACCGCTTCAGGTGACACAGTTCCCATCTCAAAGTCTACAGGTAACTTGCCAGGTCTTGCTCGCATCAAGTAAGCAGGGCTGCAGTTGGTCGAGTTTACTGGGATATTATTGTACAAGTCCACTAGATCTGGTAACTTCTCTGGCCATTGGTTTCTTTCTTCTAGAGGTAGAGTCTTGAGCATATCAATAACCACATGGTTCATCTTCTCGCACAATCCATTGGTTTGGGGGTGGTACGCTGTTGTTCTGATTTTCTTACAGCCGTACATGTTACAGAACTCTTGAAACACTTCTGCCTCGAATGCAGGACCTTGATCAGTCAGTACCCTTTCAGGATAACCGTGAGGTCGACAAAAGTATGCCTGAAATGCTCTAGCTGCTGTTCTGTCTGTCTGGTCTTTCACAGGCACTACTACCAGGAAACGAGAGTAATGGTCCACAATGGTGAGGGCGTAGACATAGCCTGACCGGCTTGGTGTTAGTTTCACGTGGTCCAGGGCCACCAACTCTAGGGGCTGCTTCGTGACAATTGGCTGTAGGGGAGACCTCTGGCTGGTATCATCATTCCGCCTCAGGTTACATTGACCACAGTCTCTGCACCACTTCTCAACTGCCTTTCTCATGTGCACCCAGTAGAACCGATCGCGGAGTAGGGTCTCCAACTTCTTCCACCCGAAGTGTCCTGCTTTATCATGGTAAGCTGCTAGGACCATTGGAGCATCCCTCTGTGGGACCACTATCTGCCAGACGAGTTCATTTGTTCGCCAGTTGACATATCTCTTGCATAGCTTGCCTTGGTAGGTGAACAGTCGTCCCCTCTCCTTCCACAGCTGCTGGGCTTCTTGTGGAGCATCTGGACCGAGATGGGTCTCAGCTTGTGCTAGCTTTTCTTTGACCAATCGCACGGCCGGGTCACCGTTCTGTGTCTCTTCCCAATTACGGTGGAGTAATGGGTTGACCGAGACCTCGTGCTGGCTCGAGCGCTTCCCTCCTACAGCATGCTCACACTGGGAGACACCTTGGTGATGGAAAGCTGGTAACTCTATCTCTTCGAGTTCATCCAGGTCTTCTCCAGACTCGGGTAAGTGAGGCATTCTGGACAGCGCATCAGCATTGTTATTCTTCTTGCCAGCCTGGTACTTGATGGTAAAGTCAAAGTTAGACAGCCGGGCCATCCATCGCTGCTCCAACGCACCTAGCTTGGCTGTTGAACGATGTGTCAACGGATTGTTGTCTGTGAAGATGGTGAACTTGGCCGATGCCAGATAGTGCTTGAAGCGTTCAGTCACTGCCCAAACAATAGTGAGGAACTCCAGCTTGAAGGAACTGTAGTTTTCTGGATTCCTTTCTGTGGGACGAAGCTTCCTACTGGCATAAGCTATCACCTTCTCTCTGCCTTCCTGCACCTGGGACAGAACTGCTCCCAGTCCCACATTGCTGGCGTCTGTGTACAGTACAAACGGCTGGCTGTAGTCAGGGTAGGCCAGAATTTCTTCTCCCGTGAGAGCCCCTTTCAGCCGGACAAAAGATGTTTCTATTTGGCTGTTCCATTCAAATGGAGGGCTTTGCTTCTTAGCCTTCTTTGGCTGGCCCACCAGGAGATCTTAAAGAGGCGCTGCTATCTTTGTGAAACCATCAATGAACCTTCGGTAGTAGCCCACCAGCCCAAGGAACTGCCGCACCTCCTTTACCGTGGTGTGTCTTGGCCAGTCCTTGATTACTGTGACTTTCTCTGGATCAGGTGCCACACCTTCTGCGCTGACGACATGACCCAGGTACTGTACCTTTGGCTTCAAGAGGTGAAATTTGGACGGCTTTATCTTCAGACCATATGCCGACAAGGACTCAAACACTTCTGCTAAGTGCCTCAGGTGGTCTTCGTAGGTCTTGGAGTCGACTATGACGTCATCCAGGTACAATAGCACGGTTTCAAAGTTGTAATGGCCCAAGCAGCACTCCATCAATCTCTGAAATGTCCCTGGGGCGTTGCAGAGCCCGAACGGCATACAATTGTACTCGCAGAGGCCCATTGGTGTCGTGAATGCAGTCTTCTCCTTGTTCGCCTCTGCCATGGGAACCTGCCAATACCCACTGGTGAGATCCAGGGTGGAGAAATAATTAGCTGATTTTAAGGCTGTTAGTGACTCTTCTATTCTGGGTAGTGGATAAGCATCTTTATGTGTAATGCGGTTAATTTGTCTGTAATCTACGCACATTCTCATTGTACCATCTTTTTTCTTTACGAGCACTAGTGGAGCTGCCCAGGGGCTACAACTATCTCTGATAACCCCAGCCTCCTTCATTTCCCATAACATTTCTTTGGCACGCTGATACTGTGCTGGGGGTACAGTGCAGTATCTCTCTTTAATGGGATGATGGTCACCAGTGGGGATTTGATGTTTAACCACTTTTACCTGCCCAAAATCTAGGGGGTGTTTGCTGAAGACCCGCTCGTATTCCTGTACCACCCGGTAAACCCCATGCTTTTGGTGTGAGGGGGTGGAGTTGATGTCCACATGTAATTTTTGGCACCAGTACTCCAGCTGTCCCTTGGAGCCATTGTCTTCCGCCTAGTCGGACGGGATCAAGGGTTCCACTGCTTTGATGGTATTGTTACTGACAGTGTACAGTTTTGCTACAGTGGCGTACCGGGGCAATTTGGCTTCCTCCTCCCTACAATTCAGGACGCGGACGGGCACTCTTCCCTTGCGGACGTCTGCTACCCCTCTGGCTATCAGGACTCCAGGCCTACTGTCTGAATACACAGGTTCCACCAGGGCCTGGTAATCTTGACCCATGAGGCCTATTGCTGCCCGACACCATATCAACATTTCACTTTTTGGGGGAATTGCAATGGGGAGAGGGTCACTTACCCTTACACTGCCAATTTCTCCTCCGGCCAGCTCTACCTGCTGCCTTCTCATCAGGGCTCTGATCTCCCTCTGTAGGGCATGCTGCTGCCCGGAGCTGGCATTTTCGGATGCCTGCTGCAACAAAATTATCACTTCGGCAAGACAATTTTCAATCACATTTGCACCAATGGTTAGCAGTGGGTTAGATTCTTTGCGATCAATATCTACAATTATCATCTCCTGATATGGCAATTCTACCCGCCCCACTTTAATGGTTACTTCCTTATACCCAATTTGAGGCAAGGGCTGACCATTACTGGCCACAATTGTTAAATCATCATCTGGGCCATGGTCAATGTCTGAATCAGCCCAATATCGTTTGTACAGTTTATAAGGGATGGTTGTTACCTGGGACCCCGTATCCAGGAGGGAATTCAAAGGGATCCCATCCAGCACAATAGGAAGGACCGGTCATCCTCCCACATACTTGCTGCGACTGGGAGTTGAGCCGGGCTTCCTTACACCTGGGGGTTGGCTCCTGGCCCCAGGTTCGGCCCATTTAAAGGACAGTGTCTTGCAATGTGGCCCGCCTGGCTGCAGCGGCGGCAGATCGGTTGTCCAGTTGAATCATACCGGTCTGTGTCTTTTCCTCGGGTCGGCGGAATCCTCCTTTGCCGCATCCACGGGACGTCATCTGGACTGGAGGCCAACTCTATTCTTGCAGGCGATGGGGTCACTTGTAGAGACTGCACGGTCTTTGCAAGGGCAGCCACAGTCTTGGTCAGCTCCTGGACCTGTTGTCTGAGCTCGGCAGCGGGATCTTTATCCAGGGACTGCGCCTCAGCCCTGCAGCAGCTCGTGTTGCAGGCAATACCTCCGGGTACGTGATAGCAAGTGGCCGGAGGGGTACTGGGTCATTTGGTGTAGATTCCCTCAGTACCCGAATGGCCTGGTCCTTAAACTTTGCAAAGTCCAGAGCAGGGTTCTGCAGGACCATGATACGCAGCTGGGTCCTGTGGGTGTCTCACAGGAGCCCTTCTATAAACTGCTCAGTTAGGAGCTTGTCTTCTTCACGTACTCTCTGGGTCCACCTGTTTAACTGTTCTCAGGGCCTCCTGCAAGTTTAAGGCATAGTCCCATATGCTGTCTGTGGCCCGTTGTTTGCACCCAAAGAATCTCATCTTCATTTCTGCCGCAGTGCGGGTGTCAAAAGTACTCTTTAACTTAGCCAGTATATGGGTTGCGGTCCCTTTATCTGTGTCAGGCCAGGACTTCACTTCACGATGGGCCGTGCCGGCTAGCTGCCCCATTAATATGCCCACCTTCTGGCTCTCAGTCAGAGGATACACTCTAAACAAGCTGTGCAGCCTTTCTCTGAAGTCGCTCAGGGTATGTGACTCCCCGGAGTACTGCGGCAGCCATTCTGCTCCCGGGATGTACGGCATTGTGATCGGCATTACCGGCGCTACAGCGGGGGCTGGGGCAACGGCGACTGGGATTACTTGGGCCGGTGCTGCGGCATCCCGGCTATGGCAGCCACCTGCTCTCCCTCTGTGTCGGACATCTTCCTCCCCCTTAGTGAACCTTACCAGGCTCCGTTCACCTTTCAAAATCTCTTCTAGGTAGCCCGGGGTTAACGACCCTCCGCTCTGATGGCGCGCTCCCTTCGCGCTCTTTTTCGGGCACGCCCCCCTTCTTCCTGCGCTCAGCAGTGCTAATGGCGGCGGCAATTTTCAGTAAAACACACAGTCTTTTCAAAGGCGCACAGTACCCGGTGGGCGCCGGGCACGTTATCCTGTTCGTGACGCCAAAGTTGACTCGCCCACCCCAGGGCTATGGGACACCCGGTGCCGGGCCAGACTAGTCCGGGGGTCGTCAGTGGTGGCGGAGCCTGACTCCGTACCCTGGTGGAGTCAATTAATATGGCTTCAGTATTGGGGGTGATTAAAGTTTATATTCGTGACGCCTCCTGTGGTTTGCGGCTATTAAGCCGCCGCTGCTGTATGGGGCCTCCGGGGCTGGTGGAATGGCAGCTTGGATGGTCCTGCTCCCCACAGGTGGAGCGGTGCCCCAGGGCAACAGTTGGTGCTCGTAAGAGTCTATGGTGTGATGGAAGTCTATGGTGATGTTGTGTGAATAATACGGTGCAGGGCCGACAGGGCAGTGAAAGAAACAGGCACAAACAGTAGTCTCTTTACCTTCTCCTCTTTTACTTGCCAACAGTTTAGTCCTGGGAGACCGTCACAGGTGGTAAAGATGATCCGGCCGGCCTGGAAGTGCCTGGGGGTGATCTCTTTGGCCAGTTGAGTATGAGGCCTACTCCCTGCTCTTTCTTTTCTTCTACAGGACCCTGCACTCTGAATTTAGCAATGGCCCTCTTGCTGCTGGGACCGGTGGTTCGTCCAGTTTTCTGTGTGGTAGGCTGCGCAGGCCCTCTCGGGTGCTTCTCTGCTGGAGTCCACACTGGGCTCTTGGGATGCAGCTGTACCTTCAGATTGCTTATGGGCCAGGGGGCTTGCAGCTCTCCTGCCCCCCGGATTCGGCTACCAGGGAAGGATTTTACACCCTGGCAACCACAGACTCCGATGTCTAAGTCTCTTCTGTGCCTCTCTGCAAATCCTGTTTCACTGAGCCAAGCTATTCCAGCTCCAGGCCCCAGTTCCACAGGACAGCACACTCTGCGTCTGCTCTCTCTGCTCTCTCCTCACAGACTGAACACTAACTCCTCCCTCAGGTCAGACTTGAGGAATGCTCCCTGGAACTCCAGGTTCAGAGCTCCCCCTGCTGGCCTGAGGGAGAAACTGCGTTGGATGTTGAACTTACTGGCCAATGATTCCCCCAATTACCTCCAGGCTCAGCATTAACCCTTTGTAGGGGCAATGCTGTTGTGGCGACCAGGTCCTAGGGTGCCACACTAGCATGTGGAGTTGACTTTGTACTAGCCTGGAGTCCACACCTTCTATGAATCTGTCGGTGATTATGTTTTCTGCAGCAGCAGGATCTATAGTGTCTATTTGCTGTAAGGCCCTGTATGCAGATTGAAGGGCTAGTGCGTAGTCCCTATGAGTCTCACCTGGTCCCTTGACGTCTGTTGTAAAATTTGAGACGAACCTCGGTGGGTGATTGGTGTTCAAATTCTTTGATCAGGTGGGTAAGGATCTGTTCTACATTGGTTTTCTCAGTAGATGGCCAGGAACGGACTTCCTCAGCAGCTGGTCCATCAAGCTGTCCCAGGAGAAGTTGTACCTGCTGATGGGGAGAAAGTGAGAAAAGTTCAAGAGTATGCATCATCTTTTCTTTGAACCCAGCAAGTGTATGAGGATCTCCTCTGTAGCTTGGGAGACTAGAGGTTCCAATGAAGAATGGCATGCCGGTAGCCATGACAGGGGCTGGAACTGGGTTGGTGGCATTAGCCCGTTCCACTAGAGCACTAGCTGATGAGGATGATGATAGAGAGTTAACAGACTCGGCCTGGCCATTATGAAGAGGTTCAGACATTTTGGTGATGATGCAAGTACTGTCTCTTTAAGAATAATGATAACACTGTAGCTTTAAGGGATTCACTGTTATGCACCAACACAGTCTCTGAGATGGAAGGCTCCCCCTCTTGAATATAGCACTGCGGTGAATGAGGATTTGCACATATTTGAGTAACCTGAAAAGCAGCAGAGTAGAAGAGCTGGTGCAGGTGCTGTTAACCCCAGCACGAAACAGGAAACAGTCTTTGGCAGTATTCACTGGCAGGATAGAAGTTAATGAGCAATGCTGAGACTTGTAGTGCAGTAAGAGAAGATAGGCACAGAAGAATGATCCTGTAATTCGACCTTTGTAAGGGCCCAGATGTTCCCTGCTATCCACCCCCACAGTATCCACAGCTGATGGACAGTCCACAGACACGGTCTTGGGGATAACAGTTGCTTTAATATAGCAGGAACAAAGCAAATCAATACGGAATATATGTTTCACAGTCTCTTGTGGGTAGGCCACGGCAAATACAGCTTGGAGTTGAATGCTGAAGTGCAATTAGGGTACTGGAGCTTTAAGTGCACGATTTGTTTCAGAATTAATACTGGTATGCTTTACGTTCAGAGTCTCTTGAGTTTAGAGGGTAGATATGATAGGATTGTACAGACCTGGAGTCCTGGGGTTAATTTCACTGCTAGTTCAGACACGTGCAGTACTTGTAAGCAAATGAAGACAGTTGCCCAGCGCGCTACGGGGACCAGACGGCTGGTGCGTGGACAATGGAATCCAAGCCACTAATATTGCAGTGGGGTGGGAGACCCTCAAACTTCCCCAATCTACATGCAGTAGGGTCTGGTATATACTCAGTATGCCCAACTGTCTGAAGAGATGCACAATGTATATCTGGCCAGTGAGGATTCAGGATAGGAAGCCTTCAGCATATTGGCTGTAAAAATCAGGAAATTATGAAATTCTAGGCCTCAGGCCTAGTAGGAGTCTTGTGGTGAAGAGATTCTCCACATAATGTCTTCCCTCAGAGGAGACTCCGCCAGAACCAGCTCATTCCAGTTCTTTCCAGACAGAGGCTAAAGAATAGCCCCACCTATTCAGCCATGTGACCAAAAGCTAGCCAATAGGATAATGTGACGCCCTGGGCAAGCCAGGGGTCACAGGTCATAACACCACCACACCCGACACCCCAGTTAGGAACACCAAGGCTAACCTAAAATCCTTGTTGCCTTCCTCCAGGGGCTGATGTCCACACCAGGGGGTGGGCCAGGCGGTTGGCTCCGCCCACCGAGGAGTTCACAGCCCTGGAGGCGGGAGAACCAGGCAGTGCAGTTTAGGAGGAAGAAGTAGAAGGAAGTGGTAGAGGAGCTAAGGAGAGGAGCTGAAGAAAGGGAAAGTGACAGTTAAGACAGCCTGAAGCTGGTCCGGGTGTGTGCCCCGAACTGAGACAGCAAGGTCAGCAGACGGCGGTGACTGTCTGCAGGGGTGACTGTTTGGAGGTTGCTGGAAGGACCGCGGACGGGTGGTGGCCCGGCGGTACCGGAGCGGTATACGAAGAACAGTCAGCACCAGTGGCAGGGGCCTTTCAGATCCCGGCAAGGCTAGGAGTCGCCGTGAATTTGCCAATTCCGTTAGTGAAGGGGACCTCTGGGTCTCCCAACAAGCAAGTCCCGATTGAAGGCAACAGTCCAACCATTACAGAGAAACACCGCCACCGCCAGGGCACCAGTTTCTCAGGGCCAGCGCCTGCGGGCAAAGTAGGGCTCCTCTGGCCCATATCCAAGCCGGGGAGCGGATTACCGGTGGGAACCCATCGCAACCATCATCATCTTAGGTGCAGGAAAAGGGACCGTCACCATCAACTACTGGGGAAAGCAAGTGCAGCCGTCCGTGGGAACCGTCTTTCCAGCCGTGTGTTTTACCGAGAACTGTGTCATCGTCTCAGGCTGAGTGAGTACCACAGTGCCGCAAGGCACAGCGCTGCCCCCGCGTCCCTGCACCCCACCAAGCCCTGCATCACGCACCTCATCACTGGGCCCCGGGACAACAACCCCCCCTACCCACGGAGGGGAGAACCAACAACTTTGCTGCTCCCTGTCATCAGTCCCCGGGATCCCCACACAGAGCAGCGGTGATATCAACAAATCACCACAACCGTGGGTGGCGTCACGGACAATAAACTATCCCAAATCCCAATCCCCTTTCACTCACGGGCGAGGAGCGCCGCTCGAGTCCCCGGGATCCGGCCCATCGCTCGAGCCACCGAGCAGCAGCAGCAGGCCGCAGCAGCCGCAGCGGCAGCCGGATCCGAGCAGTGGGAGAGCACGGCGTCCCCTCCTCCGCCCGCGACAACTTGGCGTCACGATCTGGATCTTACCGCTCTGCCGTTGGGTAGAGGTGCGCCTTGTGACCGCAGGAGATATCCGTCCGGAAAATTTCAGAAGTCGCCATCTTTGGCGCGAAAAGTTCCCGCTCGAGCGTCTTCTCGAGTAGTAGAGGCGCGAAGGCCAAAACCCCGCCCCGATAGAGGAGGGGCCGGAAAGAGGCTGAGGGGGACGAAATGGCGACTGGTCGCATGTAGCCGCGGCTATACAGATAAGGACGCTGGAACCCCACGATCCGCCGACCCCCTGAAAAGAATGTCCGCTCCCCCTAGCTACGCAGAGGCTACCGAACCAGTGCCCGGGACAGCGGCATGGCTGAGGGCCCGGACGGCAGGGATCTGCCGACACTACCGGAACCAGATCTGCCGGCTGATGGAACAGTGGACCGCGGAGGTGGAGGATGCAGCTGCAGTTGCACGAGTGTATGGAATGGAGGCCATGATGGAGGAGCTGGTGAGTGACCCACGCCCGTATGTCCCCGAGGGACCGGCCGCTGCGGCTGAGGGACCCGGTCTACCCCTGGCCCCCATGCCACCTCTGTCCTCCTTGCCCGTGCACCGCGCTGCGCCTGGCCCGTCGGGCGTACACCCCTTCGTGACAGTGGCCGGGAGAGTGGCAAGCCTGGAAGCTGCGGCAGCTGGCGGCAACCCGCCTGGTGCAGAGACGGGCGATAGTGATTCCGGCCCTTACACCGAGCCCGTTTCGGAGGAAGATGAAGGAGTCGTCGCTCTGCAGGGCACGGAGGCCACTTACATCCCCCGGAGTGGAAACAACGGGTATCGGGCGGTCCTTCCTCGCCGCGCTTGCTATGCGCTGGAGGGGCTGGTGCCCATGTTCTTCCAGCCAGAGCCGGATGAGGAGGACGAAAATGCACAGTAAGGGCAGCGGAGCAGCGGAGCACCGTTGCACCGTCCCCGTTGGGACCACAAGAAAACATGTGTGTTTAAAGTGTGTTTGAAAAAGTTTTGCAAAAATGAGAATGATAACCGAAGATTTACCTGATTGTCTACCGTGATTGGAAACCGGCCGTTGCCGGCACCGTTGTCCCCGTGGGGACCGCTTGAAAAGTTGTTTGCATAGGAACTCCTATGGACAAGCCCGTGAACCTGCAGGGCAACCACAAACGTTAAGTGGGTTGTAAATAAAAATCTGTTGTTGCAGCTAACCGTAACCGCCTCCGGAGAGGCAGGCTGGAGGGAGGGCCCGCAGTGGAGCAGGCTGGGGACCAGCCACCACAGGAACCGGTGGCTACCCTCTGGAGGGGAAGGACAGATCCCGCTCGGGTAACAGGTTCAGGACTGGGGTCAAGGGGTGCTGCCTGGGTTTTAGGGGCAGCATCAGGGCCAGGTTACTTGGGTGGGAGAGCGGCAGCCGCAACCGTTTTAATGTTACCGTTTGCAACGTTTAAGTACCGAACCTCCCGATGTGGGATGATGTCATAAGTTGTATTATGTTTACCTTTTTATATATTTACAGAAAATAAAACCGGTGTTGGACGGGCAGCCCGCAGACGGTCTGCATTTTGCTAAGGGGGAATGTGACGCCCTGGGCAAGCCAGGGGTCACAGGTCATAACACCACCACACCCTACACCCCAGTTAGGAACACCAAGGCTAACCTAAAATCCTTGTTGCCTTCCTCCTGGGGCTGGTGTCCACACCAGGGGGTGGGCCAGGTGGTTGGCTGCGCCCACCGAGGAGTTCACAGCCCTGGAGGCGGGAGAACCAGGCAGTGCAGTTTAGGAGGAAGAAGTAGAAGGAAGTGGTAGAGGAGCTAAGGAGAGGAGCTGAAGAAAGGGAAAGTGACAGTTAAGACAGCCTGAAGCTGGTCTGGGTGTGTGCCCCAGACTGAGACAGCAAGGTCAGCAGACGGCGGTGACTGTCTGCAGGGGTGACTGTTTGGAGGTTGCTGGAAGGACCACGGACGGGTGGTGGCCCGGTGGTACCGGAGCGGTATACGAAGAACAGTCAGCACCAGTGGCAGGGGCCTTTCGAATCCCGGCAAGGCTAGGAGTCGCCGTGAATTTGCCAAATCCGTTAGTGAAGGGGACCTCTGGGTCTCCCAACAAGCAAGTCCCGATTGAAGGCAACAGTCCAACCGTTACAGAGAAACACCGCCACCACCAGGGCACCAGTTTCTCAGGGCCAGCGCCTACGGGCAAAGTAGGGCTCCTCCGGCCCATATCCAAGCCGGGGAGCGGGTTACCGGTGGGAACCCATCGCAACCATCATCAACTTAGGTGCAGGAAAAGGGACCGTCACCGTCAACTACTGGGGAAAGCAAGTGCAGCAGTCCGTGGGAACCGTCTTTCCAGCCGTGTGTTTTACCAAGAACTGTGTCATCATCTCAGGCTGAGTGAGTACCACAGTGCCGCAAGGCACAGCGCTGCCCCCGCGTCCCTGCACCCCACCAAGCCCTGCATCACACAGCTCATCACTGGGCCCCGGGACAACAACCCCCCTACCCACGGAGGGGAGAACCAACAACTTTGCTGCTCCCTGTCATCAGTCCCCGGGATCCCCATTCAGAGCAGCGGTGGTGTCAACAAATCACCACAACCGTGGGTGGCGTCACGGACAATAAACTATCCCAAATCCCAATCCCCTTTCACTCACGGACGAGGAGCGCCGCTCGAGTCCCCGGGATCCGGCCCATCGCTCGAGCCACCGAGCAGCAGCAGCAGGCCGCAGCAGCCGCAGCGGCAGCCGGACCCGAGCAGTGGGAGATCGCGGCGTCCCCTCCTCCGCCCGCGACAATAACACCCAATGAACACTTCAGATTCTTACAGTTTTCACCAGTAGATGGTGTTAGAACACAACAAATGAAAAATGCTTTACTTATAACATATACCATAATATTACATATAAGTGTATGTACTTAAAGAAACAGACACAATCTGGACCGGGCCACTACATATTCGCCCCTTTGAATTTCAAACCTTTTCCCACATTTCAGGCTTCAAACATAAAGATAAAAATGTTAATGCTGTGGTGAAGAATCAACAACAAGGGGGACACAATTGTGAAGTTGAATGAAATTTATTGCTTATTTTAAAATTTTGTAAAAAATAAATAACTGAAAATTCATGGACCCTGGTCTGGCACTGTGAGAGCCAGTTCTGACATTGTCCCAGCATGTGTGGTGTTCACTGCACATGCTGGGACCTGGATTGCCTTTATTCGTAGTTGCCTTTCCTTGAAAACATGGGAGCAGTTTCTGAAATTTTACAGGCATATGTGTTGCTTTAATATGGTTCTGCTTTTAATGAATTTAGGAGGCAGCATGGCCCAATATATATATTAAATATAGAGTAAAACCCCCCTATCGAGATTTGCCGTGACATGGCAGGGGTGGCTAAAAAAATTGATCAATTATTTGCTAAATATCTCATTTTGCATTATAGTGCAGTTGGAATAATATGTGAATTTTCCCCTTTAATTCTTTTCATGCCATTCTCAAGCAGTGCTGGCTCCCCCCCTTTTTGCTGAGTTACTTGTTATGAGTATACAAAGAAGAAGAAAAAAAGCCACGGTATAAAGGGCGCTGCTCACAAAGGAGATAGGAGATAAATAGTGAAGATTTATTTGAGCTACAACGCGTTTCAGGGATACAATAAAACAATAATAATTTCCCCCTTCCTCAGGTAGCATATGCTAGGGGGAAATTATTATTGTTTTATTGTATCCCTGAAACGCGTTGTAGCTCAAATAAATCTTCACTATTTATCTCCTATCTCCTTTGTGAGCAGCGCCCTTTATACTGTGGCTTTTTTTCTTCTTCTTTGAATACCTTATCTCTCCTTTGGGAGTCCACGGGGTGCCGCAGCTTCAGCCTTAAGGTCCAGTCACACTAAGCAACTTACCAGCGATCCAAACAACGATAGGGATCGCTGGTAAGTTGCTAGGAGGTTGCTGGTGAGATGTCACACTGCGACGCTCCAGCGATCCCACCAGCAACCTGACCTGGCAGGGATCGCTGGAGCGTCGCTACACGAGTTGCTGGTGAGCTCACCAGCAACCAGTGACCAGCCCCCAGCGCCGCGTGGAAGATGCTGCGCTTGGTAACTAAGGTAAATATCGGGTAACCAACCCGATATTTACCTTGGTTACCAGCGCACGGAGCTACACGTGCAGAGAGCAGGGAGCAGCGCACACTGAGCGCTGGCTCCCTGCTCTCCTAGTTACAGCACACATCGGGTTAATTACCCGATGTGTACTGCAGCTACATGTGCACAGAGCAGGGAGCAGCGCACAATGCTTAGCGCTGGCTCCCTGCTCTCCTAGCTACAGCACACATTGGGTTAATTAACCCGATATGTCCTGCAGCTACATGTGCACAGAGCTGGCACTGACAGTGAGAGCGGCGGAGGCTGGTAACAAAGGTAAATATCGGGTAACCAAGGACAGGGCTTCTTGGTTACCCGATGTTTACTGTGGTTACCAGTGTCCGCAGAAGCCGGCTCCTGCTGCCTGCACATTTAGTTGTTGCTGTCTCGCTGTCACACACAGCGATCTGTGCTTCACAGCGGGACAGTGTAACGGGGTGCCAGGGGCGCCTCTGGGCTTGTAGTCGTGGCCCCTTCTGTCAGGCTTACCCCTGGCTCCGCCGTCACTATCGGGACGGGAGATGTCTTGGTGGGGCAGAGTGTGGTGGTGCAGATGTCGTCCGACGTATAAACACTCTCCAGGCATGGTTCGATGCAAATAAAAGACATTCTTTATTTCACAACTCTTTCCAAAAACCGGCAGTTACAGATGACTTCACGTTCTTTTCTTAGCTGGGGAAAGCCTGCCCTGACGTCTCCTCCAGTGGGGATGTGCCCGGCTACTCTACTTCACCTGGCTCCCACTTATGGCTACCCACAGCCCGGACCCACACCGGGACTGCTTCGCACTATGAGGTTCCGCCCGCTCCTTTTCTCTCCGGCTTCCCTGTTCTTCCAGCTCCCTTCTTTCTTTCTTTCTTTCTGCCCACTCAGCTCCACACTCTGCCCCTGGCTGTTTCTTCTCTCCTGTCCCGGACACAACTGCCTTCAGCACACACTTCCTTTCCCCCTAAGCTGCCGGCTCCTCCTCCCTCCTGTACAGTTTCTATGGGGACAGCATTAACCACTTCAGAGAAAACCTGTGCTTCCTTGTAAGGGGTCTGCCCACCCCTTACAACAGCAACAACTAAAAAATGGCCCAGGACATTCAGCAACAACCAACGACCTCACAGCAGGGGCCAGGTTGTTGCTGGATGTCACACACAGCGACATCACTAGCAACATCGCTGCTACGTCACAAAAGTTGTTCGTTAGCAGCGATGTTGCTAGCGATGTTGCTAGCGATGTTGCTTAGTGTGACGGGGCCTTTAGGAAATCTAATTACATTGACTTAAACATCAGATTAGCCTGGCTCTGTGGGAACGGAATTCCTCTTAACTGATTCAGGAGTGAGACGCTGACCCAAACAGGAGGATTGCAGGAGCTCTGAGTACCAGCAGCAGTGAAATCTAAGGCTGCTGTGTGATCATCCTCAGCAGGATCTGTGTCGGCCAGCCAAGGGGTAACCTGGATCTCTCTGTCAGTTCTAACAGACAGTGTTGTACCTGTAGTACAACACTCATAGGTGAGTGGAATTGTTTCATTATTCACCACATAAAGTTTACTCAGCTTTTCAAAGAAGCAACATGTCAATTGTTTTTGCCATTTGGGTTTTGCACTGCAAAGCTGAGTTTTTGACCAAAGTTCTGCCACAAAAAGGCAGCATTTTGAACAACATAGTGTGAACAAGAAACCCAAATTCCCATAGACTTTGCTTGAATAGAAGAACACATCCATTTTGGCATTAAACAGCGCAGAAGAAAAAGCAGCAAAAAAGCAGGTAAAAAGCAGGTAAAAAGCAACGTGCGCACATACCCTTAGGCCTCTTTCACACGCCAGTGAAAAACACAGATGTTTTTCACTGACGTGTTGAAAACGCTTATGTCCCTCCATGTGCCATGATTCACGGCACACATGTGTTCTCCATGCGCTATCCGTGATCCATGATCAGTGATAACACATGGAGATCAGGTATTCCAAACTCACCTGTCCACACTCCTGCTCTCCGTGATGCTGAATCTCCGGCTCTCCTTTGTCCAGCTGCAGCTGTCTCCCATCTGCAGCTACTTCTGGGTCGGCTGTGCAGTGCATAAATGTGTTCCGTATGACATCAGTGATGCCAGAAAAAATGGACATGTCTCTGTGTGAAAATCATGGACACGCGTGTACGCCGCACGGAGACGCGGTCAGTGAAAAATCACTGATGTGTGTAATGACCCATTGAGTTTAATGAGTCTGCATATGTCCGTGATTCTGGTACATATAAAAACTGTAACATACGTACCAGAATCACTGACGTGTGAAGGGGGCCTTATTTAGATAATGAAAACCTATAACAACTGACATACAACTATATGTAATCAAGAATCATGTCACTGTTAGGGGTACTTTGCACACTACGACATCGCAGGTGCGATGTCGGTGGGGTCAAATCGAAAGTGACGAACATCCGGCGTCGCAGTCGATATCGTAGTGTGCAAATCCTTTTTGATACGATTAACGAGCGCAAAAGCGTCGTTATCGTATCATCGATGTAGGGTCCGACATTTCCATAATGCTGGTGCAGCGACAGGTACGATGTTGTTTCTCGTTCCTGCGGCCGCACACATCGCTGTGTATGAAGCCACAGGAGCGAGGAACATCTCCTACCTGCGTCCCGGCTGCAATGCGGAAGGAATGAGGTGGGCGGGATGTTTACATCCTGCTCATCTCCGCCCCTCCGCTGCTATTGGCCGCCTGCCGTATGACGTTGCTCTGACGCCGCACGACCCGCCCCCTTAGGATGGAGGCGGATCGCTGGCCAGAGCGACGTCGCAGGGCAGGTGAGCGCATATGAAGCTGGCGTAGCGATAATGTTCGCTACGCTAGCAATCACAAGATATCGCATCTGCGACGGGAGCGGGGACTATCGCGCTCGACATCGCAGCATCGGCTTGGGATGTCGCAGCGTGCAAAGTACCCCTTAGTCAGAGATAATAACAATGGTGAGATATCTTTTAAACCTTGTTTAATTGTGAGTTTTGTTTGCATAAAATCAGAAAACGTTTAGTTTTCTTCACAGAAAGCATTAGGGACACATAGGATTAGTGCTAGAATACAGCTCCAAAATTTGTCTTTTTTTCTTTTTTGCTATTTTTGACTCTTTTTGAAAAATAAATGTTGGTGATATTTATGAGGCGGCTGGTTCATTCACTTCCCATCTGATTTACTATAATTTACACCAGATATCACACTCTATCAGTCTTTGTTTACAGTGAAGCGAGTTACCACAGGAGCAAAATCACTGACCACGGTGATGATGCCTATAGGCATGGCAAATGTCCACTGAGGCCCGAGATTGACTGGGTTCGATAAGTTCTAACATTTTTAATAAAGCTCAACACTGAGTGAAGTGGGCCATTATAACTTAGTAATTGTGGTTAGCAATCAGCCAAAGGCAACTCACAATTACCTCATCACAGACTGCGCCATCATTTTGGACGTTTATATTTTCTGCAGTCATCTCCTGACTTCATTTTCCAGCGCAGTTATCAAACCTGTTTCTTTCTAATCACTTCTGAATGGAATATTAACATGCTCATTTTGTCGTAAGATGTTTTGCTGTCAGGTTAATTGCATGCCATGCACAAGGAAATGAAATATTTGCCAATTTAGGAAGTGTTTTAAAAAGTAATCTAGATTGATGTTTTTCCATTTTTTTCTTTCATATTAATTTTCGAGTTACTATTATGAGGTCAATTAAGAGGTTAAATCTAAAGTTAACATGAAAATTTACAGACTTTCAATGTGTGGCAACAACACATTTGTCGTCAATTACAATATATGACATTTAAGAAGATTGTATAAATCGATCCAGATGGTTCCATTGGATACAGAATGTTCTAATGCTGGATGTATTCATAATTTACTCTTTATGTACATATGTGGTATAGCACATATACAGTGAAACTTCAACAAACATCAACCTATTTGAGAAAACCAACTCGTATCCAGACAAATTTTCATGCAACAGATTTTCAGTTCCACGATACGATATGTTTGAGAATATCACCCCCTACTTACCAATAGGTGTGAGATATTGACAGCAGTCATAACTGTAAATAGAAGAAAAAATGATTATTTGATGCCTGTGTTGCTGGAGAAATCCTCTAGAAATCCCATGAACAGCTAGGATCTCCAACAAAGATGTTCTTAATCATATAACCCCAGAGTTGCCCCTGGAAGGTATGACCATCATTACCTATTATGGACATGTGATGAGTGTGAATTTATAAAAAAAAATTAGATGATACTTGGAATGGTCAATGGTAAAAGGAAACCATGAAGATCGAAGACTGAATACATCAAGAATAACACGGGACTGAACATCGAGCAATTAAAACAAGCCATAAACACAGGGAAACATGGCGAGAACTGGCCTGGTGAATATCCAAAGATCACACACTACTGAATGAATAGAATCAAAATCACTTACCGATGGAGTTTGGGTGGTTATCGCAAAGATTTCACTGTAGATTTTTTTTTTTTAATAAACTATTGTGTAGTACTGTACTGTATATACTTTATTTTATGGACATATATTATTATGCATGCCATAAAGTGGATACATCACTGCTCCTTGACCAAGGTTGATGCAATTTTTTTAATGTATGACTACATTTCTCATAAAAAAATTGTTTAAAAGAACTGAAAGTCAGTGGTTGGTACCTTTTAATGGCAAACTGAAAAGATGGTGATAATAGGAAGCTTTCGAGACTACTCGGGTGTCTTCATCAGTCTCAGTATCGGTTAAGGCCCCGTCACAAACAGAGATAAATCTTTGGCAGATCTGTGGCTGCAGTGAAATCATGGACATATTGTTCCATTTGTACACAGCCACAAACCTGGCACTGATTGTCCAAAATTTCACTGCAACCACAGATCTGCCGCAGATTTTTCTCTGTGTGTGACAGAGCCTTTGCTGAGCCTGATGAAGAGACCTGAGTAGTCTGGAAAGCTTGCTATTATTACCATCTTTTCAGTTAGCTATTAAAAGGTATCAACCACTGAGGACTCTCAGTTCTTTTAAACAATTTTTTTATCTCTACTGGCTAACACGATACAAAGATATATTCTACCTACATTTGTCATATCTCTTGTCTACTCAGGGGGCTTTTATATATATATATATATATATATATATATATATATATATATATATCTTATTAAAAATGTTTAATGCGGCATTTAGAGGTACACACAAGTGGGCACTGGAAAGAGGCATTATGTTATCTACATTTTCTGTGAATACTATTTCTTTGTTGATATAAATTAATTTAAATATGGGGAAAACTGTGTATAGGCTATTGCCATGTAACAAGAGTAGGGAAGAGTTGGGGACAGCTGTGGGAATGATCATCCTTAATTCTGTATTGACGCTGTTCCATTGTAGACAAGACTACTTCTGATAAGTTTTATGATGTCCTAATAACATAACTCCTGGAATATTAATTGTAAAAATCCATATAGTGTAAAACCCCAAAAATACTAGCACAGATATGCCATAAACACTCTAAATGCACATGGGTTTTTATACACATAAGTCTACCTTATTCAGTGGATAACCTAAGAAAAAAAATTATACGTATATAGTATATTTGTATATACACTATTTTTATAAAGTTAACCACTAAGCACTGTAATTATTTTGGACGTTCATATACTTTCTGCGGCCGTTCTCTGGCTCCAGTCTCCAATGTAGTTATCAAACTGTTTCTTGCTAATCACTTTTGAATAGAATGTTCACATGCTATACTTATTTTCTTATAAGATTTTACACTGTCAAGCTAATTGCTATCAGATAAATGTATATGTAACCAAAAGATAGCACCGTCCTCAGTACAGGGCACAAAAAATCCTCCCTGATGACCTTAAATGGAACCAATCACCAGGATTTTCGTAAATAATCTAAAGCCAGTGCTATACTGGCACTATCAGGCTGATTCTATACATACCTGTAGTGGTGAGCTCGAATGTTTAGGCTTTCAATTCCAAGAAGGTAAAGTTTAAAAAAATCAGCAGCTGCTTGAGTGACAGCTGCAATGGAGCAGGTAATATATTCATAGTTATCCCCTCCCCCTGTTAGAATTAGCATAAGTATTATACAAACAATTCACTTTGTTGCAGGACCTGTGTGAGGGCATACCCATGTGACCTGGTATCCAGCTTTGTTAGCTGAGACCCCGCCCCTTCTGGTCAGATGGGTAGGACCTCACACAGGTCCTGCAACAGACAAAGTGAATGGTTTGTATAATACTTATGCTAATTCTAACAGGGGGAGGGGATAACTATGAATATATTATCTGCTCCAGTGCAACTGTCACTCAACAAGGAGCTCATTTTATAAACTTTACTTTATCGATTTCAAAACATAAACATTTGAGCTGACCACTACAGGTATGTATAGAATCATCCTGATAGTGCCAGTATAGCACTGGCTTTAGCGTATATATGAAAATTCTGGTGATTGGTTCTCTTTAGAGTCCCTGCAAAAAAGGGAAAAATCCGATGTAGTTGTGGTGAAAAATGTAGTGGTACCGAAGATAACAATAAATTACTTTTTTCACCACAACTAAATTGGGGAATTGCAACTCTTTTAGATAAGATGGCTAAATTGCAAATCACGGGAGAGCAATGCTGAGTTCTGGTCTCTCAATCTCCAAATATAGGGCTCTAAAACTCCGTTTTGTTGGAGCGGAGGTCACAGGTTCAACCTGAATTCCAATCATTTTCCGTGACGCTACCCAAAATTGTAGAGTACCGCTATCAGCTTTCTCCGGCAATTCCATAGACAATGAATGGTTAGGATGCTCACCTGTGTTCCATTCAAGAAACCAGCGCAGAACGCTGTTCTCAGGATCCAATCTCCCAATCTCAGGATGTCTCAGGGTCCCAGCAGATGGACCCCGCAGCGATTTTGAAAATAGCCTTTTAAATCTCATTAATATTGTTAAATAAATTGAATGTAGTTTTTAACGTTAATGATTCTATACCAAGTGATAACATTTGATTTACCCCATACGTAAAAATGACCTTTATTCTTAACTAAGCACCAAGAAGTTTATTTGTCATCAACTTAGTTGACTGGATAAACTATTCATTCAGTGTCAAACTGGTTAATCACAGTCTTGTGTACATCGTGGCTTCCTTTATAGAAATGTAATTTTTTCTTATAACTTAGGTGAAGAAATTAGAATCAGACGCCTTTGGCAAAAGAATAAGCAAACAAGAAATGGCTTTTATAGAGACAAGATTATATTCTGCCAAAGAGTGTGAAAAAAATTGCACATCATGAATAAAATATATTTTTTCATATTCAACACTGGAAGTATTGGTGACAGCTAAATATAGCAATCACTGCTTGAGGGCAGGACTATGGTGCGCTGACAGAAATGTGTATATTTTGCCTAATAATGGAATGTGGGGCTGTTTATCAGGGAGGAATATGGTGTATTGGTAATAATCTACTGTATCTATAACTTTAATCGAAATGGTTGCATCCATACCAATGGCAAAACCTCACATTACCGTATAATTAGAGACTAGAGATGAGCAGATCAGGCAAAATTCGAATTTACCTGTTTGCACAGATTTTCCCGGGAAATTCCATTTGCTGTGATGTAATTTGTGAATTTAATGTCCATACAGGCCTACCCCCAGAGCAGGTGTAAAAAAACCCAAAAAAATGTATAGTCGCCTCACTGGTCAACTCTTCAGTGCCTTCTCATCATCACCCGACTGATCTTCAGGGGCGGGAATAGATAGCAAGACCTGACCCACATATTCCCTTCCTGTTGCACTTGTCAATCAAATAGCAGTGTATTGCTGTAACTTTACTTGCACATATTTCTGAAATAAAACATCCAATCTCAGAACAAAAGGTTTCCTTACATTCAGCATCATAGCTCCAGTATAGCACTGGCTTTACTTCATATATGAAAATCCTTATGGTTGGTTTCCAGTAAGGGCGGCTTTGCACGCTGCGACATCGCAAGCTGATGCTGCGATGCCGAGCGTGATAGTCCCCGCCCCCGTCGCAACTGCGATATCCTTGTGATAGCTGCCGTAGCGAACATTATCGCTACGGCAGCTTCACATGCACTCACCTGTCCTTGGGCGTCGCTCTGGCCGGCGACCTGCCTCCTTATTAAGGGGGCGGGTCGTATGGCGTCACTGTGACGTCACACGGCAGGCGGCCAATAGGTGCGGAGAGGCGGAGATGAGCGGGATGTAAACATCCCGCCCACCTCCTTCCTTCCGCATATCCTACGGAAGCCGCGGTGACGCCAGTAGGAGATGTTCCTCGCTCCTGTGGCTTCACACACAGCGATATGTGCTGCCACAGAAACGAGGAACAACATCGGACCGTCGCGTCAGCGTAATTATGGATTACGCCGACGCTGCACCGATGATACGATAACGACGCTTTTGCGCTCGTCAATCGTATCATCTAGGCTTTACACACTACGATGTCGCCTGCGATGCCGGATGTGCGTCACTTTCAATTTGACCCCACCGACATCGCGCCTGCGATGTCGAAGTGTGCAAAGCCCGCCTAAGGCTCTGATTAGGCTTGGGAGGGATCTGAGAAAGTGTGCAAAAGGTGACTACATCATATAGTATGCCGTGACATTCAATGCACAGGAGCAGAACCAGGAGCTTCAATGCTCATGGTGACTGTTAGGGTATGTGCGCACGTTGCTTTTTACCTGCTTTTTACCTGCTTTTTTGCTGCTTTTTCTTCTGCGCTGTTTAATGCCAAAATGGATGTGTTCTTCTATTCAAGCAAAGTCTATGGGAATTTGGGTTTCTTGTTCACACTATGTTGTTCAAAATGCTGCCTTTTTGTGGCAGAACTTTGGTCAAAAACTCAGCTTTTCAAAGAAGCAACATGTCAATTGTTTTTGCCATTTGGGTTTTGCACTGCAAAGCTGAGTTTTTGACCAAAGTTCTGCCACAAAAAGGCAGCATTTTGAACAACATAGTGTGAACAAGAAACCCAAATTCCCATAGACTTTGCTTGAATAGAAGAACACATCCATTTTGGCATTAAACAGCGCAGAAGAAAAAGCAGCAAAAAAGCAGGTAAAAAGCAGATAAAAAGCAACGTGCGCACATACCCTAAGGATGCAACGATGACTGGACGAGTGAAGGTAAGGAGCAGGGGAGCCAGAGCATTACCATTAACAAGAGTATGTTTTTATTTAATTTTTTTAACTTTTGTAACTTTTTTAACTTTCATTTACCTTTCAGAGAAGTGTCCATTACCTGCCATTTTGCTGAATCTGCGTGAAAACGAATTACCAAACAATTGTAATATTTTAGTAAAACTCAATTTCACTCAAATATATTTACTCATCATTGTTAAAGATTCATCAGTCTTTAAAATGGCCATAGATGTTAGATAGTTGTTGGCCAAATGTTTGTTTGACCGATTCTATTTTATACTCCCTCCCCCACCGTGAATGTGCATAAGCGAAATATAATGCTGACAAACTCTAGTGGTAGCCATATCTACCTGTGGGGCTTATTTATATCCAAAATTCTTGATGATGCTTTTCTCAAACATTGGTTAATGAACGAAACTCAGGACATAACCATTCACTGGTGGGATTTATTTTGAAAATCTGGATTTCCAATTTAAAGGGAATCTGACACTAGGTTTTTGCTCCTCCATCTGAGCACAGCATAATGTAGAAACAGAGACGCTGATTCCAGCGATGTGTCACTTACTGAGCTGTTTGCTGTCATTTTGATAAAATCCATGTTTTCTCTGCTGTAGATCTCACAGTTATACAGAGCTCTTGAACAGGCAGCATGCCAAATATTCCTCTAATGATGATCTACTGATGATGAATCAGTGATTTTATCAAAACTATACTAAGCAGCCCTGTAAGTGACACATCACTGGAATCAGAATCTCTGTCTCTACTTTATGCTTCTCTCAAATTAGGTGTTAAAATCCAGGTGACAATTCCCTTTAAAGAATATATTGTACCGCCACAGCGCCAGCAGCTGGGCTGCTGCTCGGATCCGGATCCGCGGTGGCTCGAGGGACCTCCAGACCCGGGAGGGGCCGCGCGGACACCCGAAATAAAAGAGGGGTACTTAGAAGGGGTTTTATTGTTAGAGTTCGTGACGCCACCCACGGTGTGTGGTAAAGTGTAAGACCACCGCTGCTGTGGTGAGCGCCCGGTGGCGATGGTATGGCAGCTAGGTGTTTAACCCCTCCGTGGGTAGGGCTTGGTGATGGTGAGAGGGGAGCTCCGTTGGGGAGGAAAGGGTCACTGCGTACTCACTCAGTCCAATAACGCTGACACCGACAACTTGTAAACTGGAATTCTTAGCACCGCTGTTGCAGGGAGGGAGCACGCTGGGATCCCTTGTCCGATGGTGTTGCTTTTTAGCCTGTGACCTTTTCCTTGGCACAGTCTTTACTGGTTGGCCCCTGTAGTGTGAAACTAGTCAGGTCTTGCTCTCCTGTATGGCTAATTGACTGAGCTTGTGTCGCGGGCGGGGAGGACGCCGCCGCTGCTGCGCACTCGCTAACGCTCGGGTCCGGCGCTGGTATTGCTGTTGCTGCTCGGTGGCTCGAGCAGTGGGCCGGATCCAGGGACTCGAGAGGCGCTCCTCGCCCATGAGTGAAAGGGGTGGTTGGTTTGGGGGATTTAGTCCGTGACGCCACCCACGGGTCGAGGTGAAGATGGGCACCACCGCTGCTGGTGACGGGGATCCCGGGAGCAATGGTAGGGAGCAGCTGGGATGTTGTTTTCCCCCTCCGTGGGTAGGGGTCGGTGGTCCCGGGGCCCGATGATGTGACGGGGAGGCAGGGTTGGTGAGGTGCAGGGTTGCAGGGACAGCGCGGCGCGCTGCCGGATGGCACGGGTGTACTCACTCAGTAAGACATGCACAAAGTCTTCGGTAAACCAAACGGCTGGTTGGATGGGTCCCGCAGCCGACTGCAGTGTCTCTCCCCGGACAGGTGATGGCGGCTGTCTTTCCCTGCACCTTGATGTTCTCGTTTGACTACTATGGATCCCCAACGGTAGTCCGCTCCCCGGTGTATGGATGCCGGAGGAGCCCGTTTGCCCACAGGCGCTGGCCCTTGGGTCTCTAGCCTTAGGCGGTAGCTGTATACCCTCAAGGTGTGGGCGGTTGCCTTCTATCGGGTCTTTGGTTGTTAGGAAACCCCTGGGGTTCCGGTCACAATTCGGATTTGACTATTGTCAGCGGCTCCAAGCCTTTTCGGGGTCCGATGGCCCTGCCTGTGTGTGCTGGCTTCACTTCGCTCCCCGGTCGGTACCGGCGGGCCAACGCCCGACCCCTGTCCTCTGGTTCCGCGTTGCTTCACCACTTTTGCAGACAGCCACCACCGTCTGCCAACCTTGCTGTCAGTGCCTGGGCCACAAACCCAGACACCAAGTGTTTACTCCTCTCACTTCCACCTCCTGGACTAAACTGAATTTTTTCCCGCCTCCAGGCCTGTGAACTCCTCGGTGGGTGGGGCCAACCGCTTGGCTCCGCCCCACCTGGTGTGGACATCAGACACTGGAGGGAGGCAACAAGGGTTTTGTGTTTGGCTGGTGTCTAATGGGGGTGGGGGTGTTTGTGTGTTATCTGTGACAACCTGGCTAGTCCAGGGCGCCACACTTGCTCTCAGGGTTCACGCTTGGGATTTTCTGTACTGTGTATTGGGAAAGTCCTATCCCCCTCGTTGCGCTAGTACCCCAATTTTGGAGCGGTTGGAGGACGAATCATGAAGTCTTTGCCCTCTTCGGGTAAATTACCAGGATGCTTGAAGCTACTTCCCAGCCTAGGGTCCACGTATCCCGCTGTGCCCTTGCCCCTGCCCGGAGGTGGCTCAAGGCTGCTGGCTGCCCTGCTCGGCAGTTCTGTGCCCCTTGACACAATCCCCTGCGACCAGGGTTCCAGCTTCTACCAGGCCCAGACCAACGTCTGCCACCTAGTAACTGAGGAGCCCAGCTCCTAACTAGAGTTGAGCGCGGTTCGTGGTTCGTGGTTCTCCAGTTCTAGGCTCGAGTGATTTTGGGGCCTGTTCTAGATCGAACTAGAACTCGAGCTTTTTGCAAAAGCTCGATAGTTCTAGAAACGTTCGAGAACGGTTCTAGCAGCAAAAAAACAGCAAAATCCTAGCTTGGTTTCTGCTGTAATAGTGTAAGTCACTCTGTGAATCACACTATTATGACATTTCAGTGTATAGTGTGCGTGAACAGCGCCTTCAGATCACTGCTGTTTGTATAATGGCGATCGCCATTTTTTTTTTTTTTTTCTTGTCTTCCTTCCCTAAGCGCGCGCGTCTTGTGGGGCGGGTCAGCATGTCAGCCAATCCCAGACACACACACAGCTAAGTGGACTTTGAGCCAGAGAAGCAACGGCATGTGTGATAGGATGTCCATGTCACATGTCCCTGCATTATAAAACCGGACATTTTCTTCCAGGACGCCATTATCTGCCTTCTGCGTCTTTGATGTCAGACATCACTGTCGCAGCTCCGTCCTCCTGAGTCCTATAGCCGATACAGCTGTATGCGCTGCATACACAGCGTTAGACAGCTTAGGGAGAGCACTTTATAGCAGTCCTTTTAAGGGCTCAAACCGGCAGGGTCAGAGAGCCATAGGTGACAGGTCCTGAAAACAGCAACAGTGTCTGTGTAGCCAAGGTCAGGGATTTCCTCCCTGCATTTCACCATTAGGAGGGAATAGAAAGGCAGGCTTCCATTCCTCTACCCAGAGCACCACAATCCTGCCACTGTACCCTCTTGTCCTCTGCACACTCCAACTCATTATAACTAAGCCATTATACTAGCAAACACTCAGTGTACCTAGTGGCATCCTATCTGTGGCTATTGGACTTTGCTATAGTCCCACTAGTGCAAAGACATTTGCAGAGCACGTCTGCCTGCATTGCACACTCAAACTTTTTTAAACTAAGCAATTTTACTAGCAAACACTCAGTGTACCTAGTGGCATCCTAAACGTGGCTATTGGACTTTGCTATAGTCCCACTAGTGCAAAGACATTTGCAGAGCACGTCTGCCTGCATTGCACACTCAAACTTTTTTAAACTAAGCCATTATACTAGCAAACACTCAGTGTACCTAGTGGCATCCTAAACGTGGCTATTGGACTTTGCTATAGTCCCACTAGTGCAAAGACATTTGCAGAGCACGTCTGCCTGCATTGCAGACTCCAACTCTTTTTAACTAAGCCATTATACTAGCAAACACTCAGTGTACCTAGTGGCATCCTAAACGTGGCTATTGGACTTTGCTATAGTCCCACTAGTGCAAAGACATTTGCAGAGCACGTCTGCCTGCATTGCACACTCAAACTTTTTTAAACTAAGCAATTTTACTAGCAAACACTCAGTGTACCTAGTGGCATCCTAAACGTGGCTATTGGACTTTGCTATAGTCCCACTAGTGCAAAGACATTTGCAGAGCACGTCTGCCTGCATTGCACACTCAAACTTTTTTAAACTAAGCCATTATACTAGCAAACACTCAGTGTACCTAGTGGCATCCTAAACGTGGCTATTGGACTTTGCTATAGTCCCACTAGTGCAAAGACATTTGCAGAGCACGTCTGCCTGCATTGCAGACTCCAACTCTTTTTAACTAAGCCATTATACTAGCAAACACTCAGTGTACCTAGTGGCATCCTAAACGTGGCTATTGGACTTTGCTATAGTCCCACTAGTGCAAAGACATTTGCAGAGCACGTCTGCCTGCATTGCACACTCAAACTTTTTTAAACTAAGCAATTTTACTAGCTAAAGGCCCTGTCACACACAGAGATAAATCTGCGGCAGATCTGTGGTTGCAGTGAAATTGTGGACAATCAGTGCCAGGTTTGTGGCTGTGTACAAATGGAACAATATGTCCATGATTTCACTACAACCACAGATCTTCCAAAGATTTATCTCTGTGTGTGACGGGGCCTAAACACTCAGTGTACCTAGTGGCATCCTAAACGTGGCTATTGGACTTTGCTATAGTCCTACTAGTGCAAAGACATTTGCAGAGCACGTCTGCCTGCATTGCACACTCAAACTTTTTTAAACTAAGCAATTTTACTAGCAAACACTCAGTGTACCTAGTGGCATCCTAAACGTGGCTATTGGACTTTGCTATAGTCCCACTAGTGCAAAGACATTTGCAGAGCACGTCTGCCTGCATTGCACACTCAAACTTTTTTAAACTAAGCCATTATACTAGCAAACACTCAGTGTACCTAGTGGCATCCTAAACGTGGCTATTGGACTTTGCTATAGTCCCACTAGTGCAAAGACATTTGCAGAGCACGTCTGCCTGCATTGCACACTCAAACTTTTTTAAACTAAGCAATTTTACTAGCAAACACTCAGTGTACCTAGTGGCATCCTAAACGTGGCTATTGGACTTTGCTATAGTCCCACTAGTGCAAAGACATTTGCATAGCACGTCTGCCTGCATTGCACACTCAAACTTTTTTAAACTAAGCCATTATACTAGCAAACACTCAGTGTACCTAGTGGCATCCTAAACGTGGCTATTGGACTTTGCTATAGTCCCACTAGTGCAAAGACATTTGCAGAGCACGTCTGCCTGCATTGCACACTCAAACTTTTTTAAACTAAGCAATTTTACTAGCAAACACTCAGTGTACCTAGTGGCATCCTAAACGTGGCTATTGGACTTTGCTATAGTCCCACTAGTGCAAAGACATTTGCAGAGCACGTCTGCCTGCATTGCACACTCAAACTTTTTTAAACTAAGCCATTATACTAGCAAACACTCAGTGTACCTAGTGGCATCCTAAACGTGGCTATTGGACTTTGCTATAGTCCCACTAGTGCAAAGACATTTGCAGAGCACGTCTGCCTGCATTGCACACTCTAACTTTTTTAAACTCAGCCATTATACTAGCAAACACTCACTGTACCTAGTTGTATCCTAAACGTGGCTATTGTACTTTTGTCTATTCACAGTATTGGAACGTTATTTGCAGCACGTCTGCCTGCATTGCACACTCAAACTTTTTTAAACTCAGCCATTATACTAGCAAACACTCAGTGTACCTAGTTGTATCCTAAACGTGGCTATTGTACTTTTGTCAATTCACAGTATTGGAACGTTATTTGCAGCACATCTGCCTGCATTGCACACTCAAACTTTTTTAAACTCAGCCATTATACTAGCAAACACTCACTGTACCTAGTTGTATCCTAAACGTGGCTACTGTACTTTTGTCAATTCACAGTATTGGAACGTTATTTGCAGCACGTCTGCCTGCATTGCACACTCTAACTTTTTTAAACTCAGGCATTATACTAGCAAACACTCAGTGTACCTAGTGGCATCCTAAACGTGGCTATTGTACTTTTGTCAATTCACAGTATTGGAACGATATTTGCAGCACATCTGCCTGCATTGCACACTCAAACTTTTTTAAACTCAGTCATTATACTAGCAAACACTCACTGTACCTAGTTGTATCCTAAACGTGGCTATTGTACTTTTGTCAATTCACAGTATTGGAACGTTATTTGCAGCACGTCTGCCTGCATTGCACACTCAAACTTTTTTAAACTCAGCCATTATACTAGCAAACACTCAGTGTACCTAGTTGTATCCTAAACGTGGCTATTGTACTTTTGTCAATTCACAGTATTGGAACGTTATTTGCAGCACGTCTGCCTGCATTGCACACTCAAACTTTTTTAAACTCAGCCATTATACTAGCAAACACTCACTGTACCTAGTTGTATCCTAAACGTGGCTATTGTACTTTTGTCAATTCACAGTATTGGAACGTTATTTGCAGCACATCTGCCTGCATTGCACACTCAAACTTTTTTAAACTCAGCCATTATACTAGCAAACACTCACTGTACCTAGTTGTATCCTAAACGTGGCTATTGTACTTTTGTCAATTCACAGTATTGGAACGTTATTTGCAGCACATCTGCCTGCATTGCACACTCAAACTTTTTTAAACTCAGCCATTATACTAGCAAACACTCAGTGTACCTAGTGGCATCCTAAACGTGGCTATTGTACTTTTGTCAATTCACAGTATTGGAACGATATTTGCAGCACATCTGCCTGCATTGCACACTCAAACTTTTTTAAACTCAGCCATTATACTAGCAAACACTCACTGTACCTAGTTGTATCCTAAACGTGGCTATTGTACTTTTGTCTATTCACAGTATTGGAACATTATTTGCAGCACGTCTGCCTGCATTGCACACTCAAACTTTTTTAAACTCAGCCATTATACTAGCAAACACTCAGTGTACCTAGTTGTATCCTAAACGTGGCTATTGTACTTTTGTCTATTCACAGTATTGGAACGATATTTGCAGCACGTCTGCCTGCATTGCACACTCTAACTTTTTTAAACTCAGCCATTATACTAGCAAAACTCAGTGTACCTAGTTGTATCCTAAACGTGGCTATTGTACTTTTGTCAATTCACAGTATTGGAACGATATTTGCAGCACATCTGCCTGCATTGCACACTCAAACTTTTTTAAACTCAGCCATTATACTAGCAAACACTCACTGTACCTAGTTGTATCCTAAACGTGGCTATTGTACTTTTGTCAATTCACAGTATTGGAACGATATTTGCAGCACGTCTGCCTGCATTGCACACTCTAACTTTTTTAAACTCAGCCATTATACTAGCAAACACTCAGTGTACCTAGTTGTATCCTAAACGTGGCTATTGTACTTTTGTCAATTCACAGTATTGGAACGTTATTTGCAGCACATCTGCCTGCATTGCACACTCAAACTTTTTTAAACTCAGTCATTATACTAGCAAACACTCAGTGTACCTAGTTGTATCCTAAACGTGGCTATTGTACTTTTGTCTATTCACAGTATTGGAATGATATTTGCAGCACGTCTGCCTGCATTGCACACTCTAACTTTTTTAAACTCAGCCATTATACTAGCAAACACTCAGTGTACCTAGTTGTATCCTAAACGTGGCTATTGTACTTTTGTCTATTCACAGTATTGGAACGTTATTTGCAGCACATCTGCCTGCATTGCACACTCTAACTTTTTTAATCTCAGCCATTATACTAGCAAACACTCAGTGTACCTAGTGGCATCCTAAACGTGGCTATTGTACTTTTGTCAATTCACAGTATTGGAACGATATTTGCAGCACGTCTGCCTGCATTGCACACTCAAACTTTTTTAAACTCAGCCATTATACTAGCAAACACTCAGTGTACCTAGTGGCATCCTAAACGTGGCTATTGTACTTTTGTCAATTCACAGTATTGGAACGTTATTTGCAGCACATCTGCCTGTATTGCACACTCAAACTTTTTTAAACTCAGCCATTATACTAGCAAACACTCACTGTACCTAGTTGTATCCTAAACGTGGCTATTGTACTTTTGTCTATTCACAGTATTGGAACGTTATTTGCAGCACGTCTGCCTGCATTGCACACTCAAACTTTTTTAAACTCAGCCATTATACTAGCAAACACTCAGTGTACCTAGTTGTATCCTAAACGTGGCTATTGTACTTTTGTCAATTCACAGTATTGGAACGTTATTTGCAGCACATCTGCCTGCACTGCACACTCAAACTTTTTTAAACTCAGCCATTATACTAGCAAACACTCACTGTACCTAGTTGTATCCTAAACGTGGCTATTGTACTTTTGTCAATTCACAGTATTGGAACGTTATTTGCAGCACATCTGCCTGCATTGCACACTCAAACTTTTTTAAACTCAGCCATTATACTAGCAAACACTCAGTGTACCTAGTTGTATCTTAAACGTGGCTGTCACAAACCACCGGGGGGGTCACTCAGAAATCCCCCGCGCTGGCTACCAGTACGTCACAATCGGGGGGTAACAAGTGGGGGTCACCCCTCCTTTATACCTCCCGACCGACAGACAGAGCACGTGACGCGCTCTCTAGCGCCCCTCTTATAGTCAGGCCAATTATGGAATTGCCCGACAATAAGCAAGGAGGCCGCTATACTACTTATGCCGATTATTGAAGGGTCCCCGGTGAGAGTAGGGTATATATTCCCCCGACCTCCGCGGGCGGAATATATAATATCTTCCCGAATCTCACTGGCCTCCCCACAATAATCCTTGGCACAACTCGCTGCCACCAACCGCTTCACGGTAACTATTAGCCGAACACACGGACGTGGGATTCAAGATCGAGATAACAGAACAGCCCAAGATTAATTATATAATTTAATCAGCCTAAAGCACACTAGAAACTACAATATATACAATAGGGAATCTACAGAATATACATATGTCAGAGTACAGTTACAGATAAAGCATGGTTTTCAAACAGGTATGCAATTCAATCAGTTACCTTGTGCGTCTGGCCACAGGGGGGCGCTGTAGACCAGGTTTCCAGGAACTCCCACAGATGTTTCCTACACGTGACCCCCAGCGAAAGAACACTGGAAAATGGCCGAAGTAGGGTTATCAACCTGGACAAATCCAGGTCCCCTCCTACCTTCGTGACCTCAGAGGGAGCACTGCTCCACCCCTGGCTGGAGTTATGGACAAAATCCACAACATGGAATATGGCCATAACTTGGCCTGGGAGCGTCGTAGGCGGACGCCAATGCTCTCATTGTGACAGTTATGAATTTAGCTATAGAATGAGAGGTTTCATGACTTGTCTACTAGTTCCACATTGGCTGATATCACGCCTGGGGAATTTCCCAAGCTCCCGCTCCCATAAAAAAGGTGTGCCAGCATCGTCCGCATGCGAAAACACCATTTTTATGGTTGCCGTATTTATCGGAAATATGGCTTGCGAGATATGAACCATTTTTTACTGGAGTCGTTCTGTCTGGCTAGTTCCAGAGCCTTATAATGAGATACAACTCTTGTTACAGGGTGACGGCAGGGAGTCATCCTGTGTCCTTTGTTCCCACATCACCTAATTTCCATATCACAGGAGATGGCCATGGGAGGGGTTGCTAAACAAGTTGTGTGAAGGAAAGGGGGGGTGACACCAGGAGAGGGCTTCCTGACATAACTTGAATATCATGATTTATCGTCATATCTCCGGATTTACCTCACACCTCCCCCCTTTTGAGGGCGCTAGGGGGCAGCACACTCCGGTGTTCCCCCGTGCGCCCGTCCGCGACCTCTCCTTGTCGGGGCTGCCCGTCTGCGTTACCGTGGTCACGGCCCCTTTTGTGGCGAATGGTGAAGTTGTATTGCTGGAGCGCAAGGCTCCATCGCAACAGTCGCCCATTCGTCCCAGAGACGGTGTGCAACCAGCTGAGGGGGTTGTGGTCCGTCTCCACGATGAAGTGGCGCCCGTATAGATAGGGTTGCAGACGCTGCAGGGCCCACACTATGGCCAGGCACTCCTTCTCCATTGTGGCATAGGCCACTTCCCTCGGTAACAGCTTCCTGCTCAGGTACAAGACTGGGTGCTCTTGGCTCGCAGAGTCCACCTGGCTGAGCACCGCACCGAGGCCGAAGTCACTGGCGTCGGTCTGTACTACAAACGGCCGCGTGAAGTCGGCTGCCTGTAGCACGGGCGGGCTGGACAGGGCGTCCTTTAGGGCCCGGAAGGCTGTCTCGCAGTCCATTGTCCAATCGACTGCAGAGGGCAGCTTCTTCTTGGTGAGGTCCGTCAGGGGCTTTGCCAGGCTACTATAGCATGGAACAAACCTCCTATAGTACCCAGCGGTCCCCAAGAAGGACATCACCTGCTTCTTGGTCCTGGGGGTGGGCCAGGATGCGATGGCCTCCACTTTCTCAGGCTCGGGCTTCAGTGTTCCCCCGCCTACCCGGTGACCGAGGTACTGGACCTCGCTCATGGCCAGCTGACACTTGCCCGGCTTGATGGTCAAACCTGCCCGGTGGACCCGCCTGAGCACCTGTGCTAGATGCTCTAGGTGATCTTCCCAGGTGGGACTGAAGACGGCAATGTCATCCAGGTACGCGGCCGCGTACCCTTCAAGTCCCTTGAGCAGGGTGTTGACCATCCGCTGGAAAGTGGCAGGGGCATTCCTCATCCCGAATGGCATCACCGTGGACTCGTACAGTCCAAATGGGGTAATAAAGGCAGAGCGTTCCCTGGCCTTGCGAGTCAGGGGGATCTGCCAATATCCCCGGCTCAGGTCCATGATGGTCAGGTACTGAGCCCCGGCCAACTGATCGAGCAGGTCATCGATGCGTGGCATTGGGTACGCATCGGCGACCGTGACAGCATTGAGCCCCCTGTAGTCCACGCAGAACCGCGTGGTTCGGTCCTTCTTAGGGACGAGGACTACAGGCGAGGCCCAAGCGCTGTTGGATGCCTGGATCACCCCCAGCTTCAGCATCTCGTCAATCTCCTGGCGCATGTGTTGCTGCACCTCCAGGGAGACCCGATATGCTGAACGCCGGATCGGGGGATGATCCCCAGTGTCCACGTGATGGACAGCCAAGTCAGTCCTTCCGGGCTGGTTGGTAAACAACCCCCGGAAGGGGAGGAGGGTGGCCCACAGCTGGGACCGTTGGTCTTCCAAGAGCTGGTGGCCAACCTCCACATCCTCAATGGATCCGCCTGCCCTAACCTGGGCTAGCATATCCAAGAGGGTTTCCGCTTCTCCCTCCTCGGGCAGGTTGCACACGGGGAGCGCACATGCCTCCCGCTCATGATGTGCCTTCATCATGTTCACATGGAAGGGCTTCCGCCTTCCACGGGCAGGGTCCAGGGTGACCAGGTACGTCACAGGGTTGAGCTGCTGGTACACGAGGTATGGGCCTTCCCAGGCTGCCTGAAGCTTGTCCTGTGGTACGGGGACCAGTACCCACACCTCTTGACCCACTTGGTAGGTCCTCTCACAAGCGTTCTGGTCGTACCAACGCTTCTGATCGGCCTGGGCTTGAGCCATATTGTCGTGTACCAGTTGCGTCAAGGCCTGCATTTTGTCCCGGAAGCGCATGACATACTCGATAACCGACACTCCAGGGGTGGCCAAATCCCCTTCCCAAGCCTCTTTCACCAGAGCCAGGGGGCCCCGCACACGTCGCCCGTACAGGAGCTCAAACGGTGAGAATCCTGTTGAGGCCTGTGGAACCTCCCGGTAAGCAAATAACAGGTGTGGGAGATACCGCTCCCAGTCACGCCCATGGGAGTCGACCAACATCTTAAGCATCTGCTTTAAGGTGCCATTGAACCGCTCGCACAGGCCATTAGTCTGTGGATGGTACGGGCTGGCCACCAGATGTCGCACCTGGACTTGCTTACAGAGGGCCTCCATCAGCTGGGACATGAATTGGGTCCCCCGGTCAGTGAGCATTTCCTGGGGAAAACCCACTCGGGAGAAAATCTCCAGCAATGCGGTGGCCACCTTGTCAGCCCGAATGGACGACAAGGCCACTGCTTCTGGGTACCGGGTGGCATAGTCCACTACCGTCAGTATGAAGCGTTTCCCGGAGCTGCTGGGGATGGCCAGCGGGCCGACCAGATCCACAGCCACCCTCCTGAAAGGCTCATCGATGATTGGCAGAGATACCAGTGGGGCTTTGGGGCGTGGCCCCGCCTTCCCCACTCTCTGACAGGTTTCACACGAACGGCAGTAGGCAGCCACATCGGCCCCCATTTTTGGCCAGTAGAAATGCTGGTTTAACCTGGCCTTGGTCTTAGCGATCCCTAGGTGTCCGGCCATCGGAATCTCATGTGCGATCCGCAACAACTCCGTCCGGAACGGATAGGGTACCACCAACTGTCGGTCCCTGGGCCACGCCTCCGGTGAACCCTGCTGGACCGTGGCCCGGTACAGCCGTCCTTGGTCCCAGACCACTCGCTCCGGGTCCGAGTCCGAGGGAGGCTGGGCCGCCTGCTCCTTAAGAGCTTTCAGGCTGTCGTCAGCTTCTAACGCTGCCTGAAACCCCTGACTAGATGTGGCCAGAATCGACGAGACTGTCACATCTTCGGTCAGTACCCCGGGACCTGTGTCCTGGCCTCCACCTGACTCGGCTGCCACTTGGTCAGAAGGGGAAGAGCTATCGGACCTCCGGGAGGCCCCTTGGCTTCCAGCACTCCCACTGCGGGTGACAGCGGCCACAGCCGCTGCGACCGTGGGTCGTGCCTGCTCCTCCTCCGTTCCTGACCAAGTCGCCGGTTCAGGCAGACCTACCTGGCTTCCTGACACCCCGGTTGTGGGGGAACCATGCACCGAGATCTTACCTGGGAGCACTTCCGCTCCTGGACCGGCCCCAATCTCACCTGCCTGTTCCCCTCCTGCAGCAACAGAACCCCGCTGTGAAATCTCTGGGGACCCCACATTTGCTGTGGTAGCCCCCACCCCACACACTGGTCCTCCCCCTGCAGCACCCTGCTCTCTGCTTATCCCTGCAGAGGGCAACAGATCCCAGCTCACAGGCTGGTTACTTGTAGAGGCATTGTCACACCTTTCTCTGACCCCCTCCCCTGTCACAGCTGCAGCTGTGTGTGTGTCTATGGTGTCTGTGCAAGCAGAAATATCAGAGTTCACTCCCTCCTCCCTTACATCATTCATAGATAACACATTAACATTGTCCGGAGGCATGTCAGTACTGGCTGAAGGTTCAGCCCTTGGTTGGGGCCCAAACTGGGAGGTTATCTGCCCCAAATCTGTCCCAAGTAGCACGTTTGCGGGGATCCGATCAGTTACCCCCACCTCCCTCACCCCTCGCCCTGCGCCCCAGTCCACATAAATGTCAGCAACAGGCAGCGCCGGGTCAATGCCTCCAATCCCGGAGACAGCGAGGGTTTTTCCAGGGATCAAGTCTTGGGGGGACACCATCTCAGGCCGCACCAGAGTCACCTCCGAGGCGCTGTCTCGCAGTCCCATGGTCACAGACCGGCCGACGGTGACAGGTTGGAAGCTGTCCAGGGACCTACCACCACCCCCACCCACACAATACACCTTGGGCGGCCCTTGGGACGGGGACGGGGCCTTGGGACGCTGAGGGCACATGGCCTTGAAGTGTCCAGGTAAGTTGCACTGGTGGCACCGTCTTGGTTCTGCCACGGGCCTGGAGAGGGGAGTTGAGGGGGACACCCCCTGCAGTCTAGGGGCAGGTGGGGCAGTCGCAGAATTCATCTTACCCCCTCTCCAGGTGCTGCTGGTGGCTGCTCTCCTGGCTTCAGGAGCCCGATTGTTGGTGTAGTCATCGGCCAGGGCAGCTGTAGCCGTGGACCCCTTTGGCTTCTGGTCTCGGATGAACTGGCGGAGATCCTCAGGGCAGTTCCACAAGAGTTGCTCCGTGATGAACAAGTCCAGGATCTCCGGTCCGGTGGAAAGCTGCAGGCCTTGGGTCCAGTGGTCGGCAGCTCGGGCAAGTGCCCGCCGGTGGTCAGCCCAGGAGTCCTTTGGTCCCTTCTGTAGGCTCCGGAACTTCTTGCGGTAGGACTCTGGAGTGAGGTTGTACTGTTGGATCAGGGCCCGCTTGATGGTGTCGTAGCCCTGATCTGCCTCAGCAGGCAAGTCCCCAAGGATTTCCAGGGCCTTACCCCTTAAACGGGGGGTCAGGTATTTGGCCCACTGGTCCTTGTCCAGATGGTGCTGCAAGCAAGTCCGTTCAAAAGCAGTCAAGAAAGAGTCCAAGTCTCCATCCTTCTCCAGCACGGGAAAGTCCTCAACACGGACCTTTGGAAGTTTGGTGTCTTGAAGGTCACGTGTGGCTGATGAGGGCCGGAGCTGAGCTAGCTGCAGCTGGTAGTCACGCTCGGCCTGTTGCTGTCGCTCTTCACGTGCTGCCTGCCGCTCCGCAGCCTCACGCACTGCTTGCCGCTCCGCAGCCTCAGCGTCACGCGCTGCCTGCCGCTCTGCCCTGCGCTCTGCCAGGAGTCCCTTGTAGCCCTCCTGGTCTCCAGCCTGGAGAAGGGCCATAGCCATTTGAAGAAGGCTATCCGAGCCTCCCAGGCTCGGTGGAATGGCACGTGGTGATCTGCGGCCCGCTGCGGAGCCTGGTGATTCACTGTCCATTGCAGAGCGGAGGGCTGGCATCTGGCTCGTTGAGGACCCTTGGGTGAGCTGCTCCTCATCTTGTCCAGCAGTGCCAGGTTGTGCAATGTCCTCTGCAGAGCTGTTTTCTGGCGTCGAGCTCCTGGAGGACTCGTGGGCAACCTCCTCATTACTGTCCACAGCACCGTCCTCCCTCTCTTCGGCTCCTGCTTTAGCATTGGCCAGTTGCCTAGCTCTGCTCCTGGTGCCATCAGCCATTCTTGCAGACTTTTGGTCACTGACACAGAACTGACACCTGATGCCTCCACACACCTTACAGTATCTGCACTCTGACACTCTAGTGTTGAGCTAGTCTGAAGACCCCAGCAGCCACAGCTGCTGCAGGCAGTCTTTAGTGTCTGGGAGTATGGGTCTCACACTCACACACACTATTATCTCGATCCCACCGCTTGCCACCAATATGTCACAAACCACCGGGGGGGTCACTCAGAAATCCCCCGCGCTGGCTACCAGTACGTCACAATCGGGGGGTAACAAGTGGGGGTCACCCCTCCTTTATACCTCCCGACCGACAGACAGAGCACGTGACGCGCTCTCTAGCGCCCCTCTTATAGTCAGGCCAATTATGGAATTGCCCGACAATAAGCAAGGAGGCCGCTATACTACTTATGCCGATTATTGAAGGGTCCCCGGTGAGAGTAGGGTATATATTCCCCCGACCTCCGCGGGCGGAATATATAATATCTTCCCGAATCTCACTGGCCTCCCCACAATAATCCTTGGCACAACTCGCTGCCACCAACCGCTTCACGGTAACTATTAGCCGAACACACGGACGTGGGATTCAAGATCGAGATAACAGAACAGCCCAAGATTAATTATATAATTTAATCAGCCTAAAGCACACTAGAAACTACAATATATACAATAGGGAATCTACAGAATATACATATGTCAGAGTACAGTTACAGATAAAGCATGGTTTTCAAACAGGTATGCAATTCAATCAGTTACCTTGTGCGTCTGGCCACAGGGGGGCGCTGTAGACCAGGTTTCCAGGAACTCCCACAGATGTTTCCTACACGTGACCCCCAGCGAAAGAACACTGGAAAATGGCCGAAGTAGGGTTATCAACCTGGACAAATCCAGGTCCCCTCCTACCTTCGTGACCTCAGAGGGAGCACTGCTCCACCCCTGGCTGGAGTTATGGACAAAATCCACAACATGGAATATGGCCATAACTTGGCCTGGGAGCGTCGTAGGCGGACGCCAATGCTCTCATTGTGACAGTTATGAATTTAGCTACAGAATGAGAGGTTTCATGACTTGTCTACTAGTTCCACATTGGCTGATATCACGCCTGGGGTATTTCCCAAGCTCCCGCTCCCATAAAAAAGGTGTGCCAGCATCGTCCGCATGCGAAAACACCATTTTTATGGTTGCCGTATTTATCGGAAATATGGCTTGCGAGATATGAACCATTTTTTACTGGAGTCGCTCTGTCTGGCTAGTTCCAGAGCCTTATAATGAGATACAACTCTTGTTACAGGGTGACGGCAGGGAGTCATCCTGTGTCCTTTGTTCCCACATCACCTAATTTCCATATCACAGGAGATGGCCATGGGAGGGGTTGCTAAACAAGTTGTGTGAAGGAAAGGGGGGGTGACACCAGGAGAGGGCTTCCTGACATAACTTGAATATCATGATTTATCGTCATATCTCCGGATTTACCTCACAGTGGCTATTGTACTTTTGTCAATTCACAGTATTGGAACGATATTTGCAGCACGTCTGCCTGCATTGCACACTCTAACTTTTTTAAACTCAGCCATTATACTAGCAAACACTCAGTGTACCTAGTTGTATCCTAAACGTGGCTATTGTACTTTTGTCAATTCACAGTATTGGAACGTTATTTGCAGCACATCTGCCTGCATTGCACACTCAAACTTTTTTAAACTCAGCCATTATACTAGCAAACACTCACTGTACCTAGTTGTATCCTAAACGTGGCTATTGTACTTTTGTCTATTCACAGTATTGGAACGATATTTGCAGCACGTCTGCCTGCATTGCACACTCTAACTTTTTTAAACTCAGCCATTATACTAGCAAACACTCAGTGTACCTAGTTGTATCCTAAACGTGGCTATTGTACTTTTGTCTATTCACAGTATTGGAACGTTATTTGCAGCACGTCTGCCTGCATTGCACACTCTAACTTTTTTAAACTCAGCCATTATACTAGCAAACACTCAGTGTACCTAGTGGCATCCTAAACGTGGCTATTGTACTTTTGTCTATTCACACTACTGCAAATCTATGTGCAGCACCTCTGCATGACAACCTCCTGCTCTGTTTTTAATAAGCTATAATGATAGCACAAAATACTGCCATTTAGTGGCATCATAGAACTGGCTGTTGTATTCCATTAGTGCCCCACTGGTGACAAGCTATTTCTAGCACCTCTACATCACACCCTCATGCACATTTTGCTACGCTAATGTTATAGCAAACTCATGGAATTCATTGCTGCATTTCATAATTCGGAGGGATAGAAAGTCAGGCTTCCTTTAGCTTTTCCTTCTGTTCATAGACAGCATCTCCAAGACAAATTTCCCCTCCACGTCTAAGTGTGGAGAGGCAGCTAGTGCGCATGCGTGTGCCGATGTACCCCAGCTGCAGCCTAATTACAGTGTTTCGCGTAGTGAGTATGCTCAGCCTGACTGTGTTATTCCTGACGCTAAGTCTTCTTTTCGGGATACAGCGCATGCTCCCACACTAAGTGTGAAAAGCCTCTTTGCACAGGTGCTTGCATTACGTGCCGGGTCTAAGTCCTGTTTTGTGCCTAGACACCATGCTAAAGCTGATAGTCTTTTTTCAGAGACTGTATTTCATGCTACTGAGCATGCTCAGGCACTTCCTGCATCAGAGACTAGGTCCGGTAATGAACTCTTTGGCCCTGGCACTGATGTGGGGGTCCCATATAGACCACAGGGCATCAGGTGTCCTCCCAAATGGCTTGCAGAGGCCCACACCTATGACTTGTCACCGCATTATTGATGGTCAGACGATGACTGGTGAGGTGTTTGGGTCATGGCAGCCATGAGGTCATCATTGAAGTTGCGTTTCCAAATAGGACGCTAGTTATGCCACTCATGACGTGTCACTCTACTTTTGTCTCCAGGAGGTGCATTGTGGTTCACCCTGGTTTGGGGCGGACCCAGGTTATAAAAGGGGCTGGAGCCAACAAGGAGGTGCGCAGTCTTCTATTATGCTCCGAAAGAGCACACCTCCATGTGTTGAACCCATTGCGGCTTTAGGCCAGAGGTAGGCAGGGATAGGGTGGTGGATGCAGGCCACCCCCACAGTTGGTAACGCAGAACGGTTAAGACCAGCTCCTGTCCTAACAGTCCTGCTTGTGCAGCCCAGTGGCATTAACAGGCCTGCTGCTGCTGATGCGCCTGCTGTCCACAGGTGTGGCCCCTACGCACACGGTCAGCGTACTCAATGGCCCCTGTGTTGTTAACAGGGAGTTCCTGGGCTGGGTGGGCATGTGGACCCTGTGACGCTAACAGGGCTCACAGTCTCCAGATCCGAATGGCGTCTAACTCGGTTCAGGCTACTATTAGTTTCATAGCCACACAGCTCTGTATCCTCCACCAAAACTTCAAGTTGCCAACCTCTCCTTTTCCAACTGGGAGTACGGTGGACACTGACTGCTGATGGGGATATATACCTTTCTCTTTCTTTTCTTATTAATTTTCGTTATATAGCGGTCACAGATTATATACCACTTTATCCAAATCTGCCAGTCCCACTGTAACAGATGTTGTTTCTTCAGCAAATGTTACAGTTGCTTAACCACCAAATCCACGGACCAAAACTTTTTTCCCCTTTCCAACACACCTGTTCCCCTTTCTAACAGCATCTGTCCTTTTTCAACTCATTTTGGGATATGACCAAAAGTGCAACTGTGCAGGGACACCGTACTCAACGCCATCTCAGCACAGCAGCCATCCCTCGGTCCCTCCGATGTGGACAAGTAAAAGACCATTTCCTCCTATCCATGACAAAGCGTTGAGATTCACTCTGTGCACCACTGGTGTTTAGTGAAAAAGTAGATCTAAGATTGCGTACCACATTCTGCAGATACTCCTGTATACGTGCGTCTATTTCTATGGCAGGAATTAGTTCGCCAAATTTTGTCTTGTACCGGGGATCTAACAGTGTGGCAACCCAGTATTCAGGATTACTTCAAATTCATACAATCCGAGGGTTATGTAGGTAGTGCAGCAAGAAGGCGCTCATGTGTCTTGTGCATCCAGGAGGACCAAGTCCTTGGTGTGTTGGTGGCAGAGAGGTGAGAATTGTGCATCCTTCCTCTGCCCTCTCAACAACCTCGCACAACCGAAATGTGAGCAAGCTCTCACTCATCTGCTGAGTCTTCCATGCCCATCGCCAGTTCGTCCTCCATTTCTTCATGGGCTCCTGCACTTTCATCCACACTTTTTGCTGATACTATGCGCCCTTGTTAATCCCTCTCCCTCACCATGACTGCCGCATAGGTGCCGCTGACCATCTGGACCTCGTAGATCTTGTTATCCCTTCCGCATATGACTCCTCCTGTACTTCCTCCCCTTCCTCTTGTCCCAACACCTGACTCTGAATAATAATTACAGTGTGCTCCATCATGTAGATGACCAGAATTGTCACGCTGAGAATGACATTGCCAGTGCTAAACATCTTCGTCGACATTTGTGAACTGTGTAGCAGGGTGCATAGGTCCTTGATCTGACACCACTCCAGCAGCGTGATCTGCACCACCTCTTGATCAAGTTATCCCAGGCTATATGTCATACCGTATTTCAGCAGGGCTCTGCGGTGCTGCCACACATGCTGCAACATGTGCAGATTCAAATTCCTGCGTGTGGGCACATCGCATTTCAGGCATTTAACCACCAGACCTAAAGACTTCTGTAGCGACGAAAGTTGTTGAGCTGCTGTGTACGCACGATGGAAGTGAGCACATAGCGAGCGTGCCCGCTGCACAAGGCCATGTAGGCCGTGATGGTGTTTTAAAAATTGCTGCAGAATTAGGTTCAACACGTGAGCCATACAAGGCACGTGTGTCACATTGCCCTGACGATGGCCCGCAGCCAGGTTTGCATCATTGCCGCACACGGCTGTTAAGTCACCAACGGAGTCCGCTCCGTCAATTTGTACTACGGTCGCCAGGTTACAACGTGTTCCTTTCATGAATAGTGCTGATGATGGGAGAGGAGTCCATGCCAGCGGCGCAGGTGGACGCAGGTTATGCTCACCCACTGGGCTGCATTACCTTGACAGATGCAGAATCTCTGGCTGAATGTAGCTGGTGGGTATCTCACAGATGAAATACCATCATTCAGCTACAACCAATGGGAAGACACCACACCCTTTTTTATGCCCATCCTGTCTGCAGACCACTGCCAGACATAGCTATGAACCTCTGGTTAATTTTACCCCCAGTTCAGTTTTATGATTTTGTGTGCTTGTTACCTGACTACTTTTCCTGCTTGCTGTTTATGTACCTTGTTGGCCGATCCGCATTTCACCTCTGCTTGTTTTCTGATTAAGTCCTGGCCGTCCCATTCTGTTCCTGTTCCTCAATTAATGTTTTGACCCTGCCTGACTCCTATTCTCTGGAATAGCGGTGTGACTCACATTTCCCATACATTTCAAAGTAAAACTTTGACCGCCTGATGGCATTGAGCTCTGCTGCCAGCATAGTAAGGAGGTGTGTGGTAGTCCTTGTGCGCAGTTGCTTGGAAGGGTGGCCTGACCACACAGGGTTTGCGCCAAGGTGGAGGACCCACACGAGGTTGAAGAGGCAGAAGCAGTGTATTAACTTCTACATACAGAACAAGGATTGAAACAACTCGTGGGGACGGCAAGACTTGTACAGCAGACCCTTCTCCATCTCTCACCATAGTTTGCCAGTGCCCAGTCAGCGACATGTAACGTTCTTATCCATGCTTACTGGTCCAAGTATCGGTGGTGAAATGCACCTGTTCACACACAGAGTTTCTCAAGGAAGCGGTGATGTTGTGTGCGACATGCTGGTGTAGCGCAGGCACACCTTTCTTAGAGAAGTAGTGGCGACTAGGCATCTGGTACTGGGGCACAGTGACAGACATAAGGTATCTAAAATCCTGTGTGTCCAACATGCGGAAAGGCAGCATTTCCGTAGCCAAGAGCTTACAGAGGGATAAAGTCAACCTCTTAGCTTTGTCATGGGTAGCAGGAAATGGCCTTTTATTTGTCCACATCTGAGGGACAGAGATCTGGCTGCTGTCTGTAGACGGTGTTGAGTAGGGTGTCCCTGGAAAAATGCAGGTTTGTGAGGAAAGTGCAGGCGGAGACATGATGTTGCCTTCATCTTGCCTTCAGATCTGTTCATCTTGTATCATTTTTAAAAAACACAGCAAGCAAGGGTTACTCCAAGCGGAGCCTCCCTTTTTTCCAAAAATTGTGCCCCACACACACCCACCCATTCAGTGGCAGCACTTGTGACCTAGTTGCAAACAGGATGTTTTGATTTGCATCAAGCACATTCCAAATCCACAAGCATTTACTCTCCCCAGGATGACACAGGGGTAGTAAATTCCTTGTGGATCCATGACTTGTTCATTTTGATGAACGTCAGTCTGTCCACATTGTCACTGGACAGACGCGTGCGCTTATCTGTCAGCACACACCCAGCAGCACTGAAGACACGTTCAGAGACAACGCTGGCAGCTGGACACGACAAAATCTTCAAGGCGTAACTGGAGAGCTCTGGACATTTTTCTAGATTTGAAGCCCAAAAGGAGCAAGGCTCCATTTGAAAAGTCATTGCATCGATGTTCATTTGGAGATACTCCTGTATCATCCTCTCCATCCGTTGACTATGTGTCAGACTTGTTGTCTCTGGTGGCCTTGCAAAGGAGGGTCTAAAAAAATTATTAAAAGATTCCATAAAATTGCTGTTACCAGCACCAGATCCGGTCCTACTGGTACGGGTAGACTGTTGAAGATGACGAGGCCGTCCCATGTTTGTCAAGTTACAACTGGAAGAATCACTCCCTTCACCTGCACGGTTGTTTGGTGGAAAAGCCGAGCTAAGATCGAGTAACAGCTTCTGCTGATACTCATGCATACGTGCGTCCCTTTCTATGGGTGGAATTATGTCACAAAATTTGGACTTGTACCGGGGATCTAATAGTGTGGCAAGCTAGTAGTCATCATCACTTCTAATTTTGACAATACGAGGGTCATGTTGGAGGTAGTGCAACAAGAAGGCACTCATATGTCTTGCGCAGCCATGCGGACCAAGTACGCGCTGTGTTTGTGGCATAGAGGTGCTAACCGTTCTTTCTTCCTCTGACATCTCCCCCCAACCTCTTTCAACTGAAATTTGACCAAGCTCCCCCTCATCTGCTGAGTCTTCCATGTCCATGGACAGTTCGTCCTCCATATCTTCATGTCCTCCTGCACCTTCCTCAACATCTCGCCTGCTACCATGCGCCCTTGTTGATCCCTGTCCCCCATGGTCCCATGCCTGCCGCGTTGGTGATGATGAACGTCTGGACCTTGGTGATGTTGTTGTGTCTTGCGCATATGAATCCTCCTGTAGTTCCTCCCCTTCCTGTTGTCCCACCCCCTGACTCCGAATAGTGTTTAGCGTGTGCTCCAGCATGTAAATGACTGGAATCGTCATGATGATAATGGCATTGTCAGCGCTAAACATATTCGTCGCTATGTCGAAACTGTGCAGAAGGGTGCATAGGTCCTTGATCTGAGACCACTCCATCAGGGTGATCTGCCCCACCTCTGCATCTCGTTGGCCCAGGCTATACGTCATGACGTATTGCACGATGGCTCTGCGGTGCTGCCACAGTCGCTGTAACATGTGGAGAGTTGAATTCCAGCGTGTCGCCACATCGCATTTCAGGCGATGAACCGGCAGGCCGAAAGACTTCTGGAGCGATGCAAGTCCCTCAGCTGCGGCGCTTGAACGGCAGAAGTGAGCAGACAGTTTTCGTGCCCTGTTCAGAAGGCCATCTAGGCCGGGATAGTGTGTTAAAAATTGCTGGATGACAAGGTTCAACACGTGAGCCATACAAGGTACGTGTGTCACCTTGCCCAGGCGAAGGGCCGCACCCAGGTTTGCAGCATTGTCGCACACGGCCTTACCAGGCTGCAGGTTGAGTGGAGACAACCATTTATTAAACTCGGACCGCAGAGCTGACCACAACTCCTCAGCTGTGTGACTCTTATTCCCAAGACATGTCAAGCTAAAGACCGCCTGATGCCGTTGCGCTCTGCTGCCAGCATAGTAATGAGGGTTGCGTGATTCCTTCTGCGCAGTGAGAACGCTGGTGGCCTGACCAGGCAGGCTTGGGGCGGAGGTGGAGGACCCAGATGAGGTGGAGGATGCAGAAGCAGTGGCGGAACTTGGACAGACAGAGGATTGACACACAAGTCGTGGGGACGGCAAGACTTGTGCAGCAGACCCTTCACCATCTATCACCATAGTTACCCAGTGGCCAGTCAGCGACATGTAACGTCCCTGTCCATGCTTACTGGTCAAAGTATTGGTGGTGAAATGCACCCGTTCACACACAGAGTTTCTCAAGGAAGCGGTGATGTTGTGTGCAACATGCTGGTGTAGCGCGGGCACACCTTTCTTAGAGAAGTAGTGGCGAATAGGCATCTGGTACTGGGGCACAGCGACAGACATAAGGTCTCTAAAATCCTGTGTGTCCACTAGGCGGAAAGGCAGCATTTCTGTAGCCAACAGCTTACAGAGGGATAGAGTCAACCTCTTAGCTTTGTCATGGGTCGGAGGAAGTGGCCTTTTATTTGACCACATCTGAGGGACAGAGATCTGGCTGCTGTGTGTAGACGGTGTTCAGTAGGGTGTCCCTGGAAAAATGCAGGTTTGTGAGGAAAGTGCAGGCGGAGACATGATGTTGCCTTCATCCAACGTTGGTGCTATCGATGTTTGAGAGAGCTGTACACAATCACTTGTTTCCCCTTCCAAACCAACTGACGACCTAACAAGCAAACTGCCTGTTGTGGTTACAGTGGTGGAAGTTGTGGGTGGAAAAACAGGTGTGACAGCTGTCCCCACAGTCCTAGAAGATGACGAGCGCGCGGATGCACTGGAAGGGGCAGGCGGTGGATGGTTGGCTCCGCTAGGCCGCATTGCAGCACGGTGAGCTTCCCACCAGGCCATATGATATTTATTCATGTGACGATTCATGGAAGAAGTTGTCAAACTGCTGAGGTTTTGACCTCTACTAAGATAACCATGCCAAATGTTACAGATCACATAATTAGGGCGATCTTTTTTTATGTCAAAAAAGGACCAGGCTAGGCAAGGCTTAGAGGCCATGCGACCTGTTGATCCACCCCGAATAATGCTCAGAGGCAGAGTGGTGGCTGAGGATGCAGTTGTAGACGTGCTACCAGTGCTCCGACTGTGTCCAGGAAGGCGCAAGGTTACTTCGACGTCGGTTGCATCCTCCTCCACCGCCTCTGTTGACCTCCTCGAGTGTCTGACTGTGGGTTGACAGTAGGTGTGATCTAGGACTTCATCATCAATTGTTGTGTTTGCACTCCCCTCCCCCTCAGACCGAGCCTCTTCTTGCCCTGACCGAATATTTAAGTTGTCATCCCAATCGGGTATCTGCGTCCCATCTTCATCAGTATGTTCCTCATTGTCTATAACCACAGTTGTTGGAAAGGCAGCATTTTGGTAGCCAACAGTTTGCAGATGATGAAAGTCAACCTCCAAGCCATGTCATGCCCTTCTAAAAGCATGTAAAACACAGCGAGGGGACTCCAACCACAGTCTCCCTCGTTTCCACTAACTGGGCCACACACACCCCACTTGACTGGCATGGGTTGAGCCCCCTTTTGAAAAAGAAAAAGATGCTTTGCATGAAGCACTCTCAAAAATACACGTGCCTTTCCCGTCCCTGGCTGACCCAGGGGAAGAAAAGTCCTCTGAGAGCCATGACTTGTTCATCTTGGTTCTTTTAGAGACACAGCGAGGGGACTCCAACCACAGTCTCCCTCGTTGCCACTAAATGGGCCACACACACCCCTCTTGAATGACATCAGTTGATGCCCCTTTTCAAAATGAAAAAGATGCTTTGCATGAAGCACTCTCAAAAATACGCGTGCCTTTCCCGTCCCCTGGCTGACCCAGGGGAAGAAAAGTCCTCTGAGAGCCATGACTTGTTCATCTTGGTTCTTTTAGAGACACAGCGAGGGGACTCCAACCACAGTCTCCCTCGTTTCCACTAACTGGGCCACACACACCCCACTTGACTGGCATGGGTTGAGCCCCCTTTTGAAAAAGAAAAAGATGCTTTGCATGAAGCACTCTCAAAAATACACGTGCCTTTCCCGTCCCCTGGCTGACCCAGGGGAAGAAAAGTCCTCTGAGAGCCATGACTTGTTCATCTTGGTTCTTTTAGAGACACAGCGAGGGGACTCCAACCACAGTCTCCCTCGTTGCCACTAAATGGGCCACACACACCCCTCTTGAATGACATCAGTTGATGCCCCTTTTCAAAATGAAAAAGATGCTTTGCATGAAGCACTCTCAAAAATACGCGTGCCTTTCCCGTCCCCTGGCTGACCCAGGGGAAGAAAAGTCCTCTGAGAGCCATGACTTGTTCATCTTGGTTCTTTTAGAGACACAGCGAGGGGACTCCAACCACAGTCTCCCTCGTTTCCACTAACTGGGCCACACACACCCCACTTGACTGGCATGGGTTGAGCCCCCTTTTGAAAAAGAAAAAGATGCTTTGCATGAGGCACTCTCAAAAATACACGTGCCTTTCCCGTCCCCTGGCTGACCCAGGGGAAGAAAAGTCCTCTGAGAGCCATGACTTGTTCATCTTGGTTCTTTTAGAGACACAGCGAGGGGACGCCAACCACAGTCTCCCTCGTTGCCACTAAATGGGCCACACACACCCCTCTTGAATGACATCAGTTGATGCCCCTTTTCAAAATGAAAAAGATGCTTTGCATGAAGCACTCTCAAAAATACGCGTGCCTTTCCCGTCCCCTGGCTGACCCAGGGGAAGAAAAGTCCTCTGAGAGCCATGACTTGTTCATCTTGGTTCTTTTAGAGACACAGCGAGGGGACTCCAACCACAGTCTCCCTCGTTTCCACTAACTGGGCCACACACACCCCACTTGACTGGCATGGGTTGAGCCCCCTTTTGAAAAAGAAAAAGATGCTTTGCATGAAGCACTCTCAAAAATACACGTGCCTTTCCCGTCCCCTGGCTGACCCAGGGGAAGAAAAGTCCTCTGAGAGCCATGACTTGTTCATCTTGGTTCTTTTAGAGACACAGCGAGGGGACTCCAACCACAGTCTCCCTCGTTGCCACTAAATGGGCCACACACACCCCTCTTGAATGACATCAGTTGATGCCCCTTTTCAAAATGAAAAAGATGCTTTGCATGAAGCACTCTCAAAAATACGCGTGCCTTTCCCGTCCCCTGGCTGACCCAGGGGAAGAAAAGTCCTCTGAGAGCCATGACTTGTTCATCTTGGTTCTTTTAGAGACACAGCGAGGGGACTCCAACCACAGTCTCCCTCGTTTCCACTAACTGGGCCACACACACCCCACTTGACTGGCATAGGTTGAGCCCCCTTTTGAAAAAGAAAAAGATGCTTTGCATGAAGCACTCTCAAAAATACACGTGCCTTTCCCGTCCCCTGGCTGACCCAGGGGAAGAAAAGTCCTCTGAGAGCCATGACTTGCTCATCTTGGTTCTTTTAGAGACACAGCGAGGGGACTCCAACCACAGTCTCCCTCGTTGCCACTAACTGGGCCACACACACCCCACTTGACTGGCATCGGTTGACCCCCCCTTTTGAAAAAGAAAAAGATGCTTTGCATGAAGCACTCTCAAAAATACACATGCCTTTCCCGTCCCCTGGCTGACCCAGGGGAAGAAAAGTCCTCTGAGAGCCATGATTTGTTCATTTTGGGTCTTTTAGAAACACAGCGAGGGGACTCCAACCACAGTCTCCCTTGTTTCCACTAACTGGGCCACACACACCCCACTTGACTGGCATGGGTTGAGCCCCCTTTTGAAAAAGAAAAAGATGCTTTGCATGAAGCACTCTCAAAAATACACGTGCCTTTCCCGTCCCCTGGCTGACCCAGGGGAAGAAAAGTCCTCTGAGAGCCATGACTTGTTCATCTTGGTTCTTTTAGAGACACAGCGAGGGGACTCCAACCACAGTCTCCCTCGTTGCCACTAACTGGGCCACACACACCCCACTTGACTGGCATCGGTTGACCCCCCCTTTTGAAAAAGAAAAAGATGCTTTGCATGAAGCACTCTCAAAAATACACGTGCCTTTCCCGTCCCCTGGCTGACCCAGGGGAAGAAAAGTCCTCTGAGAGCCATGATTTGTTCATTTTGGGTCTTTTAGAAACACAGCGAGGGGACTCCAACCACAGTCTCCCTCGTTTCCACTAACTGGGCCACACACACCCCACTTGACTGGCATGGGTTGAGCCCCCTTTTGAAAAAGAAAAAGATGCTTTGCATGAAGCACTCTCAAAAATACGCGTGCCTTTCCCGTCCCCTGGCTGACCCAGGGGAAGAAAAGTCCTCTGAGAGCCATGATTTGTTCATTTTGGTTCTTTTAGAAACACAGCGAGGGGACTCCAACCACAGTCTCCCTCGTTTCCACTAACTGGGCCACACACACCCTACTTGACTGGCATGGGTTGAGCCCCCTTTTGAAAAAGAAAAAGATGCTTTGCATGAAGCACTCTCAAAAATACACGTGCCTTTCCCGTCCCCTGGCTGACCCAGGGGAAGAAAAGTCCTCTGAGAGCCATGACTTGTTCATCTTGGTTCTTTTAGAGACACAGCGAGGGGACTCCAACCACAGTCTCCCTCGTTGCCACTAACTGGGCCACACACACCCCACTTGACTGGCATCGGTTGACCCCCCCTTTTGAAAAAGAAAAAGATGCTTTGCATGAAGCACTCTCAAAAATACACGTGCCTTTCCCGTCCCCTGGCTGACCCAGGGGAAGAAAAGTCCTCTGAGAGCCATGATTTGTTCATTTTGGGTCTTTTAGAAACACAGCGAGGGGACTCCAACCACAGTCTCCCTCGTTTCCACTAACTGGGCCACACACACACCCCACTTGACTGGCATGGGTTGAGCCCCCTTTTGAAAAAGAAAAAGATGCTTTGCATGAAGCACTCTCAAAAATACACGTGCCTTTCCCGTCCCCTGGCTGACCCAGGGGAAGAAAAGTCCTCTGAGAGCCATGATTTGTTCATTTTGGGTCTTTTAGAAACACAGCGAGGGGACTCCAACCACAGTCTCCCTCGTTTCCACTAACTGGGCCACACACACCCCACTTGACTGGCATGGGTTGAGCCCCCTTTTGAAAAAGAAAAAGATGCTTTGCATGAAGCACTCTCAAAAATACACGTGCCTTTCCCGTCCCCTGGCTGACCCAGGGGAAGAAAAGTCCTCTGAGAGCCATGATTTGTTCATTTTGGGTCTTTTAAAAACACAGCGAGGGGACTCCAACCACAGTCTCCCTCGTTTCCACTAACTGGGCCACACACACCCCACTTGACTGGCATGGGTTGAGCCCCCTTTTGAAAAAGAAAAAGATGCTTTGCATGAAGCACTCTCAAAAATACACGTGCCTTTCCCGTCCCCTGGCTGACCCAGGGGAAGAAAAGTCCTCTGAGAGCCATGACTTGTTCATCTTGGTTCTTTTAGAGACACAGCGAGGGGACTCCAACCACAGTCTCCCTCGTTGCCACTAAATGGGCCACACACACCCCTCTTGAATGACATCAGTTGATGCCCCTTTTCAAAATGAAAAAGATGCTATGCATGAAGCACTCTCAAAAATACGCGTGCCTTTCCCGTCCCCTGGCTGACCCAGGGGAAGAAAAGTCCTCTGAGAGCCATGACTTGTTCATCTTGGTTCTTTTAGCGACACAGCGAGGGGACTCCAACCACAGTCTCCCTCGTTTCCACTAACTGGGCCACACACACCCCACTTGACTGGCATGGGTTGAGCCCCCTTTTGAAAAAGAAAAAGATGCTTTGCATGAAGCACTCTCAAAAATACACGTGCCTTTCCCGTCCCCTGGCTGACCCAGGGGAAGAAAAGTCCTCTGAGAGCCATGACTTGTTCATCTTGGTTCTTTTAGAGACACAGCGAGGGGACTCCAACCACAGTCTCCCTCGTTGCCACTAAATGGGCCACACACACCCCTCTTGAATGACATCAGTTGATGCCCCTTTTCAAAATGAAAAAGATGCTTTGCATGAAGCACTCTCAAAAATACGCGTGCCTTTCCCGTCCCCTGGCTGACCCAGGGGAAGAAAAGTCCTCTGAGAGCCATGACTTGTTCATCTTGGTTCTTTTAGAGACACAGCGAGGGGACTCCAACCACAGTCTCCCTCGTTTCCACTAACTGGGCCACACACACCCCACTTGACTGGCATGGGTTGAGCCCCCTTTTGAAAAAGAAAAAGATGCTTTGCATGAAGCACTCTCAAAAATACACGTGCCTTTCCCGTCCCCTGGCTGACCCAGGGGAAGAAAAGTCCTCTGAGAGCCATGACTTGTTCATCTTGGTTCTTTTAGAGACACAGCGAGGGGACTCCAACCACAGTCTCCCTCGTTGCCACTAAATGGGCCACACACACCCCTCTTGAATGACATCAGTTGATGCCCCTTTTCAAAATGAAAAAGATGCTTTGCATGAAGCACTCTCAAAAATACGCGTGCCTTTCCCGTCCCCTGGCTGACCCAGGGGAAGAAAAGTCCTCTGAGAGCCATGACTTGTTCATCTTGGTTCTTTTAGAGACACAGCGAGGGGACTCCAACCACAGTCTCCCTCATTTCCACTAACTGGGCCACACACACCCCACTTGACTGGCATGGGTTGAGCCCCCTTTTGAAAAAGAAAAAGATGCTTTGCATGAAGCACTCTCAAAAATACACGTGCCTTTCCCGTCCCCTGGCTGACCCAGGGGAAGAAAAGTCCTCTGAGAGCCATGACTTGTTCATCTTGGTTCTTTTAGAGACACAGCGAGGGGACTCCAACCACAGTCTCCCTCGTTGCCACTAAATGGGCCACACACACCCCTCTTGAATGACATCAGTTGATGCCCCTTTTCAAAATGAAAAAGATGCTTTGCATGAAGCACTCTCAAAAATACGCGTGCCTTTCCCGTCCCCTGGCTGACCCAGGGGAAGAAAAGTCCTCTGAGAGCCATGACTTGTTCATCTTGGTTCTTTTAGAGACACAGCGAGGGGACTCCAACCACAGTCTCCCTCGTTTCCACTAACTGGGCCACACACACCCCACTTGACTGGCATGGGTTGAGCCCCCTTTTGAAAAAGAAAAAGATGCTTTGCATGAAGCACTCTCAAAAATACACGTGCCTTTCCCGTCCCCTGGCTGACCCAGGGGAAGAAAAGTCCTCTGAGAGCCATGACTTGCTCATCTTGGTTCTTTTAGAGACACAGCGAGGGGACTCCAACCACAGTCTCCCTCGTTGCCACTAACTGGGCCACACACACCCCACTTGACTGGCATCGGTTGCCCCCCCCTTTTGAAAAAGAAAAAGATGCTTTGCATGAAGCACTCTCAAAAATACACATGCCTTTCCCGTCCCCTGGCTGACCCAGGGGAAGAAAAGTCCTCTGAGAGCCATGATTTGTTCATTTTGGGTCTTTTAGAAACACAGCGAGGGGACTCCAACCACAGTCTCCCTCGTTTCCACTAACTGGGCCACACACACCCCACTTGACTGGCATGGGTTGAGCCCCCTTTTGAAAAAGAAAAAGATGCTTTGCATGAAGCACTCTCAAAAATACACGTGCCTTTCCCGTCCCCTGGCTGACCCAGGGGAAGAAAAGTCCTCTGAGAGCCATGACTTGTTCATCTTGGTTCTTTTAGAGACACAGCGAGGGGACTCCAACCACAGTCTCCCTCGTTGCCACTAACTGGGCCACACACACCCCACTTGACTGGCATCGGTTGACCCCCCCTTTTGAAAAAGAAAAAGATGCTTTGCATGAAGCACTCTCAAAAATACACGTGCCTTTCCCGTCCCTTGGCTGACCCAGGGGAAGAAAAGTCCTCTGAGAGCCATGATTTGTTCATTTTGGGTCTTTTAGAAACACAGCGAGGGGACTCCAACCACAGTCTCCCTCGTTTCCACTAACTGGGCCACACACACCCCACTTGACTGGCATGGGTTGAGCCCCCTTTTGAAAAAGAAAAAGATGCTTTGCATGAAGCACTCTCAAAAATACGCGTGCCTTTCCCGTCCCCTGGCTGACCCAGGGGAAGAAAAGTCCTCTGAGAGCCATGATTTGTTCATTTTGGTTCTTTTAGAAACACAGCGAGGGGACTCCAACCACAGTCTCCCTCGTTTCCACTAACTGGGCCACACACACCCTACTTGACTGGCATGGGTTGAGCCCCCTTTTGAAAAAGAAAAAGATGCTTTGCATGAAGCACTCTCAAAAATACATGTGCCTTTCCCGTCCCCTGGCTGACCCAGGGGAAGAAAAGTCCTCTGAGAGCCATGACTTGTTCATCTTGGTTCTTTTAGAGACACAGCGAGGGGACTCCAACCACAGTCTCCCTCGTTGCCACTAACTGGGCCACACACACCCCACTTGACTGGCATCGGTTGACCCCCCCTTTTGAAAAAGAAAAAGATGCTTTGCATGAAGCACTCTCAAAAATACACGTGCCTTTCCCGTCCCCTGGCTGACCCAGGGGAAGAAAAGTCCTCTGAGAGCCATGATTTGTTCATTTTGGGTCTTTTAGAAACACAGCGAGGGGACTCCAACCACAGTCTCCCTCGTTTCCACTAACTGGGCCACACACACCCCACTTGACTGGCATGGGTTGAGCCCCCTTTTGAAAAAGAAAAAGATGCTTTGCATGAAGCACTCTCAAAAATACACGTGCCTTTCCCGTCCCCTGGCTGACCCAGGGGAAGAAAAGTCCTCTGAGAGCCATGATTTGTTCATTTTGGGTCTTTTAGAAACACAGCGAGGGGACTCCAACCACAGTCTCCCTCGTTTCCACTAACTGGGCCACACACACCCCACTTGACTGGCATGGGTTGAGCCCCCTTTTGAAAAAGAAAAAGATGCTTTGCATGAATCACTCTCAAAAATACACGTGCCTTTCCCGTCCCCTGGCTGACCCAGGGGAAGAAAAGTCCTCTGAGAGCCATGATTTGTTCATTTTGGGTCTTTTAGAAACACAGCGAGGGGACTCCAACCACAGTCTCCCTCGTTTCCACTAACTGGGCCACACACACCCCACTTGACTGGCATGGGTTGAGCCCCCTTTTGAAAAAGAAAAAGATGCTTTGCATGAAGCACTCTCAAAAATACACGTGCCTTTCCCGTCCCCTGGCTGACCCAGGGGAAGAAAAGTCCTCTGAGAGCCATGACTTGTTCATCTTGGTTCTTTTAGAGACACAGCGAGGGGACTCCAACCACAGTCTCCCTCGTTTCCACTAAATGGGCCACACACACCCCTCTTGACTGACATCAGTTGATGCCCCTTTTCAAAATGAAAAAGATGCTTTGCATGAAGCACTCTCAAAAATACGCGTGCCTTTCCCGTCCCCTGGCTGACCCAGGGGAAGAAAAGTCCTCTGAGAGCCATGTCTACATTGTCAGTGGACAGACACGTGTGCTTATCTGCCAGCAGACCGCCAGCAGCACTGAAGACAGGTTCCGAGAGAACGCTGGCTGCAGGACACGACAAGATCCCCAAGACGTACGTGGCGAGCTCAGGCAATTTATCAAGATTGGAAGCCTAAAATGAGCAGGGCTCAAGTTGCACAATAATGGAATCGATGTTTCCTTGCATATACTCATATATCTGTGTGTCCTCCTCTTTTTCCTTGTCCAGCTGTTTTGTTTTCACATGAGTATATGTCCTTGTCACTTTCCCATGTGTTGTGAGTTGTTTGTGACCTTTTGGACACCTTTGAGCGTGTTTTCTAGGTGTTTTTCTGTGTTTGTGATTGCCTGCCATTGTTTCCTATTGGCTCGAGTTCGGTTCGTCGAACGTTCGACGAGCCGAACTCGAACGGGAGGTCCGTTCGGCGAACCGACCTCGAGCCGAACCGGGACCGGTTCGCTCATCTCTACTCCTAACCTCCTCCAACTACTTGTGACCTCTCCTCTCGAGAGTAACCACTTGACTGACTACTCCTGATATTTCTGACCCTCCCTAACCAACCCCCCATGTGGGCGGCCCTATTCCCTTCAGGCTACCCATTGGTGTGTCTGGTGGGTGTGGTGCAGAGTGCTTCTCGGGTTTTTGACTGGCTTGTTCTTAGCAACACCAAAGGTCAGGGACCCGTGACCAAGGAGGAGATGGACACCATGCAGAAGGGCAGATTGCACAATGTCCTGTGACGACCTGATAGGCCAGGGCGTCACAATATCATCAATCAATGAAATATTATTCAATTCAGAGCTTCAATTTAACCTTTTCAGCTCTGCCTGCAACAGTGCAGAGAGAAGTGAGCCTGCACGAGCTGGGAATATGGAGCTTTTGCCTGCTTATGGGGATGGCATCCGAGGCGTCATCCATGTCAATCAGCACAGAAGGAGGGTGAAAGGAGGAACAGAAAGCGCAGATTAGGATGTCCATAGGACCGGACTGAACAATTTACATACAGGGCAGGATATTTTATAAAGGTATTTTTGTGGTCTACAGGGGGGTCAAGGGGTAACATGCGCCTTCATGGAATGCAGCACTGGTGCTGCTTAAGGTGCTAGTTTTAGTTTAGAAGGCCAAAATCTGGTGACAGATTCCCTTTAACAGTTCTCAACAACAAATTAATAGAGAGTATAGAGATCCTGAGAAAGAGTGTCATTCAGTACTGTAGCAATGGCAAGTGCTGATGTAGCTCTCTTGTTCATCATCTTAGAGATGGCCCTCACTTAACCATACTGATTGCTCCAGCGTTCACATCAGTGATATGTGGAGCCATAAGCAGGCACCTTCATTGCAAGATTCACAGGGTGTTATGAAGGTCATGGGAAGAGAAAGATGAGAACATCATGCCACAATCGAAAAGCAGCACTTCACCTACTGATAATGCCTTCTACACCACTAAAATATTGTCACTTTTTGTAACGGCAAGCATCTTATTACTAAAGCAATGTTTATATATTAGCGATTAAATATTTACTTTCTATTATGTAGGTGACTGTAAACAGAATGTGATCTTATTTCTTTAAATTATGCCCACAATAAGGATCAAGGATAGCATCTACTGTGTAAGTGCTAATGCATTTTTCATCCAACCGAAAAAGGGAGAAAAGTGAGATGCACGAGATTAGTAAATAAAAAGAAAATGCAGGCTGCTATCTGAAGTATCTGGGCAGCTTACAAAGAAATTATTTATAAAGCACTCACATTAAGTTATTTATTCATTAAATATGTGTATATATGCACCAGCTATTGCACTCGTTCTATGACCAGGTGTCGATTTAGCATTGGGGCGAGACTTTGTGGGTGAGGTCTTTTTTAATTACTCCTCTCCTGGCTGCCTTCTTCCCCTTTTAATTAAATTTTGTGCTACGGACAGTGCCCTTGCGACGCCCTGGCCTATCAGGTCGTCACAGGGTATTGTGCAATCTGCCCTTCTCTGCAATATCCACCTCCTCCATGGTTACGGGTCCCTCACCTTTGGTGTTGCCAAGAACAAGCTAATCAAAATACCAGGAACACTCTGCACCACACCCACCAAACACACCAGTGGATGGCCTGACTGGAATAGGGTCGCCCACTTGGGGGGTTGGTTAAAGGGGAGGTCAGGAGTGTTAGGAGTCAGTCAGGAGAGTAGTGTTGGAGGTGAAAGTAAGAGGAGGTCAGGAGCTGGGTTCCTTGAGTCTACTAGGTGGCAGACGTTGGTCTGGGCCTGGTCGGAGCTGGACCCCGGTCGCAGGGGATCGGGACAAGGGGCACAGACTGTCGAGAAGGACAGCCGGCGGCCTTGTACCATCACCGGGCAGGGGTCAGGGCACGACAGGGTACGTGGACCTTAGGTCAGGGAGAAGCTTCAGGCGTCCTGACAATTTACCCGACGAGGACGGAGCCTTCAAGACCCGTTCTCCACCCGCTCCAAAATCGGGGTACTAGCACAACGAGGAGGATAGGACTTTCCCCTACACGGTCCAGAAAATACCAAGCGTGAACCCTGAGAGCAAGCTCACCCAGTTAGCCATACTGGGGAGCGGGACCCAATTAGTTTCAGACTAAAGGGACCAACTAGAACACAAGGTGCCACGGTAAAAGGTCACAGACTAACAGGCAACACCAACAGGCACGGGACCCAGGCGTAATCCTTCTCAGCGGCAGCGGTGTCCAGAACTTTGGTTTACTACAGTTGTCGGTGTCGGCGTTCTTAGACCGAGTGAGTACGCAAGTGACTCACGCAAATGGTATATATATATATATATATATATATATATATATATATACCATATTTTTCAGATTATAAAACGCACTTTTTCTCCCAAACATTTTGGCGCTAAATGAGGGATGCGTCTTAAAATCCAAATGTAGCTTACCAGGGGGTGGTGAAGGGGGGGTCAAGGGAGGCAGGGGCAATCCTATGCAGTGTTCTGCTGGTGCTGCTCTGTGCGACACGATTTTGTTCTGCACTGTGCGGTGCCCCATTGTATCGGGAATTGAGGCATTCTGCCAGAATTGCAGTATATATGTCAATGAAATTCTTCGTCCTTTTGTAACATCTCTACCATCGCACCTGAGAGACACCATGGACCTACTGAGCAAAATTGAGGGAATGACCGTCGATCCTGGAGCTCTGCTAGTATCCATTGATGTGGAATCTTTATATAGCTGTATCCCCCATGACATCGGCTTGACTGCTGTGGAACACTATCTAAATACCAAAGGGACCTATATGTTTCCACACAATAGGTTTATTTTACAGCTGATTAAATTCACCTTGACACATAACTATTTCATCTTTAATGCAAAGTATTACCACCAACTCAGGGGCACAGCGATGGGGAGCCCTTGTGCACCCACATACGCTAATCTGCTCCTGGGTTGGTGGGAGGATACTGTTGTCTTCGCAGATGGTGATACGATGTGGTGCCCCCAGAGTCAATTCTGGGGGAGCTATATAGATGAAATTCTTGTAGTGTGGGACGGAGCGACGGAGTCCTTTGTTCAGTTTGTTAATCACCTTAACGTTAATGATTTAGGTCTCAGATTCACCCATGAGATAGGTGGTAATAAGTTACCCTTCCTGGATGTACTGATTACGAAAGAGACGGATGGCACTCTTAGCACTTCTATTTTTAGAAAAACTAATACGACAAACAGTTTGCTCAACTGGGAAAGCCATCACCCAGTGAGTTTAAAAACTGGTATCCCAAAGGGACAGTTTTTGAGACTGAGAAGAAACTGTTCAACAATCTCAGAATTTGACAAACAGGCGTTTAGTCTCAAAAACAGATTCAGAGTAAGAGGGTACCCTGCTAATACGATAAATAAAGCATACAAAAAAGCCCTTTATAGCAACAGAAGTGACCTGTTGACTTCTACCCCAAAAAAGGATGATGGACAATTAACGCGACTAATAGGAATCTATGACGACCAAAATAAGAAAGTAATGGCCATCTTTTGGAAGCATTGGGGCATCTTGAGGAGTGACCCCGATATTTGTGACAGTGTGTCTATACATCCCTCAGTGACGTACAAAAGACTGAGGACTATTAAGGACGAGGTAGCCCACAGTTTTATACCCCCCCAAAGAAAAGTGGTACCTGGCTGGATCGAAGGGAAGTGGGGACCTTTAAATGTGGGTCCTGTGTTTATTGTAAACATGTTGTACCCTCTAAAGAATTTATAAGTGCAACCACGGGAAGAGTATATAAGAATCGAAATTTTGCAAACTGTAAGACTGAGGGGGTTATATACCTGTGTACCTGCACATGTCCTAAGGACTACGTAGGTAAAACCAAAAGGCAATTTAAGATATGAGTAGGAAAACATCTGGGTGATGTGCGGAATAAACGCGACACACCCATAGCCCGGCATGTGAACAACTGTCCCAATGGAGATGTGGGATCAATCTCCTTTAGAACCATTGAAGTGATTCCTGCATCTGTCCGGTTGGGGGACTGGAACAAAAGGCTATTACAAAGGGAGACACGCTGGATTTTCTGGCTGGGATCTACTAGTCCAGGATGCCTGAATGAACAACTAGTGTTCTCTAGTTTCATCTGACCCTTTAAGGCTATGACTCATTTGGACTAAAATGAATTAAATTTAATAACCCTATAATAGGAAATGGGGGTATAGCTGTGAAACCAGCCATTTACCCAGTATAGGCGTGTGACCACGGGTGTTCATATTTGGGTTGTGGACATACAGTCCATAACTTGCTTGTTGCATGTGGATCTATTTGTCCACTTGTTTATCTTCTGGAATTGAATTATCCCTACTCATTATGAACTGGAGTAAAAAGTGTGATTAACAACTGGGAGAAGCGTTGGAATGTAAGGTTGAATTACGTTTTTTGATTGTATATGGGAGTTATTAGGTTCCACCTCTAAATATGTATGTGGAATAGGAGGGAGCATATAAGGTGCTGGGATTTGAATCCAGACGCTGGCAGTATTTACCTTTCCTGCCTTGTGCCCTGCATGTGAATGGAGCTGTATATAGACTAGTGTACTGGAGCACATAGTGCGTTCCATGCACGTTATCTCTGTATCAGGGACACCATCCGTCACTCCCCTATGATGTGTCTTACTATGATTGCGGAAGTATTACAGCTGATCCCGTGAAGCGCATGACGCGCTCCACTTGGATGTAACTTCCGCATTCGTCCGATCCGGTGACGTATTGTATTGTGACTGCGGAGCTATCACAGAGTTTCCCGGTGGAGCGCATTTGCGTTCCATGTGGATTCGACTTCCGCACACGTCAGTTCCGGTGACGTTGGCGGGCGCCATATTTAAAAGTACGCTTTTTCCCATGCGCAGAAGCTGTGACTGGGACCTGAGGCTGAACGGCAGATCGTGACCAGCCTTTTTTTACCTGATTGTGGGAGCCCCTGAAGAACCCCGGTGGGACTCTGGGCCGGGGGAAAATGCATCGAGCAAGTGGCCATTGTGCCTAATCTGACTACCAGTAATCTGACTGGTCTGGAGCATCAGCGATCCTGGTTGGGCAAGTCACTATTGTGCCTATTTTCCGGTTTCCTGGCTACCAGCAATCTGACTGGCCTGAAGTATCAGTGATCCTGCTTGAATCTGCGTTTAAGCTAAGTTATATTTAAACTAGCATTAAATTAATCTCCATTGTATTATACAACGCCCCCCTCTGGGTTTGGCCTTGGGTATGTTGCAATATTTTGTGCTGTGTAAAGTCATTGATGTCTATATGTTTACAGGTGAGATGACATTTATTTAATTCTATTGTCATGCTATGCTGTGAGTGCAATACAGTCATATGAAAAAGTTTGGGCACCCCTATTAATGTTAACCTTTTCTCTTTATAACAATTTGGGTTTTTGCAACAGCTATTTCAGTTTCATATATCTAATAACTGATGGACTCAGTAATATTTCTGGATTGAAATGAGGTTTATTGTACTAACAGAAAATGTGCAATCCGCATTTAAACAAAATTTGACCGGTGCAAAAGTATGGGCACCTCAATATAAAAGTGACATTAATATTTTGTAGATCCTCCTTTTGCAAAAATAACAGCCTCTAGTCGCTTCCTGTAGCTTTTAATGAGTTCCTGGATGAAGGTATATTTGACCATTCCTGTTTACAAAACAATTCCAGTTCAGTTAAGTTTGATGGTCGCCGAGCATGGACAGCATGCTTCAAATCATCCCACAGATTTTCAATGATATTCAGGTCTGGGGACTGGGATGGCCAATCCAGAACATTGTAATTGTTCCTCTGCATGAATGCCTGAGTAGATTTGGAGCGGTGTTTTGGATCATTGTGTTGCTGAAATATCCATCTCCTGCGTAACTTCAACTTCGTCACTGATTCTTGCACATTATTGTCAAGAATCTGCTGATACTGAGTTGAATCCATGCGACCCTCAACTTTAACAAGATTCACGGTGCCGGCATTGGCCACACAGCCCCAAAGCATGATGGAACCTCCACCAAATTTTACTGTGGGTAGCAAGTGCTTTTCTTGGAATGCCGTGATTTTTTGCCTCCATGCGTAACGCCTTTTTGTATGACCAAACAACTCAATATTTGTTTCATCAGTCCACAGAACCTTCTTCCAAAATGTAACTGGCTTGTCCAAATGTGCTTTTGCATACCTCATGCGACTCTGTTTGTGGCGTGCTTGCAGAAACGGCTTCTTTTGCATCACTCTCCCATACAGCTTCTCCTTGTGCAACGTGCGCTGTATTGTTGACCGATGCACATTGACACCATCTGCAGCAATATGATGCTGCAGGTCTTTGGAGGTGGTCTGTGGATTGTCCTTGACTGTTCTCACCATTCTTCTTCTCTGCCTTTCTGATATTTTTATTGGCCTGCCACTTCTGGACTTAACAAGAACTGTACCTGTGTTCTTCCATTTCCTTACTATGTTCCTCACAGTGGAAACTGACAGTTTAAATCTCTGAGACAACTTTTTGTATCCTTCCCCTGAACAACTATGCTGAATAATCTTTGTTTTCAGATCATTTGAGAGTTGTTTTGAGGAGCCCATGATGCCACTCTTCATAGGAGATTCAAATAGGAGAACAACTTGCAAGTGGTCACCTTAAATACCTTTTCTCATGATTGGATACACCTGCCTATGAAGTTCAAAGCTCAATGAGGTTATAAAACCAATTTAGTGCTTTAGTAAGTCAGTAAAAAGTAGTTAGGAGTGTTCAAATCAAGAAATTAATAAGGGTGCCCATACTTTTGCACCGGTCAAATTTTGTTTAAATGTGGATTGCACATTTTCTGTTAGTACAATAAACCTCATTTCAATCCAGAAATATTACTCAGTCCATCAGTTATTAGATATATGAAACTGAAATAGCTGTTGCAAAATCCAAATTGTTATAAAGAAAAAAGGTTAACATTAATAGGGGTGCCCAAACTTTTTCATATGACTGTATTTCTTTATGACCACTCACTGTGATTTTTTCATTCAGAATATGACCTGTGACTTTTACTCAGCCTGCTGCTATGTTGTGCTGTGAGTTTAACATCGTCCTTTGACCACTCACTGCGACATTCTTCAGTCACAACCTGTATTGAATATCTGGTTGTATCCTTTTCAGGTTGTTTATTCTATATTGAGTGTTTTTGTTTACAGATATCTAATACATTGCATTGATTTATATGCACAGCACTTTTTGACTCTACTATTTGCACAGCACTAGGGCACTTTTTTGGTGGCTATTATAGCCTTCTAGAGTTTTGTAACATACCTGTACATCTCGAGCGGCCATTTAGGAGCATGGGTGTACAATTTGTTGTTTTGTGAGTATCCTTTGGCTCTGCCAATTGAGATTTTTTCATTTTTGGCAGCACGGACATGATAGGACTGTAACTATAGTGCGGTAACCACTGTGTATCCCTGCACTCCTGTATCCCCAGAGTAGCTGCACTCTAGTACAGTGTAGGGACAGGAGGGCAAGCTATCGGTGAGTGGGGGCGCCATTTAGTCCATTTAGGGTGCCGCCCTCCGCAGCAAGGTAGGGGAGTTATAGGGTATTTGACCAAACCCCGTTCTGCACTATAGCACTTTATGTCTTTTTTATCTGTTTTTGTTTGTTATGTGTGGGGAATTCTGATTTTAACCATAAGCAATACAAATTTCGGAGGAAAATGAGGGATGCGTCTTAAAATCCGAATGTAGCTGACCGGGGGGTGTTGAAGGGGGGTCAAGGGAGGCAGGGGCAATGCTATGCGGTGTTCTGCCGCTGCTGCTCTGTGCGACACAACTTTGCTCTGCACTGTGCGGTGTGGGTCTGCTCTGTGTGGCGGGGCTTGGCTCTGTGCAGGGCTGCTCTGTCCAGCGCAGCTCTGTTCCGTCCGGCGCTGTACGGTTCTGTGCGGCATGAGCCATTCTGAGGATATTGGTAGTGAGTGCTTCAAATAATGCGCCTAGAGTCGGCACGTGCGCAAATGGAGCTCGTGGCTCATGCTCTCATCTGCGCATGTGCAGCCATTATTTGGAGCCCTTACCGCCGACATCTTCAGAATGGCCGGTGCCTCACCACTCGCCGCACAGATCAGCTCCGCACAGAGAAGTTCTGCCCTGTACAGAGCAAATCAGCCCTGCACAGAGCAGATCAGCTCCGCACAGAGCAAAGCAGCCCTGCACAGAACAGAGCCGCGCCTTATAGAGCAGGAGCCGTGCCGCACACAGCAGAGCAGCGCCGAACAGAGCAGCCCCCGCAGTGAGTAACTGGGGTCCCCTCTCTACCACTCACTGCATCACTGTACTCAAGTGTGACGCCCTGGGCAAGCCAGGGGTCACAGGTCACAACACCACACGCACCCCACATTACCTGCAGGTACATCCAAGCTAACCCAAAATCCTTGTTGCCTTCCTCCAGGGGCTGATGTCCACACCAGGGGGTGGGCCAGGCGGTTGGCTCCACCCACCGAGGAGTTCACAGCCCTGGAGGCGGGAAAACCAGGCAGTCCAGCTAGGGAAGTGAAAGTAGAAGGAAGTGGTAGAGGAGCTTAGGAAAGAAGCTGAAGTAAAGTGAAAAGAAACAGTTTGTAAAGCCTGAAGTTGGTCCGGGTGTGTGCCCCGGACAGTGACAGCAAGGTCAGCAGACGGCGGTGATAGTCTGCAGGGGGACTGCTCAGAGGTTGCTGGAAGGACCGCGGACGGGTGGTGACCCGGCGGTACCGGAGCAGTATACGAAGAACAGTCAGCACCAGGGCAGGGGCCTTTCGGATCCCGGCAAGGCTAGGAGTCGCCATAATTTGCCAAATCCGTCAGTGAAGGGGACGTCTGTCTCCTAACAACCAAGTCCCGATTGAAGGCACCAGCCCGACCGTGAAGGGGAGACACCGCCACCGCCAGGGCACCAGTTTCCCAGGGCCAGCGCCTGCGGGCAAGAGTAGAGCTCCTTCGGCCCAGCTTGAAGCCGAGGAGTGGGTAACCGGTGGGGACCCATCGCTACCAAAAAGACTTTACATAGGTGCAGGGAAGAGACCGTCACCGCTAACTGCAGGGAACATCAGCACCGTGAACCATCCGAGGGACCCGTCCAACCAGCCGTTTGTTTACCGAGAACTGTGTCGTGTTTACTGGCTGAGTGAGTACCTCCGTGCCGTGCGGCACAGCGCTGCCCCTGCACCTCCACAGGCCCCAGACCCGCCTGTCCACTATCCCAATCCCATCACCGGGCCCCGGGAGCACCACAACCCCTACCCACGGAGGGCACATCAACAACTGGCTGCTCCATACCATCACTCCCGGGCTCCCCATACAGAGCAGCGGTGGTGTTAACAAATCACCACAACCGTGGGTGGCGTCACGGACAATAAACTATCCCAAAACACCAATTCCCCTTTTCACTCACGGGCGAGGAGCGCCGCTCGAGTCCCTGGGATCCGGCCCATCGCTCGAGCCATTGAGCAGCGGCAGGCCGCAGCAGCCGTGGCAGCCGGACCCGAGCAGTTGGAGAGCGAGGCGTCCCCTCCTCCGCCCGCGACAACTTGGCGTCACGAACAGGATCTTACCGCTCTGCCGTTGGGTAGAGGTGCGCCTTGTGACCGCCGGAGGTATCCGGCTGAAAAATTTCAGAAGTCGCCATCTTTGGCGCGAAAAGTTCCCGCTCGAGCGTCTTCTCGAGTAGCAGAGGCGCGAAGGCCAAAACCCCGCCCCAATAGAGGAGGGGCCGGAAAGAAGCTAAGGGGGACGGAAACAAGATGTCTGCGCCCGACGGAGCCGCTGGAGGAGCGGTAGTCGCAGCCGCAGTGGCACACGTGGATGGGAATGGGCCTGCCCAGGTCCCGGCCGCGCTGGCGGGAGGTGCCGCGGCCCCTGCGCTCGCTCAGGTGATGCCGTTCTCCTTGCCCTATGCGCCCGGAGCTACCTGGCTACCGCAGTATGACGGGAAACCTAATGCTTTACAGGTCTTCCGGAAAAAGCTTAACCCGTTGCTAGAACTATACCTCCTGACCGATAAGCAACGTGCGGCGGTAGTGCTGGGCCAGTTAACCGGTGCGGCTGAGCAGGAGGCGGAGACCTGGGCCGAGGGGGACCGGCTCTCTGTAGCCACCATCTTTGAGAAGCTACAAACTGCCTTTGAGACCCGGACTGAAGCTGAGCTGAGGATGCAGTTTTACCAGTGCCGGCAACGGGCTGTGGATAGCATTCGGGACTATGCTTTACGTCTGCAAACCGCCCTCCGCACGCTAAAGCGGGTGAATCCTATCAATGAGGCGGACAGCAACAAGATGCTAGTAGAGCAATTTGTGCAGGGGATGAGATCCCCTGAGGATCGCAAGCAACTCCGGCTCTGGGCCCTAGAACACCCTGATGTGGACTTTGCCGTGTTAAAGGAACGGGCCATTAAAGCACTACAGCCCCCAGCTTCAGAAATCTTGGAGCCAGCCCCGTGGCCCATTGAGACGGCCCCCGTTGTGGTGGCCCCTGCCCTACCAACCTCTCCAATACCTACAGCCCCAAGCAGCACGATGGAGGAACTGGCAGCCCAGGTCCGTCGCATGGACGGAGACCTCGCCAAGATTCTTGCTGCACTCCAACCTGTGACCAGATCTCAGCCTCCAGCACAGATACAGCTTGCCGACAGCCCTGAGGATGTCCCCTGGATGCAGCGGAAAAGTGCTAACAACCCGCGGAGCAGACCTCCAACCTGCTACAAGTGCCGTAAGCCTGGGCATTACTTCCGACAGTGCCCGTTAAACGAGCAACCCCTGGGGCCCCGGGCCAATCCTCAGGAGTAGAACCCCGTGGCCCCCCAGACTGGCGGGACCGGTATATCAGGGCCCGGCCCATCATCCCCGTGGCTGTGGACGGCATACCAGTGATGGCTCTCTTGGACACTGGATCACAGGTAACCACCATACCATACACATTGTACCAGCGGTATTGGGGGATAGACGAGCTGGCACCCCCAGATACTAGTATAACGCTAATTGCTGCTAATGGACTCCCATTGACCCAAGTGGGGTATAAACAGGTGGCTATGACAGTGGGGCAAGCTGAACTGCAACACCAGGGTATGATTGTGATCATGAATGAACCCAGTGATCATAACCCGAAGATAGTGCTGGGAACCAATGTGATGGAGCACTGTATGGGTGATGTGTTGGTCCTACTGCAACAGCTGGCCACCACGGCGGCGGGGAGCCGACAGAGAGCTGTGCAGCGTGAGATCCGAGCCTTGATGTACCGCCAGCATGTAAACTCAACAGGAGGAGAGATTGGTGGAGTGAGAGTGATGGATGTTGCTCTGTTGATTGTGCCCCCTAGGAGTGAGATGATGATTTGGTGTAGGGCAGCAGTAGGGCCTCAGGGGCGTGACTACCCTGCCATGATGGAGCCCATACCCTCCGAGCACTGGCCCACTGTAATGGCCGCCCGAGGGTGGTAGACGTAAAGAAGGGGAGAGTGCCCGTGAGGGTGCTGAACTGTGGGGAGGAAGAAGTCAGGCTTCCCCGATATGCCACCATTGCCAAGCTGCTCACCCTGGATCCCCACACCATCCACGAAGCCATTCCCTCAGTCTCCCCACCTACTACCAGCACTTCCCCGCCTCAGGGGGAGGTAAATGAGTGGCACCAACAGCTACACGTGGGCACTGATGATACCCCTACACATCACAAAGCAGGGGTATACAGGGTGGTGCG